>NW_020954556.1:2997887-3139653 GCF_900497805.2 Vombatus ursinus | reverse complement strand
CTTCCTTCCTTCCTTCCTTCCTTCCTTCCTTCCTTCCTTCCTTCCTTCCTTCCTTCCTTTCTTCCTCCCTCTTTCTCTCCTCTCTCACTCCCTCCTTTCCCTCCCTTTCTTCTTTCCTTCCTTCTCCCTGCCTTCTTTCCTCCCTTGCTCTCTCCCTCCCTCCTTTCCTTTCTTTTTTCGTTCATTTGTTTGTTCCTCCCTCCCTCCTTTCCTTCTTTCCTTCCTTCCTCCCTCCTCCCTTCCTACCCACCTACCTATCTACCTACCTACCTACATTACTTTTCTTGTATTTGTATTCCCAGAACTTAGCACAGTGCCTGGCACACTGAATAAATACTTTATTTATCTATCCATCTATCTGTTAAATGGAGTGAAATTATCAGCTCTCAAGTCATACTAGTTATAGTGTAAACTGGGACTAAGGAGGTACAACTCAGTGGCTTGAAAAGCAAATAATTTCAGTTTCAGGTAATAAGAAAGGTAACTAATTGCAAGCATAGTTAATTGTGGATCAACATATTGACTAACTAACCACACTTAACATCTCTCTTTGTGAGTGACCTCAGTGAGTTTTCAAATTTCTGGCTCTAGTTTGCAGTGACTAATTTTTCATGATCTTGGCTTCATTTCCTCATTGATGGCAGTTAATTTATGCCATGTATTAAAAGCTCCTGATCACTCTTTCCTGAGAATTAGGAGAAAATTGCATGGAATAATAAAAGATGCTTCAGTACCTCAAAGATCTCTAATTTTGCTAGGGCGAGGATTCTCTCCACCTATAGAGATTGCAACCCCTCAGTATCTTAGATGGTTGAGAGCAGCTGTGGCCAAAAATTCATCACCTTCCAGTCAATCTGGTATGGATAAGCCTCTCTGAACTCAAGCTGGTCCTTAGTCAACAAACACACAGTCTGTCACTGCTCCTGTACTTGGAGCCTTTCCAGCTGGGCAGGTATGTCTTGCCAGTGTTCCATTGGCATAACCTTTGAGTACCTAACATCACATTACCTCTATGCCATCAAGGGACATTAGAGAAGGACTTTAGTAGAACCAGAAAACAGAAAGTTCTGGAAATCTCTAAACTGGCCAGAGTGTTGTACTATATTAAACAGACTATACTTGCATATCACTAGCTCTATTGAGGTTCACTCAGTTGAATCAACAAGAATTTATTAAGCAGCCACTATGTGCCAGGCACTATACTAAGGCTACAAAGACAAAAAATGAAACAATTCTGACTCACAAAGGCCTTGCATTCTAATGGAGGATGCTACAAATACATATGTCTTCATACATGTAGAATAAGCACAAATAAGTATAAAAAATTTAGGGAGAGAAGATGCTAGCAGTTGGGGGATTGGAAAAGTCTTTGTGCAGAAGGTGCCCTTGCCCTGTGCATCTTAGGAGGAGGTGAAGAAGCACATTCCAGATATGCCAGTCTACCAATGTAAAGACAATGAGATGAGAAATTAATTGTCATATGGAGAAGCAGAGAGAAGGCCAATTGGGCTGGACTATAGAGAAAGACTTTATTAATATTATTAATTTAATTAATTAAAAAACCGGACAACTGTATTTCCGTATAATTGATTTTCTTTTTACTTCTATGTACTTAATTTTATGCATTTAAAAAAATTTTATACTGAGAAGAGGCAAATAGGCTTCACTGGACTACGGTCCAGGCCCATGGATTGTAAAAAGGTAAAGAACCCTGACTTTAGGACAAAGGAGTATGTAACTTTTTTTTTCTATGATAAAGAGCTATAATCAGGGTGCTGAGCAGGTTATATCTTTGATGGTTTTGTTGAATGCCAGAAGAGCATTCTGGAGCACAAGGGAAAAGTCTGGACTGGGAGTGGAGAGGATTATTTTCAACTTGAAAGTAGAGACCCTGTGCCTTTAAGGGAAGGCTGCTCAGAAAGGATAAAAGGGTAACAGAACAGGGAAGGACATCAGCAAAGAAATATCTACTGAAGTCTGGGTTTTACTGTGAGATTATAGGAGATCCATGCAGCCTTAGATCCAGTGGTAAATATTTGTTAGAGGTTTCTATGGGAAACACTATCTGTTCTTTGATGCTAGATTCACAGTAATGCTTATGTTAATACTTCAAACATATGAGATCTCATTACAGAGCTATTAATAGATTTCATAATAGTTTACTTTCTGTAGTTATTTGTGGTCAAGATGTTTTACATATACCATCTAGTGTTTTAGTCACCATAAACCCTGGGAGGTTGGTAATGTAGGTATTATTATTCCCATTTCAGAGCTGATGAGAGTTGAGTCACACTAAATAATGGAGTTGGGACTTGAACACAGGTCTCCTAACTCTAAGTTGATTGGATTATTCCATCTGAAGAGAGATATGAGTCCCAGTTTTAGAAATGCAGTATAAACTATGGCAATGGAAGGACATTTAAATGGTTTGTGATTGGGTAATTCCTTTACCTTTTCTCCCTCCCCTATGTGCTTTCTAGCCCTGTAGTATAAAAGGTAGGGAATGGGAAATGGCACAGTGTGGTTTTGAGGATTTTGGAATCTCTTTGTCACTTACTACCTATGTGTCCTTGAGTAAGTCACTTAACCTTTGTAGATTTTAGTTTCCTTCTCTGTTAAGTGATGGGCTGGACTAGATGACCTCCATGGGCCCTTCAAGCTCTATATTCATGAGCCCATGTTAAAGGCAGAAAATGTCCTTAGTTCTTCTAGCCTTTTGACATTGAGCAAAGATGAGAAAAGATAAGACTAGTCAATGTTGGAGGATTGTGGGAAGACAGGCACATTATTGCATTGTTGATGGAGCTGTGAATCACTATAACCGTTTTGGAAAGGAAATTGGAATTATGTAATTAAAATGAGTAAAATGTTCGTACCCTTTGAATCCCAATTCTATTATTAATCTTCTACCCCAAAGAGGCCATTGATAAGAAGTCTCCAATTACCAAATTAACAAAATGTTTATAGAAGTATTTATTGTGATAGCGAAGAGTTGAAAACAGAGTAGATGTCCATTGATTGGGAAATGGCTAAACAAAATATAATACATGAATTTTTTTTTCTTTTGTTGTTGTTTTTGCTAGGCAATGGGGTTAAGTGACTTGCCCAGGGTCACACAGCTAGTATGTGTCAAGTGTTTGAGGCTGGATTTGAACTCAGATCCTCCTGACTCCAGGGCTGGTGCTATATCCACTGCTCCACCTAGCTGCCCCTATGGTACATGAATGTAATGGAAAATTAATGTGCTGTAAGGAATGATGAATGTGATACATACAGAGAAACATGAAAAGATCTCCATGAACTGATGCAAACTGAAGTAAGCAGATCCAAGAAAACAATATGCATATTAACCACAGTAACATAAATAGAATTACCATGAAAACAATGCAAAAGTGAGTGTTGCAAAATTATTAAGAACAACCTGGCTCTGAAGAATATGTGAGAAGATATTCATGACCTGCCCCTTTGCAGAGGTGGGATATCCACAAGTATTGCACACTCCACACTTTTGCAGATTTTTTTTCAATATGTTGATGGTGGTAGTGGTGGTTGTTCAGTCATTTCAGTCATTTCCAACTCTTTGTGAGCCATTTGGGGTTTTCTTGGCAAAGATACTAGAGTGATTTGCCATTTCCTTCTTCAGCTCATCTTACAGATGAGGAAACTGAGGCAAACAGAGTGAAGTGACTTACCCAGGGCCTCACAAAAAGTAAATATCTGGGGCCAGATTTGGACTCAGGAATATGTCTTCCTGACTTCAGGCCTAGCACTCGATCCACTGTGGCCACCTAGGTGCCCTAATATTGATTAGTTATGTTTGTTTCTTCACCTTCTTTTTCTTTGTCTTAAAAATATTGTTTGTTTTATGGGATGACTCTCTGGGAAAGGAAGGCAACTATGGAGATGTTAATAAAAGAGACATCAATAAAAGACTTATTAAAAAAAACCTCATTGATTTCTAAGGTCCTTTCCATGTCTGATGTCTTATGAGTGTTTGAGTTTCTGAGTCTTTCCCAGAGGAATATTCCACTTTTCTTTCTTCTTTTCTAGTTTCTTAGGTCTAAGGTCCAGATTCTCACTTCTCCCCAAGAGAGGATTCTTCTTCTCTGGAACAGACTCTGACAAGCCATTGTAGTAGGCAGCCAGTTGAGTTACCATGTACTCAGGGTCCCCTCAGTGAAGAGGGGGCAGAATGGCATTTGTAGGCCGGGCTAGTTCTGCCAACTCTTGTGTCTAGAAAAACCTACCACTCTTCTAATTCTTTTCTACCTTCAGAATACTTATCAGCTTCATACCATAGTTCCTCTCCCCAATGGCACATCATTCCCCACTCCTCCCCCATCTCCTCATCTTTCTTTTACCCCAGGACAATGTTAATTATTGGAGGCAAAGTGGTATAGTAGGAAGTGTACGGGTCTTGGAATCAGAAGATCTGAGTCTGAATCCTCTCTCCAACATTCACTAGCTTTGTGACCTGGGCTAAGTCAAAAGCTTTCAACTTCAATTTCTTCATTCATAAAATGAGGAAATAAGATTTGTGCTACCTTCCTCACAAAGATTTCCTCCACTCACCCAGGTCTGCAACCTTGCTGCCATCCAGACTCCTCACTTAAACTCACCCCACATATCCAATCTGTTCTCAAATCTTACTCTTTCTACCAACATTTTTGTATTTGTCTCTCTCTTTTCACAGAGCCGCTACCTTAGGACAGACCTGTGGTACTTCTTGCTTGGACTACTGCAATGGCCTTCCGAAAGTCTCCCCACTCTAATCTGTCTTCCACTTAGGTCCCAAAGTGACTTTGCTAAAGCACAGATATGACCATGGCACCCTTCTATTCAATACGGCCCAATGGCTTCCTATTACCAGCAGGATCAAACGTGAAATCTTCTGATTGGAACTGTTAAGCCATTTATAACCTGGCTCCATCCTACCTTTCCAGTCTTCTTGCACTTGACTCCCTTCTTTGTGTGATATATATGTGTATATATATATATATATGTATATGTATAATTATATAATATATATTTTATAATCCAATTTAATTAGCCTACTTGCTACTCTTCACATATGACACTAAATCTCCCAGTTCCTTACCTTTACACTAGTTGAACCCAATGCCTAGAATTCTGTCACTCCTCTCCTCTACTTCCTGACTTCCCTGGCTATCTTTAAGACTCAGTTCACATCCCACCTTCTGCCAGAAGCTTTTTCCCAGTCCTATCCCTCTCTCCCCAACCCCCCATCCATTTTTTAGATTACCTTCCAGCTATTCTTTATATCTTGAGTGTACCTTGCTTACATGTTATCTCTGCCATTATACTGTGAGCTCTTTGAGAACAAGGACCATGTTTTTGTCTTTCTTTGCATCCCCAGTGCTGAACACAGTACCTGGCACATCAGAAATGCTCATGAACTGATTGGCCAAGCTGTTCTTTGTGAAGTCCTTTATTAATCATAGAGTGCTATGTGAATGTATTTTATTACTGTTCACTTTGCTTGAACCTGCTCTGTCTTGGCCTATCTTGGGCTCCTCTTTCCTTTATTTGTAGCTCCCTGTCCTCTCTTCCACTCTCCCAGGAATCAGGGAACGACTGACCACCTCTTTGGCAGTCTGATTTTGCAGCACATGCATTCCTCCACCTTGCATTTGTGCAGTCTCACTGCGTCTTTTTTTCCCATTATTAATAGAGCTGTTTCTTCTCATTAATATTTCAGAGATTTCATTTACCCAGTGCCCAGAAGACAGCGATGTGACAGGGGACCTGAGTGGGGAGCAATTAGCCCTTCCTGCTGACAGTGGGGTTTTTTTATCGACAGCTTGGTGGGGAGGGCAGAGCGCTCTGAGGCGTCAGACACCAGGACTTGGAGCTTCTCATCATTTGAAATGAAACTTTCTTGTCATCTCATTGAAATACAGTCAAGCCTTTTATAGCTCAATGGTGGTAACTACCCGTAAACCCGAAAAAGGGTAGGATTGTGGATATTTGCATAGACAGAGTCAGCAGCTGCCCATATAGCGGTGTTTGAAAAAAGGGGGAAAACTTGACCAATCAAAAATATACAGTATTCCTTAAGGGTTTGAAGTGTATGAAATCCTCTGGATTTATGGTTTCAAATATTCTCTGTACGTCCTAATGTGGATTAAACTATGGCCTCCTTCTTCCTAGTGGCATCATTATTCTCCCTTCTCCCTCTTCCTCCAATGGCTAATATTGCTATCTACAAAACAGACTTTCTTTGGGGGAAAAACAAAAGCTTTAAAAGAGAGCTTATCAGGTATTAAGCATTAAGGAACATAGATTAGCACCCAGTGAAGGCATTTTTTTTTGATTAGCCATAAAAATTGAGAGAAGAGCGAAGAGGAGAAAACTTTGGGGAGATATGTGGGGAGATGTCTGAAGCCTTTTACATTAAGAACAAATACTCTTGATTTTATTGATGGAGATTTCTTAGAGCCAAGGTCCTTAACCTGGGGTAGGGGTACATGGATAGATTTCAGAGGGTTCCTGAGCTTGGATGGGAAAATTTTACACCTTTATTTCAATGTGATTGGTTTCCTTTGCAATCCTACATACTTTAGTTTATGCATTTAAAAATATTATTCTGAGAAGGGGTCCATAGATTTCTCCAGGCTGCCAAAGGGATTTGTGACATATAACAGGTTAAGAACCCCTGTATTAGAGTCTTGCCCCTTCCCTTTGGGTGGGGAGGGTATCCTGTACACTTTGATTGAGATAAGGAATTTTATAACCTGCCGCTTCTTTTTAAAACTAAGGCCCCCCCCCCCTTTTCTTTTCCAACAACAATAGTCTTCCAATGAAGCTGTTGTCCTGTGAGTCATGGAATATCATGTCTCTAAAGAATTAAATTTGAAGGTCACCCAAAGGGCAATGGAAAAGACTATGGTGGATGTGTACAAGTTACATCATGTTAACAGTAAAAAATTACACAGAAGAAGGGGTATAAAGGATGTCCTAGGAGAGATATATTACCAGGAATAAAGAGGGGTTGTTAGATAGTGAGAGTGAGAGATAAGTAATCGACAACCCACAAGCTCCATTTCTATCTATGCATTGTCAAGAGATTGAGATAAAGGCCTCCCCTGGGGAAGATTTATGAAAGGACATGGACAAAAGTTATATAGGATGGGCAAGTGGTTGGATAGCAGTCTTCATCACTGGAGGAAATATCCATATTGAAGAAGTCACTTTTCTGTCAAAGTATCCAGAGGATTGAAGAAGGCACTTGTGATTTGGGAGAGGTAACATATTGGCAAATAACTAGTTATAACGACTTAGAAGGATTTTTTTCATCTAATTAAGCCCATTACTGTTCCCATAGAAATGAAACTTCTTGGAATAGGACACAGAATGGGTAGATTTTAGTGGGTAGAGGGAAGGGAGGAGGTTTCAAAAATGGTGCACTGTCCATGGGTATTGGGACAACACAACGGGGAAGTCTAGGCACTGGTCACTTTGGACTAGTGATGACAAAAGTAGATAGAATATGAGACTATAAATTTAGAGCTGACAGGGACCTTGGAGGTCATCTGGTCTAACCCTCTCATCTTGCACATGAGGAAACTGAGGCCCTGCAAGGTAAAGTAATTTTCTCCAAAGTCACAGAATTATTAAATAAGAGCCAAATTTTGAACCCAGGGCCTCTACTTCAAATCCCATGCCCACTTTACTGAAAGTGAATGGTGGGATGGAAGGGAAGTTTTGTGAGAAAGTTTGTTCAAAGAGATATACTATTCTCTCTAATTTTTCATTTCTGGGTTTCTAAAGTTGTTTACTAAACTCTACTGTCTAAAAGACAAATGAAGATGGCATTTTGCATGTATACCCAAATTGGGCATAAACCATGGTTTGCAGAGGTCTGGACATATAGCTGAGTAGGTACATATCCCTTGGTGGCTATGAATTTTTATGGTGAAAAACAAAATAAAGATGCCTTGAGCTACTATAGCCAATTGATGGTGTACCAATATCTTTTGGGTAGCTAGGTAGTGCAGTGGATGGAATGCCAGGTCTAGAGTCAGGAAAACTCATCTACCTGAGCTCAAATCCAGCCTTGGACGCTTGCTAGCTGAGTGACCCTGGGCAAGTCACTTAACCCTGTTTGCCTCAGTTTCCTTATCTGTAAAATGAGTTGGAGAAGGAAATGGCAAACTACTCCAGTATCTTTACCAAGAAAACCCCAAATGGGGTCATGAAGAATCAGACACAATTGAATAACAACAAAAGTAAGTGACTCATGTGTAGATAAGGCTTTAAGGTCTTCAAAGTGCTTTGCCTAAGTTTTAAAGACCACTTTTTGACTGCTACAGTGAAATGTGGCCAAGGCACATGAAAACAGTTACAATTAAAAGCAAATTAAAATCCTGCAGCAATATCAACAACAACCAGCACAAAGTGTCCTAGGAAAGGTCATTCATTTATCAGGTATGAAAATGCTATTTTCTTCTGGCTAGTTCGCATCATTTTCAAATTATGAAGATAAATGCATCTAGAATCTTAATAAGTTTGTTGAAATACATTAGATTCAGAAACTTTGGGGAGCTGGTTGCACCAAAAATGTGAACCTTGTCTCGTAGACTAGATGAAGGCCCTTTCTAAGCTAAACATTGTTATCTCTTCACCTGTGCAAGGAACCAGGTGTTGCCCTGATACTCATAACAGTAGCTGATGTTTGTATAGGCTTTCTAAGGTTTACCTGGAGCTTTTTGCATTTTATCCACAGGTATTATCATCCCCATTTTACAGATTAAGAAGAATCTGAAGATCAGAGAGGTTTTTTTTAAACATTTTTATTTAAAGTTTTGAGTTCCGAATTCTATCCCTCCTTCCCTCCCTCCTCTCCCCCTCCCTGAGATGGTAAGCAGATATAGGTTATACATGTGCAATTATGTAAAACATTTCCATATTAGTCATTTTGTACAAGAAAACTCAAAAGAAAGAAATGAAAGAAAGAAAGTTAAAAATAGTATGTTTCAGTCTGTATTCAGTCAATATCAGTTCTTTCTCTGGAGACAGATAGTGTGCTTCATCATTAGTCCTTTGGGATTATCTTAGATCATTGTATTGCTGAGAATAGCTAAGTCATTCACAGTTCTTCATAAAACAATATTGCTGTTACTGTGTACAATATTCTCCTGGTTCTGTTCACTTCACTATGCATCAGTTCATGTAAGTTTTTCCAGGCTTTTCTGAAATCATCCTGCTTGTCATTTCTTATAGCACAATAATATTCCATTACAATCATATGCCACAGTTTGTTTAGCCATTCCCCAGTTGATGGATCAGAGACATTTAAGTGATTTTTTCCCCGAGGCTCTCCAGTTAATCAGTTTCTGAGGTGGGATTTGAACCCAGGTTTTTCTTGTTTCTGTGTCCAGTGTTCTTTGTACCATACTATGCTGTAGTAAATGGGCAATGCTTTGGGCTGATGCTTTCTTGAAACAGATCACCAGTTTGCCAAGGTCCACATTGCCTCCTCTGTGATGTTCTCTTGGATGCTCTGTCTGATTGCCCTGGATTTGGACCTATTGCTCCTGGACTCTGAGTTCCTTCCCTTGCCTATCTGTCTTGTCCCCTTCATGGGTTTTGTGTTTCTTAGTAGGTATTCTCTTGCGTGACTAGATTGGGGCATTGTACTAGGACTGTATTCCCAAACTATATGTCCCCTGAAGCTGTGTGACTCCCTCCCAACTTGTCCCTGGCCTAAACAGCCCCTCCTCCCATATGCTACCCCCTCATAAATCCCATAGAAGGGAACATGACAGATCTGACCTTTCTACATAGGGAGAAATTGGATGTGAAGCATAAATTTGCCTCCTGGAGGACATTTCATGGAGGAACAGCAAAATGTAGATGATTTCAAACACACACACACACACACACACACACACACACATTGATAATATACAATAAAGATCACATGTATAATATATACATATACACACATACATACATATGAAATATCCCTGCTGTGAATGTTCTTGGCAGTCACATATGACTGCCAGTAGGCAAGAAAGTAAAGGAAAACTGATTGCTATCAGTTACAGATTTGTACTCTGGGCTTACTCTTAATTATTTAGGTGTCAGAACTGATTTCAAATGTAAAACTTGCCCAGGTTATATTTTAAATCAAATTTGCATTTTCAACAGATCAAATATGCCTTGAGAATTTACTTTGATGTCAGACCTATGATCCTCTTACTGGAAGGTATGCTGCTGACTTCAAGGACAAATTCAGTTATGAGGTCAGATCTTTGAATCTGGAGAAGACATGATGTTACTGAATACATAATCAGGGTCAGGCCAAGGCAGACCTGGGAAGTCAGCAGGTGACAATCATCTTGGATGTGCCCTTTTCTCTTTCAGGTCACCCCTTTCTTCTTGTGGTTCTTATTCATTATCACCCAGTATTCTCAGGTTGCTCTGAGACCCTCCAACCAAGCCCATATCCTGATCAGAAAATGCCCAACTATCTGGATTACTATTTCTTCTTCCAATTCCCCTATCAACCATCTGCTCCTAGCTGATGATCAAGGTGGGAAGACTGATAAATTAATTTGCAGTAGGGTATTAATAACCACTTAAAGCTCAATGTATTGCCCTATCTTGGGCATTTACATGTAGAAAATGACCTTATATACAACAAAAGATCCTTTTCCACTGAACCTCCTCCCCCCAAAAAAATCTGACATCAATCCAATTTACCCTACATATATTTTGTGTGTACAGTTATTTGTATGTTGTCTCCCCAATAAGAATGTGGGTTCCTTGAGGGCAGGGGATAACTTTGCCTTTCTTTGTATCCCCAGTGCTTAGCATAATGTCTGGTGCATAGTAAGTACTTAATAAATGTGTGCTGACTTGACTTGATGTTGCTTTCAATGAACTTTCAATATTAAGTGATTAACATGTGTAGCACCCTATGCTGGATAGAACCTGGGAGGGCTACAAAGTTTAGATAAGACCTAGTCCCTGCACACAAGGAGTTCTTGGTCTAGCAGCTAGATAAGATCCCAACATGAACACCGTAATACATACATGTACCTGCTAAGTGAATTAGAAAGTTGTAAAACAAGGTGTTAGCTGAGGTCTGATGTTTTACCACCCACCAAAGGGATGAGGTGAGACTTCATGGAGGAAATGGTATTGGAGTTGGGCTTTAATTAAAGGACAGGTTTCAGTACACAGAATACAGTAAGGATGGATGGAGGAAGGAGGACATTCCAGGGGTAGGGAAAAATTTAAACAAATGCATGAAGGCAGAAGAGCTTAGGGCAGGTTTTTAGGACATAAAATAGACAAGTTTAAGCATAGAGTACATGGAAGAGAATAATATGGAATGGGCCTGGAAAGGCAGAAAGTCACCAGATTGCAGAGAGGAATTATGGTTAATTGAGGATTTGCTTAAGATTTCTGCATTTGGTTGATACTAGTAGAAATCCTATATAGCCTGAAAAGTAAGCATATTCCTTAAGGTTCCCATTGTTTTCTGTAGGTCTAACAAATAGCTCTTCCAATATACTGTTCAAATCTGGAATTTCCTTATTTATTTTTCTGTTACATTTGTCATGTTCCAAAACAAGAATTTAAAAGTTTCTTACAATGACTACCCTCATATTAAATTATTTTTGCATTTCAGTTAGCTTTTCCTATAAGCAGTTGATTGCCATGTCATTTTATATGAAATTGTAATCAATAAGAGAAATATGAACGACAATGCAAATGTAAATGAACAATAAAACATTATGATGAAAATTGATGCTGCCAAATAACCAGATAGAAAATTTAAAGAAAATGAATTATGTGACTGTGAGCAAATCACCTAAAATTTCTTTGCCTTAGTTTCCTAACCTGTAAAATAACTTTTAAGGTCCTTTCCACTTGTAAGTCTATAAATTTATGATCCTATAACAATGAGGCAACATACCAAAATTTATGCAAGTTTGGCTAAAATAATTATAATAAATTCTAAATAAATGAAAAGGAAAAAGACAATTATCAGAAAGTACTATACTCAATCATATGCCAACACAACTGAAATATAAACAAAATGAATAGCTACAAATATAAAATGCCAGAATTAAGTAAATGGAAAAGAAAAGCAGAGAAAGAAAAACATAGACAAATATCATTAATGACACCAAAATTCTAAACAAATAACTACCAGAAAGAGTACAGCAATATATCCAATTATTTATTATGACCAAGTTATATATGTACCAGACATATAAGGGTGGTTTAACTTCAGGGGGAACAAAAGCTTAAAAAACAACAAAAATAATTGGTTATATCAATAGATGCAGAAATTCTCTCAATAAACACAGCACGAATTTATGATAATGATACAAAAGCAATTCAAAAGTGTCTTTCATTAATATGATCAAAGCATTTGTTTAAAACCAAGGTCTAACTTTTTTATTTTTATTTATTTATTTTTTTGCAATAGAGAAATACTGGGAAACTTATCAGTGAGATAAGGAGTGAAGCAAGGATGTATATTTTCGTCATATTATTTTATAGTGTAGTAGAAACTACAAAAAGATTTAAAAAATCAGTCAAGAAGTAAACAAATAAAAAAGAAGCAAAAAATGCATCTTTGGTGCTTCATTCATCATGATCGATCTCATAGGAAAGAGTTCTTGAGGGCTATTGCAGAGGAGGGCAAGTCCTATCAAGTTAGGCATTCTTTTAGTATGGACCTCAGGATGGAATGGACATTCATTGTCCAGGGATCAGCTCAGCTTAATTTGAAAAGGCTTATTATTGGGTTGCAGAGCAATAAGTACTTTTTATTTTATTTTATTTTATTTTACTTTAGACTAGGGTCTCCCTATCTTCCCCAGGGAAGAAGTTTATTGGCCATTCATGGAACAATTCTACTATTTATCAGCACAAGAACTCTGACCTGCTCTATTTTCAGCTGGAGCTGATTTGCCCCTCCTTAGGCAGCATGGTCATGTCTTGCTCCTGGGGGCTTACCATATTGGTGTCACATTTACTGTGGAACCCCAATTCACCTAGCTCATCGTAGCTCAGAACTCCTGGGCTCAAAAAATAGAGGCCCTGAATTAAGCAGATGGCAGTTGAGCTGACAAAGGGAATTTCTTCATCAAAGATAATGACCAGCAATAGAAGATACGGCATGGATGTTCTTTGGACAGTACAGAGCTGAGGAGAAATGTGGAATACTTAGTCAATAGTCCCTTCTAATGTGTTTTAAGTATCAGTCTCCTGAGAGGTGTTAGTAGGTAGGAGTTAAGTTCATGAAACCTTTTTTTTAAAGCTTTGATTTAGTATTTTATTTTTCCCCAGTTACATGTAAAAACAATTTTTAACACTCATTTTTAAAGCTTTGAGTTCCAAATTTTCTCCCTTCCTCCCTTTCCCTCTGCCCCAACCCCATTGAGAAGGCAAACAATTCCATATAGGTTACGCATGTGTAGTTATGCAAAAAAAATATTCATAATAGTCATATTGTGAAAGAAAACATGGACAAGAAAAATAAAATAAAACAAAAGTATGCTTTAATCTGCATTCAGACACCAGTAGTTTTTTCCCTGGGGATGGATAGCATTTGTTATTATAAGTCCTTCAGAGTTGTCTTGAATCATTGTATTTCTGAGAATAGCTAAGTCATTCATGGTCAATCATCTTACAACTCTGCTGTTACTTTGTACATGGTACATTTCACTTTGCATCAGCTCATACAAGCCTTTCCAGGTTTTTCCGAGAGCATCCTGCTCCATGAATCCTGTTTTAAGTTGTTCTGTCAGCAAGTGCTATGAGTTTTTGGTCTTTTACCATTTCTTTTATGCTCAGGAGAGAAATACCTGTCCCATAACTGATTTATATTGTAAATTGAGCATTTTTTTATGCCTCCCTTTTGGGAAGACCCTAAAAATGAGCCAAAATATAAACTTAAAATAATATTTCCCCAAGGCACTGAAGTGAGGAATATAATGAGTCAGAGAATGAGAGAAGGAAGCCTCACCCTATGGTTAGAGGCCAGACTCCCAGAATGACTGCAATAACTCCCAAGAACTCCCAATACAAATGCATACAGATTGTTCAGAACAGAGGTGCCCCTTAGCTGAAAGAGAGTGGGTGTAGTGCCACAGCCCCTGGGCCCAGCAGCACCTAATATGCTAGACATGCAACATTCTATGTCCATGTCACCAGCCTCTGCAATCTCTGCAAGGAAGGGAGGATGAGACGGACAGTTTCTCAAGTATTTTCTGGGGCTAAATGTGGCCATTATGCTGTGTCCAGTTTCATTTTTGTTGTTGCTGTACTTTCCATTTTCATTGTTACAGTCATGTACATTTGGCCCTTCCTGGTTCATTCTGCATCAGTAACTTTGCTTCTCCTAATTCTCTTAATTCTTTTCTCTTAATTCTTCGTATTCATCATTTTTTATGATATAGTGATATTCCATTAATTTCATGTAACACAATTTGTCTAGTTATTCCCTAATACATCAGTGCCTACCTTGTTTACAATCCTCTGTTACCACAAAATGTGCTGTTATTATTTTGTTGTATATGCTCTTTTTGTTTTTGACCTCCTTGGCATATATACTTAGCAGTGGGATCTTTTGAGTCAAGTCAAAGCTAGTCAAGTTAAGTCAAGTCAACAAACATTCATTAAGTGCCTTTTATGTGTCAGGCACTGTGCTAAGCACTGGGGATACAAAAAGGGCAAAAACTGTCTTTTCCTTCAAGGAGCTCACAGTCTAATGAATGATTGAATGAATGACTAAAACATTAATTAAGCCCTTACTTTGTGCAAAGCACTGTGCTAAGCCATGGAGATACAAGTAGAAAAACAAGACAGTCCCTGTTCATAATGAGCTCTAATTGGAGAGACAACTTGAAACCAACTATGTACAAATAAGAAATATATCTATATCTATATCTATATCTATATATATATGATAAATTGGATATAATCTCAGACAACTGCACACTGTACCTCAGTATTTTGGGGTCTCTACACCTCTCAAATCACATCAAAGGCACTAGCATTAAGGGGAATCAGGGAAGGCTTCTTTATAAAAAATTTATTTGTTTTATTTTTAATTTATGGAATAAAACAAGCATTTCCATAACATAGTATAATAAAAAAGATGATTGCACATGAAATTACAAATCTGTTATGTACAACTTGCTATTCCTTTTAGGTATATAATAAGGTTATCATGTAATTTTTTTTCTTTTTTTCCTTTCCTCTTCCCATTCTTCCCTCCTCTGCCCTAGACATGGCTACCATTAGATACACACACACACACACACACACACACACACACACACACATACACACACAATCATTCTATACATACTTCTCTTTTTCAGTTCTTCCTCTGGTTACAGATACCGTCTTCCTTCATATGTCCTTTGTAGTCAAAATAATAACTGAAATGACTTATTTGTTTAAAAACTTCTTGTAGAAGATGGAATTTTAGCTCTGATGTGAAAGAAGCCAGGATGCCAGTAAGAGTGATGAGGAGGGAGAGAGTTTCAAGGATGGGGGACAATGAGTGAAATTTCATGAAATTCAGAAATGGAGTATCTTGTTTGAGGAACAGTAAAGGGGCCAGTGTCAATGGGTTGTAGAGTGCATGGGAGAAGCAAGGTATAAGAAGATGGGAAAGGTAGGAAGAAGCCTGGTCATGGAGGCCTTTGAAAACTAAGCAAAGGATTTTATATTTGTTCCTGAAAGTAATAAGGAGCCACGAGAGTTTATTGAATAAGGAAGTGAAGTCGTCAGACCTGGGCTTTAGGAAGATCAGTTTGAAAATGGAGTGGAGGATGAACCTGTGGCCTGGAAGCCACGTGTGGCCCTCTAGGTCCTCAAGTGTGGCCCTTTGACTGAATCCAAACATCACAGAACAAATCCCCTTAATAAAAGTATCTGTTCTAGGGGCAGCTAGGTGGTGCTGTGGATAGAGTACCAGCCCTGGAGTCAGGAGGACCTGAATTCAAATCTGTCATCAGACACTTGGCACTTACGAGCTGTGTGACCCTGGGCAAGTCACTTAACCCCATTGCCTAGCCAAAAAAAAAAGTATATGTTCTATAAAAAACTTGGACTCACTCAGAAGGCTGTACCCAAGGACAAACGAGGCCACGAGTGGCCTCGAGACTGCAGATTCCTCACCCCTGAACTAGAATGAAAAGAGACCAACCAAAAGACTCTTTCAACAGCCTCCTCATGAGGTAATGAAAGCTTCTCCCAGAATGTTGGTGGTGTCGGAGGAGAGAAGAGGGGCATGTATGAGAAATGTTGTAAAGGTACAGGACTTTGGTAGTGAGAAGAGAGTGAGGATTCAAGAAGGTAACTTTTTTTAATTATTCCAAATTATTTTCCAAAAAGGTTGGACCAATTCAATCCATCAATAAGTACTCATTCAGTGCACAGTGTGCCAAGATACGTGCTAGTAACCAAAGATAAAATTCCAAGAATGAAACCATTCCTATTCTCAAGCAGCTTACATCCTAATGATGGATAATGTATCAGTGTGCTCGTCTTCTTGTGGACTCTCCAACAGTGATTATTTCCATCTTTTGACTTATTTACCAATTTGCTAGGTATGAGGTGAAACACCATGGGTGTTTTGGATTTTTTTCTCTTATTATTAATGATTAGACACAATCTTACATATGGTTGTTAATAATTTGTTATTCTTCTTTGACAACTGTGGGTTCATGTCCTTTGAACATTTATCTATTGGAGAAGTGACTCTTGGTCTTTTATATTTATGTTAATTCTCTATGTCTCTTGGATATCAAACCCTTATCAGAGATAGTTGATACAAACTTTCCCCCAAAGTACAATTCTCCTTATTCTAACTGGATTGATTTTGTTCATTCAAACTTAAATGTTATGTAATCCAAATAGTCTATTTTGTCTTTTATGATCTCCTGTACTACTCATTGGGTAAAGAATTTTCCCTGTTGCTTTTATATTCAGGTAGCACATCTATTTTGAACTTACTGTGGTATATGGTGTAAAATGCTGTTGAAAATCTAATTTCTATCAAACTGCTTTCTAGTTTTCCCAGCAGTTGTTGTCAAAGACAGAATTCTTCTCCAAGTACTATACGTCACTGGGGTGTATTGAGCACAGGTTTATTGAGTTCAATTACTTTTGACTCTTGTTTATCTAATTTTTCCCACTGATCTACTTTTCTATTTTTTTAACCAGTATCAAATAGTTTGGATAAATACTCTTTTATAGTATCCTCTGAAAGTCTGTAAGCGGTCTGTAAGAGATCTGTTCATTGTTACTTGTTTTAATTATTTCCCTTGAGATTATAGACTTTTTGTTACAAATGCATCTTGTTATGCTGTCTAGCTTTAAAAAAAACAAACCTCCTTGGTAGTTTGGTTGGCATAGAACTAAATCTGTATATTAATTTAGGTAGTATTGTCATTTGTCATTATATTGGAACAACTTAACCATGAGCAATGAACATTCTTTCAATTATTTATCATTCTATTTCTTTAAAAATGTTTTGCAATTTTATCTGTGCAAGTCTTGATGGTGTCTTGGTAAACTGACTCCCAGATATTTTATACATTTTGTAGTATTTTGAATAGATCTTTACTTTATCCTTTATGTTTTTTCTTCCTTGATTTTTCAATTGGAATATAAAAATATTGGGCTTGTGGGGTCTTGGGGTGTTTTTTTCTGTATCCTGCTACTTCACTGACACTGTTGTCTTTGGTAATTGTCTGAGTTTTCAAAGCAAACCTTCATATCACCAGAAAATAGGGATTGTTTTGTTCCCTTTTTGTCTATATTTATGCATTTAATTTCTTCCTTATGACATTATCACCTCCAATTCTAGAACTATATCAAATAATAGTAAGAAAAGGTGGTGGCTTTCTTTTACTCCTCTTTTTATAAGAATAGCTTCCAGTATTTCCTCACTGCAAATGACAGTAATTTTTGTCTTAGATTATAGCATTCTCTTTTGGGTTACTTTCCAAACTTTAATTTGCACTCATGGGTTGGGTCCCTCAAAAGGCAGCTATTACGTTGAGTTCAAAAAGATCTGAGGGCAGGGCAGGGAGGAGGGCTACACATCAATAATATTCATTAATGATATTAGTTTCTAGTTCTGTTTTTTTGCTTTATCCTTCCCTTGTTTAGGCATAAGGGCTACTTATTTCTCTTCCCTTGGGACCCAAACATTCTTCTTTTCTGATCTACAGCTCTGCTCTGCACACTACCTTTCTTGCACCTGGCTAAATGGAATCAGTATCTGCTACCTCTTATGGACGGAGTGGGAGTCAAGGCTGAGTTGGTGCTATTGGAGGACTAGGCATGGTTCACCAGAGCTAAACCCCGAATCAGAAGTGTATAGATTATTTGGACCATCCCTTTCCCCTCCCACCCACTAGCTATGGCAGCTGTTTACACTGAGTGAAACTGCTGGCCTAGATGGGCACTGAAATTGGTTCCTAAAATGATAACTGCCTCTTTTGCTTTGTATTTCTTTCCCAAAGTTTTGTTGTTTGCTGTTGTTCAGTCATTTTTTAGTCACATCTAACTCTTTATGACCCTATTTAGGGTTTTCTTGGCAAAGGTACTGGAGTGGTTTGCCATTTTCTTCTCCAGCTCATTTTACAGATGAGGAACTGAGGCAAACAGGGTTAGGTGAGTTGCTAGTTAGTGTGTGAGGCCAGATTTGAACTGACTCAGGCCCAGCACTCTATCCTCTGTGTCACCTAGCTGCCCCTTTCCCTGAGTATAGATGACCAAACAATGATCCTGAGATGGGTATTCTCAGCCTTGGCCACAGCTTGATGAGATCAAGCAATTGGAAACTCTTGGGGCCAGTGCTGGTTACACAGTAGGAACTGATTTCCATGATTTCCTGATTTCTCCTCACTCCAGATTCCATGCATTCCACTGACCATCCCATATGCCATACACACACGCACACGCACACACACACACACATGCAAGTGTATATATATATATATATATGTATATATATGCACGCATATGTTTTTTACTTTTGAGACAAGGCAAGGCAAATCAACAAACATTTATTAAGTGCCTTTTATGTGGCAGGCACTGTGCTGAGCACTGGGGATATTATCTATCTATCTATCTATCTATCACGGGGGATGGCCAGTGGGTATATGTGTATATATTATATATACATGTATGTATACACACATGTGTATGTACACCCTGTCTATATGTTGTATGTACATAGTTGTTTTCATGTTGTGTCCCCCATTAGAATGTGAGCTCCTTGAGGGTAAGGACTGTTTTTGCCTTTGTATCCATAGCACTTAGCGCAGCATCTGGCACATAGTAAATCCTTCAGAATATTTGTCTGTTGAGTTGTTGACAAATGCAGATTTAAGGTGAACATGAAATACTTGTTCATCATTCCCACACAATGTTTCATGTTAATGTTTAAGGTATCAACCTCCTAGGAAACATATCCTAGGAGTGATGGGTTACTGTTTTGTGTTTTAAATACTTGTCAGTAAGCACTTACTAGTATTGTGTTGAAGCATTTCTCTTGTGATGGAAGAACTAAGCTATTCTATAACTGGTCCACTTTGTACATTGATTATTTTTCTAGAAGGCACTCTGTTAATCCCTGTTGAAGTTTTGAGCAAACCCTGGACATGTATTTAAATTTCATTTAAGTTATTTTTACTGGGGCTCTAGGATGAGTGTGTAATAAATCCAGTAAGTTTAAGAAAAACACATTTCCTTCTCTTTTGAGGTCAACTCCCTTTCGTATTGAACCTAGTTTACAGGAGTCCAAGCTTGGGGCATCTTAGCAGGGCAGAATGGCACCTGCCCCCTTGCTCCATGGGTTTTTACAAAAACAATTTTCCTTATGATTGTATTTTGTATCTAGAAAATTGTATAAATTTAATTACCAGTACTTAGGGTAAACAATATATCTTCTCATCCTACACACTGTTGAACACACTAGCAACAGTTTCCATTTAGACAATATTATTACTGTTTATGGAAGGGAAATTATAAAACAATCTTCTAATTCATTTTTTTTGGATTGTTGCCTACGTTATATATTTTGGTTTTAAAAATTTGGAGTTTTCCCCTGGCATGTAGTAGTAATAATAACTCAAATTCATATAGTACTTTATAGTAGATTACTTTCACATACTATCTCATTTCATCTTCACAAGAGCCCTGTAAGTAAGTAGGATTGGCAGTATTATTCCGATTTTATACGTGAGGAAACTGAAAGTCAGAGATGTTAAATGACTTGTAATTCAAGTAGTTGCATGGACTGCTGATGCATGACTGTAATCCTTGCTATGAGGAGACACTGAGGCTAGTATATCTCTTGAGTGTGGGAGTTGTGAGCTGTGGTAGGGCTAAAGCTGATCTGGTATGTATGCTATCCGACACTAATATGGTGAGCCATGAGATTGAGGGAGCCAATGGGCTGCCTAAGGAGGGATGAACCAGGTCAAAACTTCCTATTGAGAGGGGGATGGAGGGAGAGTGAAAAAAGAGAGTCACAGAGGGAGAGAGGCAGAGACAGAGACAAAGATGTACAGAAGGATGTACATATGTAGTTAATGAGGAACGTAAAATTGGGACTCAGATCTACCGCTTCTGATCTGATTTCTACTACAGTGAATTGGTGACGAGACTCATCACTTTACCTCATGACCTCATTTTGGATGCTCAGGCTCTTTCACATGATAATTACCATTTTCAATTAATGAAGATACCTTTCTGTAATGATTATGTTTTTGAGAGTCATCCTCTCTTGATCCTCTGCCACTATATTACTAGTGGTAGGTTTTACATGAATAAACTAAGAATGGGAAGTATTCAGGGGAATGTAACTAACAACACCATCATGATGCTTCCTCTTTCATTTGCTTTTCTGAACCTTGAACTCCAAACAAACTTCTCTATTTCCCATTCTACTCCCCTCTTCAGCAAAAGAAACAGAATAAAATGAAATAGAATAAAATTTGATCCAATCCAGTCGAACACCCACTAATTAAGTGCCAATGAGGTACTCCGCAAACAGCTTCCAACTTCCCAATCTCTATTCTCTTTCTCTGCTGTTTTCCCCTTCTGGAATGTTTTCCTGAATAAATCTATCAGTGATGTCCATTCTTCTGGCCTCCTGCCACAATGAAGCCTGCCATGCATAATAGAATGTGCAATTGTGTCAGAAAACTTAGGTTCCAGTGTTTGATATCTATTACTTTCTAGCCATGTGCATTTTGACATGCTACTTACCTTAGTGACTTCATCTATAAAAGGGGAATAATGAAAAATCACATGTTTGCATGTTTGCATGATGTACTGTTCGGTGAAATGAATAACTTTGTATTTTTGAAAAATTATATAATGCTACACTAATTCAAGGCATTCCTACCATTCATTTATTGCCATTAATCATTTACTGCTTGATAACAATTCCTGTACAATATTAAATGAATTATCTCTTAAAATTTTTTCAATGTTTGAAAAGACTTATGTGTTGCCATGGGATGTTAAAATACCTAATGAAGGGCCTCCAATGCTTTGGGTAGATCCTTTATAAAGGGTGTATGGGAGAATTTAGACAAAAATAACACTGAATAAAATATGCCAACAGTCCTTGCCTTCAAGGATCTTACATTCTGGAATTGCTGACCATTCTGTCTTACAACATCTTCCCATAAATGTAGCAAAGGAGATAGTGAGGTAAAGAGGTCAATAGGAAAAGACTAAGCTTTTGTGTCATCTGAATTTCAGAATCCCATCTAAAGTCTAACCATCTTTTTCCTTTCTTTTTTTTTTGATGAAGCAGTCAGGGTTAAATGACTTGCCCAGGGTTACATAGCTAGTAAGCATTTTGTGCCTGAGGCCAGAGTTGAGCTCAGGTCCTCCTGACTCCAAGACCAGTGCTCAATCCACTGTGTCACCTAGCTACCCCGTAGTCTAACCATTCTGCAAGGTCCAGCTCAAGTGTCACTGCTCTCAGAAAACCTCTTGACCACCCCAGCTCACAGGGACCTACCCTCCTTTGAACTTCTTACAATACTCTCATCATCATTTATTAAGATATTGTGTTTTCTTACCTGAAGTCTTAGGTACTAACTCATGGGATCATGGAATGTCACAACTGGAAAGGTCTTCAGAGATCATTTAGTTTAACTCACTCTTTTACAGAGCCCAGAAAACAGAAGCCTAGAGATGAATGAGGTGTTCAAGAGTAAAATTCTAAAACACAAAGGGAAACACTTTGAATGAGAAGTAAAAAATTTTTTTTTCAGAAAAGACAGATGTGGATACACAAAGAACTCACCAACTAATTTTGATTTAAAAAGAAATATACAGAAGATAGGAGCAAGGACAGGTAACAGAATAAATATTAGAGTGTGCCATGGTCCAACGGACTGAGGCTAGCTGGGAAAGCTAAGGACGATAAAGAGGTTTGGGTTGTTTAGCTGAATTATACAAAAATGGGGATGATAACTGACAACATAGCTCAATTCCTATTTTATTTCTCCTTTCTCTGTGAAAGTGCGTGGCAAACATCAATGCCTAATAGGGAGTTGATAGGAGAGAGTAAGAGATCCCATGATGCCCTAGATGAATTCAAGTCACTTGGTCCAAATGAACCATGTTCTGGGGTCTTGAAACAACTGGAAGATGTGATTTCTGAACCACTGTTAGTCATGTTGAAAAAAAATCATAGAAAACAACAGCAATGCCACAAGATTTAAGAAAAACAAATAGCCAGTTTAAAAAAAAAAAAAAGGTGTGTTTGTGTACAGGGGAGAAAATAAGAGAATGGTCTTCAAATTATGCACTAAGTTTGACTTCATTTCCTGGGGAAAGTTTTAGAAAAGATCATTAAAGGGGTGGTTAAGTGGTACAGTGGATAGAGCACTCACCCTGGAATCATAAGATTCTGAGTTCAATTGCAACCTGAGACCTGAGCTAGTTAACTAGCTATGTGACCCTGGGCAAGTCACTTAACCCTGATTGCCTCCTTAAAAAAAAAAAAGAAAGAAAGAAAGAAAAGGAAAAAAAAGAGAAAAGATCATTAAAAAGATGATAGGCAAACATCTAGATAGGGAAGTAGTGTTTTCAAAGAGCTAGCTTGGCCTGGCTCCATTGAGAACAGTGTGAGAGGTAAGAAATGATTATATTTCCATATAAGGAAATTGAGAGAAAAGGTAGCTCTAGGTCAGAGGTTCTAGAACTGGCTAAAAATGGATGAAACTGGTTGTTTGGTCAAAGAGGCTGGAAGTAGCACAAAGGTTAAACTTTACTTAGAGTGCACATGTATAATGGACTCATAAGTACTAGCTTCTCCTTTGCAAACATGTCATAGGCGTTTCCAGAAGCCTGTGACCTATGCTGACTTTTACCAATGAAAGTCAGCTGGGAGGAACTTGCGGCCAGGCATGGGGATATAAGGTTTGCCCTCCTGGATACACACACTTATTGTGGTTTGATGTCAACTGTGTATGAGGTATCCGTGGGAGAGCTCTAGGAATTTGTATTTAGCACTATGTTGTTTAACATTTTTATCAGTGATTTGGACAAAGGCATAAATAACATATTCTTTAAATTTAAAGGTGATACATTTTGCTGGGAGGGATCCAATAGGATCTTGACAGGCTAGAACATTGGGCTGAATATGATATAAAGAATATAAGGGAAAATGAGAATGATGTCCCTAGGATAGTGTTTTACCAAGGGGATAAGTGGCCCAGGAACAGGTTTAATGGGAAGAAGTTCATGGGAAAAGAATCCCAGTGGAACCATGAGCTTTCATGGAAGGTAAGGGACTTGATATTCCAGCCATGAGTGCTGGCCTACACAAATACAGCCATACCAGAGGTGTGCTGGTAAATGTTTAATAACTAGCTCTTTGAAAAAAAAAATGCATTACATACTTTTAAAGCCTAATCTCTAATATTAACTTTTCCTCTAGCATTTTAAGATTTGATAATCAACAAAACAATAAATCAAGCCCTGATGCTGATTTCCGAGATATAAATGCTCACACTGAAAATTTAACAATCAACTCTCTGAACTGGCTCCAGTTTTAATGATGCAATTTATCCGTCATTATACACCTTTTATTGTTTCAGGTCCATTATTTTTATTTCATTGTTAATAAATTCAGTTTGTTGTATAATTCCTACTATATTGCCCATAACATGAACTCATTTTTAAACAATGCTTGTTAGAAATCCCAATTGCTGACTGGGATGTGAGTCTTTGAAGAATCCTATAGGTGTGTGACTATCCTTCCTGGGTACTCATACACCTGCTTCTTGTAAGAACCATAAGTAAATGCTTCCCTCGTTCACTTTGGTTCAGTTTTGTTTCCTAAAGGAGAACAGAACTCTGATGGTTTGCAATTAGGGAAGCAGTGGGCTGCGACAACTTGACAGCTAGCTAGAGTTCTGTGCAAGTTGCTAATAAGTGCTTAATACCTTATTTAGAGAAGAATATCAATCTAGCATTTATTAGGCACCTACTATGCACCTGGCACTGTGATAAGCATTGAGAATACAGAGACAAGAAATCAGATAGTTCTTTTTCCCACGGATTTTCAAACCAATAGACAGAGAGGTCAAATAAAGGATACTACAAGTTGTTTTGAAGCTACCAAATGAAGGAAAAGTTCCACTCCTTTCCCCACTCCTTGGGCCAAGTGAGGAAGTCTGTCCTTGTGGGCAAAGGATTTTTAAATTGAAAATCCTTTAGCAAAGGTGCTCTGCTCTAGTTTAGGACCTGAGGAGGATGAGAAGGTAAAGAGTTCATCTCAAGATATGGTTCAGCAAACTCCTCCTATTAGGGACAAAGCAAATGGGTTCCCTGTTTACAGTAAAAAAATAGTCTCCTATAAATAGGCACCAATGGTAACTTGGCAGAAACTGACAAACCTCTTTTGATCCTAATGATTGTGTATTCCAAAATGTGTATTTTTATACTTAGTTAAATTCAACAAACATTCCCTTAAACTCCTACAATGTGTAGAACCCTGTATACAAACTGACTGTCTAGTTAAGATTAAGTACCTGGAATTTGGGGTTCCACTCTTTGGATTTTGCTTTCCACATTTTTGCTGACTCATTGTATTTGTCCTTTATTATGGCCACTCAGCCACTGGTGTGTTGGTATACTGCAGCCATTCTCCAAACATCAGACATTAAGTTGCCCATAGCTTTTCAATATTATATATAGGACAGATACAAATATCTCAATGAAATCATCTTTTTCCCGTTTTAATTATTTCTATGGGGTATATTACTCATTCTTCACTAGAATGGAGGTTTCCTCTGATGCCTCATCATGGCAAGAACATGGTCCAAGGTTCTTAAAGGCTAGTGGAGGGTCAGTGGAGGGTAACTTCTGGCAGGTCCTTCCAGATGGGAAAGGTTTTGGGCATAGGCTTGGTAAGGGACTTAAATGTATATTGCCCGAGGAGCAGTCTGGCTATGTCCAGAGAGGCTCTAGGTGGATAAACTTCTCGTTGTTATTTAGTCATGTCCAACTCTTTGTGACCACATTTGGGGTTTTCTTGGCAAAGATACTGGAGTGGTTTGTCATTTCTCTCTCATTTTACAGATGAGGAAACTGAAGCACACAGGGTTAAGTGACTTGCCCAGGGTCACACAGCTAGTAAATGTCTGAGGCCATATTTGAACTCAGGTCTTCCTAACTCCAGGCCTAGTGCTCTATTTACTGAGCTCCCTGGCCCCCATTTAAGGGCTGCAATAACTCTTGAAAACCATTTGCTAAGATAAAACAGAGGTCGTGATCTACAGTGGAAGAGGGAGTAGTATACTCAAAGTATATTACTAATAGGAAGAGCTCTTGATCAAAGGTATGGCCATTTGAGTTCAGTCAATTTTGTGTCTTGGTTTTATTATCTGATTGCTCTCCAGAGAAATTGAATCATGAGGCCCCTTGCCCTAAGCCACCCTCTCCCTTCCTCCAGCCCCACTAGAAATCTCTGAAATAGAACTCAGATTGAACTCAGCTGTCAATTAACCCCTAAGTCCTTAACCTGGAATACAGGGGGTCTACAGATAGATTTCAGTATGAGTCAAATGTATAGTGGGAAACTATGTGGTATTGTTCTCACTCCTATGCTAGCTCATGGAGGGGAGGGGAAGAAGTGACCAAGAAGAAAAAATTCAAATGATACATTTCCCAGAACCTTTGGGGATAAAAATGATCTTAAATATTGTCTATGCTTGGAATACCAGGCTTTCAGCAAATGTTTTATTGCATATTACTCATGGCTTTTATTGTTCTTATACTAAGAGTAAATGCTATAGACCATATCCAAATATGCCTCTCATTCTTTAGAGAGTCAACTTCATAGATGACTGGGGGACACAATAAATAAGAGATGTGGAGTCAGGAAGAGCTGAGTTCAAAAACAGCTTCAGGTATTTACCAACTTTGTGAGCCTGGTCAAGTAACTTCTTACTTCTCCAATTCTCTTATCTGTAAAATGGGGATAATAATAGCAGCTAGCATTTATGTAGTGCTTTAAGTTTTGAAAAGCCCTCTACAAATATTATCTCATTTGATCCTCACAGTAACCTAGTTTCCTACTCAAACTTGTTCCAGCTCTTGTAGCTTGCTCAAAGCATGTAATCAGGGCTCCCAAGCTCACTATTATCTCTTTTACTCTCTAATGTCATTCAAGGGCACACCTAGAGTACACATTAATCTAAATCACAATTGCTGACTTTTTCCATTTCCATTGACTGCTCCCAATTTAGTCTCCCAATTCACCAATCAACATTTACCAGGCCTCAGGCTTCTTCCAGCTATTTCAAGTACTCTTTCCTATTAAAAATATCTGCTTCTCCAATGACTCTCAGATTTCCTCCTTTTCCTATTCTCTCCCTTTCTCCCTCAGTCCAGGTGTCCAGAGTCACTGAGATATCCTGCCAGTTTTCAATTGTCTCTATAGTGTATGAGAGGAAATGCTTGCCCACAGAAGATTTATTATTTTTGTTTACTTTTGCTATTTTAATAAAGATGAGGTGGTGTGTCAAGGTTACTTTAATTCTATTTATTTAATAGTTAATGAGGTTGAGCATTTTCCCCAAAGGTTTATTTATTATTAATGTTGGCTCCTTAATCACTCTAGTATAGGAGATTGGCTATTGTTCTGATAGATTCCCTATAAATTCTCCAATTCAAACTTTTATCTAATATATTTATTGGGAATATCTCCTTACCCCCTTGTTTGAAAAAGATGCTGCCACTCATCACTGGATCCATGATTTCCCTAGATAGGTGTCACAGTGAGAGTAAGTAAGAGTTTTGCATGTGAACCAAGAAAACTTTGAGTTCAAATCCATCCTTAGACACTGGCTAGCTGTATGACCCTGGGCAAGTTAAGCCACTGAACCTCTCAGCTTATTTATTACCTCATAGGAGTGCTGTGAGGATCAAATGAGATAATAATAATAGCTAGCATTTTAAGGTTTACAAAGCACTTTGCAAATATTTTCTGATTTCATGTCCAGGGTCATACAGTGATTTGCCCTGGGTCAGATGAGAATGGATTTGAACTCGGGTCTTCCTGCCTCCAGGTCCAGTGTTCTATCCATTGTGCCACCTAACCAGTTACCTTTTGGAGTCAGGGACTGTACTTGTGGATATTTATCAATCATTCAAACTGTCTCCAGCCTCATGTCTTGTCTCCTTTCAGTAAAAGGGTTTAATATGCATCTGGCCCAGCAATACCACTACTAGATTCGTACCATTAAAGAGATCAAAAGGGAAAAAAAAGACTCATATATACAAAAAATATTCATAGCAGCTCTTTTTGTGGTAGCAAAGAATTGGAAACTGAAGGGATGCCCATCAATTGGGGAATGGCTGAACAAGCTGTGCTATATGATTGTGGTGGAATATTATTATGTTGTATGAAATGATGGAGGTGGTTTTAGAAAAACCTGGGAAGACTTATATGGACTGATGCAAAGTGAAGTAAGTAGAACTAGGAGAACACAGATAATAGCAATACTGTAACAATAATCAACTATGAAAGACTTAACTACTCTGATCTATGCAATGATCCATGACAGTTCCAAAGAACTCATGATGAAAAATGCTATCCACCTTCAGAGAGAAAAGTGATGGACTCTGAGTGCAGATTGAAGCATACTTTTTTTTCTCTATTTGTTTCTCTTGTTCCCTCCTCCCCCACCCCTGCTATGTGGCTAATGTGGAAATGTTTTGCATGATTTCCTATGTGTAATGGCTATCATATTTCTTGTCTTCTCAATGAGCGAGGGAGGGGGTGAAGGGAGAAAATAATTTGGAACTCAAAATTAAAAATAAAATAATATGCATTTCCACCCCTGTGCAGTGCCCCCACCTCCGCCCCATGGTCCATTGAGTTATCTGTTTACTATATGGATTCTTTGGAAAGTGTGGTGTTTCATGATTTTTTATCCATACAACACCATCAGAAGAGTATTAACATTTGATGGGCTTTTACAACAGGGTTCAGTTTAAGATTACTGAAAAGCATTATGTGGTTTCTCAAATATAATCCAACCTGATATCCTCTTTGAATATATTTGGGGGCTTTAGAACAGATGTTTTGATTAAATCTTGCTTTGGGTGGAGTTGGTTAAAGTATTCATGTCTCAATGCCCATGCTCAATCTCTTCCTCTAACATCTGTTTGCTGTCATAGAGACATAGTCTCTATGAAGCCCTGAAAGATCCATTTAACCTCGCTCGCCCTTGAGTTTGCCTTATGTGATCTAGGAACATAAACCACCAATTTGTCCCAAGTGGAAGTTGGAAAGAGAGCGCATGAACTGCTTTGAAAGTATAAATCCCAAACTCTCACCACAGTGGTGGCAAATTAATCAAGCTGGTGCACAGTATTGATTTGCTGCCTTATGCTGGGTTAATGCTGGAATTTAAATCCCTCCAGAGCAATAGAAGGAAAGGGCTTGGAGCAATGAACTTGTGTACATTTTCTCTAAGAACTTAAGAAACGTGGCTGGTCATTTTTGCTTTGTTCTTTAGTCTACTGGGTATACATATTAGCTCTGGCCCTCTGGTGGGCATGCCTCCTAAACTTTGATCAGCAGTGATGGCATTACAGCAACAGAATGACTGTGTTCTTTAACCATAATATGAAATGAGGGCCAAAATTTTCCCCCAAATTGGGAAAGAGGTGATATCCAATACCCCCAGACTCCTTCCTCTTTTTGTGTTCTCTGCCCCTCTCAGTTCCATGATAACATTTTCTTTCTCTACACCCCTCAGGGGCTAGGAAACAAGATGCAATGACCTTGAAATGCAGCATTGTTTGTGTGCTCAGATTCTATCCCCTATCAAAAACTGCTCTAAGGAGAGGATCCAGGAAACTTTCACACTGAAGGGTACACAACTGAAAAGGCTTAAAATGACATCTCTTTGAAGAAGTTATTTTTAAATTTAAATTTAATTAAATTTTGATAAAGGCAAAAAAAAGCTACTGTTTGTTACTATGCACAAAATGAACCATGTTATACCAACGTTCCATCTTAGGCACCTTCTTTTCTCTTCGGACCCCACCTTGTTATTATCATTTCCTGATCTTTTAAAATATGCCGGAGGCTTCAACCTCTGTTGAAGTATCAAAAGTTTTTAGTAATTTGCTGTTTCTGAGTTAGTTAAACTTTTCCTTTCATTGCACTTTTTACTCTCTTTTCCTCAACAGATGAGAAATGTCAGCTACTTAATCTGAGTTTGATCGGTGGCATTTCTTGAATCTGAGAATTGAGCACTGTTGCATCTTTTTATTATTATTATCTCTGACTTCTTGAATTTGTGCCTAAGTTTGTCAACAAACTCTGGTAGTGTGTCAAGACCATTTCTGGTTTCCTTCATCATCATCAACATCAATTAAATTCAGCAAACATTTATTAGGTGCCTACTGTGCACTAGGAACTGTGCTTTGTATTGGGGGTACAAAGACTAAGACATTAAAAAAAACCCCACAAATCCTTGTTGCTTTCAAAGAGCTTACATTCTATGGAGAAAATAAGAGTGGGTTGAGATACTCTAGTTTACCTTCTTCACAAAAATCCAGTTAATGCCTGAAGTGCTTACAAATGAATGGTGCACAGAGAGCCTACTGTTGTGTCCCCAGTATCCAAACTGCCGTAACTATCATTCTACCAGCTCTGAATACATTTTCTTTCATGATTACAAAATCACAGAATTATAGATTCAGAGCTGAAAACGACCTTGCAGGTCATCTAGTTCAATCTCCTTGTTTTATAGATGAAGAAACTGATGCCAAGCAAGAAGTGATTTGCTCGAGGGTAGGAGCAGAGCTAGGGTTCAGCTTTAGGTCCTTCTAACTGATTCCATTACAAAACACGGTCTCTGCAGTCAGTCTGAATAATTAAGAGGCTATTCAGAGAGGGCATAGATATGTATCATCTTCTGGGAATCTGTTGTTTTCTCAGCAAGTACTTCTTCAATGCCTGTCTAGCAATGTGACTCTATTGAAGGAGTATTGGTAGAGAGAAGGCAGCAGACCATTTCAGGGTACAAATAAGTTGTGCCTTTCTATGAACAGAAAACCTGGAGATGACAGACTCAATCAGAAAGGCACAAAGAAATCATTCAGATTCAATCCTGGCACATGATCATTATTGGTTTTAGGACTAGAGATAGTTTTTAAAAATTTTTTATTATTTTAAAAAATTATCAAGCATTTATTTTTCTCCCTCTCATCTGTGCCCAACAGCTGAAAAAAGGAAGGCAGGAAGAAAAGGAAGAACGAAGGAAAGAGATGGATGGATATGTGAATAGATAGATAGACAAATAAAAAGAAACAAAAAAAGAAAATACAGAACTCCTGTATCACTTAAATACAATCAAGCAAAACATTCCTCATGACTAAAAATGAATTTAATTCATCCCTCTGTCATGAGACAGACAATGTTCTTCTGTGTCAGTCCTTTGGAATTATGGATCATTCAGTTGATTAGACTTCTTAAATCTTTCAGTATTGTTCATATGTATAATATTGAAATTTTAATATAAATTATTCTTCTGATTCTACTCACTTCTGTCTATGTGACTTCTCTCTTTGTCAGTTCATTCTTTCCATGTCTTTTGGAAACCATCTTTTTCCTCATTTCTGATAGAGCAATAATAACCTATTAAAAATTTTTTTGGTTGGGGCAGTTATGTGTCGCGGTAGATAGAGCACTGGCCCTGGACTCAAGAGAACTTGAGTTCACACCTGGCCTCAGGTACATGATGCTTAATAGCTCTGTGACCCTGGGCAAGTCACTTAACCCCAATTGCTTCACCAAAAAAAAAATGGTTTTTTGGTTACTTTCAGTTTTATTGATGTTTTGCTTTTCCATTACAAACATTCAAAAATCACTCCTACTTCATGAGAGTTCTCTTATAACAATCAAACAGTTAAATAAAACTAATACAGTGACCTCATCTTGAAAGTACATGAAACATTTAATATCTGTAGCACAGCCCATTTCTTTATTTTAAAAAGATTAGCAAAAATCTATTTTCTATCGTTTTACTTAATAACATTTTAAGTAAGTCTCTCTCATGAGTCTCTAGTTTTTAGTACTGTATTTTGTAGAATTATGGGGTTTATAAGTTGTGAATTAATATTTCATAAGAAATAGTCTATGTTGATCCATATAGAAACCTCCCCTCCCCACATAGTAGAGTTGGGGGCTCTCTGACCTAACGATAGTGGAGCTAGATCACCACCCTCCATTTTCTCCTATTGGTGGTTCTAAAGTTCAGTCTCAGGAGTTTGTAGCAGGAGAGAAAGGAAAAACTTAGGAGAGAAAACATTACCCAGTTCAGCTGTTCACCTTCTCTTGGCATCTTGGTGTAACACCCAACTTCACTCCACTTCTTGATTCCTGCCTTCCCATGTTTCCTCATTCCAAACAATTTGTCCCTTTAGGGGGGAAATGTAACATAAAAATTCAAGAAGAGAGAGATTCTGCAACCCTGTCCTCTGTAATGTGATCTACTTTCATAAACACAGACCCCTGTTCCACATTGGAATGAGGGTCTCTGACTAAAGCAGCCACACTCCTTTCCTACTCCCTATCCCAAGGGATGGTGAGTTTGTCTAAGGAGCTGTGAATTTAGAACTGCCATAAAACATTCCTTCGACAAATTAGTGTGGAAAATGCTTCCCTAGTATATAGATTTTATCATGGAATTAATTTCCACTCAAAGAAATGATAAGGGATATAGTTATGAAACTGATTATATTGCAATACAAAACATTTTCTTTCTTCCTCTACTGAATTAGCATTGAAAAGATACACAATGACAAAACACATTCTTTTGAATTTTCTTTTTCATGTTTATGAACTTGCCAAACATCAACAGATATGAATATTTCCTTATGCAAAGAAGTACAGAAACAGAGGATAGCATATGAAACCAAATCTCCACCATATATGTGATAGAGAGCCAGTCTTTCAAATATAACAGTCTCATAATACTATGAATCCATTTCCACTCTCTTTTTAGAAAGGTTTGTGTACTTTATATCTTGACATTACCATTTAACAGAGCTAATTTTCGTGACTTTGAATTTTTGTATTGAGCAAAGAAATTCCTTTAATAAGCAAAGTACTTGATTATCCCCATTTAATTGTTTTCTATACAGTAAATTTCTGTGTTTATCTAGTGATCAGTTCCTAGGTATTTAATTTTCCTCACCAAAGAAGACTCCAAGAATACTGGTTCTTAATAGATTTCGGATGTTGCGTTCTAAAAAACCCTATTCATGGGGGCAGCTAGGTGGCACAGTGGATAGAGCACTGGCCCTGGATTCAGGAGGCCCTGAGTTCAAATCCGGACTCAGACGTGTAACACTTACTAGCTGTGTGACCCTGGGCAAGTCACTAAACCCCATTGCCTAGCTCCCCCTCAATAAAAAAAAATAAAAAAACCCTATTCATGCCAAGAAACATGGCAACCAAGACCAACAATGGAATCAATTTCAAATTCATTCACAAAACAATACAGGAGAAGATGATAGAAAATTTAGAAGATTATCACCTTATCCTCTGTAGTTTTTGTGCCTGTTGATTATTTCGAATTTTCCTGTATGTGTGTATATATATATATAAAATGTGTGTGTGTATACACATGTGTACATATACATTTGTACATACATATATGCATATATATACATATATGCATATATATATACAGAGAGAGAGAGTGCACTTGTTTGTATAAAGTTTTTTATATGTTGTTTCCCTCATTAGATGTGAGGTCCTTGAGACCAGAGACTGTCCTTTAACTTTCTTTCTATTCCTAGCACTTAACACAGTGTCTGGCACATAGTAGGCACTTAATTCATGTTTATTGACTTATTGACTAGAAACATCTGAAATTTCTTGTTGTGTGATGTTTGGCCTCATGATAAGCTTCAGGTATGTCTATTTATAACTATCTATCCTGTCTATATTATCTAAATCAGTAAGAAAAAATACACCGGAAAGAAAAGAAATTCAGGAGTCAAGACAAGCAAAGTAATGTTAGAATGACTGTGTTGAATTTTAAATATACTTTAAAAAATTTGTATGCAGAGGACATGGGCAGAAATGCTTTAGGAAGATCACTTTGGCAGCTAAATGTTGGATGGATTGGAGTGGAGAGAGACTTGTGGCGAGGTCCAAGTCTTAGGTGATGAGTGCCTGAATCAGGGTGGTGGCTGTGTGAATGAAGAAAAGGAGACATATATGAGACATACTGCGAAGGCAGGAACAAGATTTGGCAACAGATGGGAAATGTGTAGTGAATTCAAGCGAAGAATTAAGGGTTATACCTAGGTTGTGAGCTTGAATGACTGGAAGGGTGGTGGTATCTTCCACAATAATAGGAAAATTCAAAAGAGGTGAGATTATGGGTAGGGGGGTATAGTGATTTCTGTTTTGGACATATTGAGTTTGAGATGTCTTCATCTAGCTAGCATTTTTATTAATAAAAGAGGTCAGTTGCACTCATGGTGGTGGACTCACAGTTTATATGCCCTTAGAAGAGTATTTGCTGCTGAGGGTGGAAATCAACTCTGATTGGTTAATAGTTAATGAGAAAATGAATATTACAATGAGAAGTGGGCTTACTCTAATAAGGGACTGAGAGAGTGACATCTTCTCACTTTTGGACAAAGAGACCATCTCTACATCTAGACCACCCCCAGCTTTGGGCAATTTAATCAAAGAATTTATCCCCACTCAAACCTGAGTAGAATACAATGGGCTTCTACACCTCAGATTAAATTCCTTATAAGGTTGGGTGGAGTCTGACCAAGATTGAGGAAAGTTAATTCAATCTCATTATTAGTAATGTTCTTCAAGAGACTAAACTTTGAAATGAGGACTATAGAAAAAAAGGGAAACTCTGGATCTCCCCAAATCATTGGTTACTAATAATCATTTTTCTCAGAGGAGAGCAGCAAGGAGTACTGGGGTTAGCAAGGAAACAGAAGCCCTACCTGTGTAAGGAGCAGAGCACAGACCAGGAGGACAGTGAAAAGATTTTTCCTCAGATCATACTACACTGGAAGCACTGAAAACTTATAGGCCCCCAGACCTACCCATAAAAGCAGTAGCAGGACATAAAAGACAGAAGCTCAGGCCAGTCATCCCCCTAGAGATGAATAGACTCCAACTGTAATATGAAGTACAAAGTTAAGAAGTAGGCTGGAAAAATGAACAAACAGTGAGAAAAAGAAAGAAAAAAAAGAACCCAACCCTGAAAAGCTAGGTCACAGGGAAGCTCAAGACAAACTCAAGAAAAAGCAATGACTTGAAAACAGTTACAAGCAAAGCTTCAAAGAAAGCTTTTGATTGGACACAAATCCAACAAGAATTCCTAGAAGAGCTAAAGAGATTTTAAAAAGAGAAAGTAGTTTTTTTTTTCAAAAAATCAACTAAAAGCGGTAGAAGAAGAATTGGGAAAAGAAATGAAAGATATGCAACAAAATTCTGAAAAGAGAAGTAACAGCTTGGTAAAAGAGACACACACACAAAAATATGGAGGAAAATAACTCTTAAAAATCCAATTGGCCAAATAGTAAAAGGGGTTCAAAAATGCTGAAGAAAAATATAGCATCAGATTTTCAGGGCATAAATATGGGAAGTAAAGGGAAAGGCAGGAGAAAATAAGGTAGGGAAGTACAGATCCCCCTGTACTTGATGCCTAAGGGCCTTAGGTGCTCTTTATCCAGCATGGTAAGCACTCCCTCCTCCTTTTTTTTTTCTTGCAGTTTTAGACATGGTATGTTTGATAAGTCAAGAGCCTCCAATCTTCTCACATTCTCTTGGGAAGAAAATTGGATACAATTCAGAAAGATAAGGCAAAGCTTAAGGTAGGATAATCAAAAATTTGTCCAATAGCATAAAAATTTAGAGGGTACTAAGGGCACTTGCAATCCTTCAGTAGAAACAACTGAAGTTGCTCTGGGGGTTCTGAGAGGATAGCAAGGGAGCTCCATCTTTGGAGGGCTATACTAATGCAGAAAGACCTTGAGGACTGGACCAGTGAAGAACTATATATAAATATAGCCAAATTATGGACCACATTTTTGTTGTCTGAGAATCAATCAGCCTCGATAAGTTTGAAGAGACTCATCCCCAGCTTGGCCATAGGGTGGTTAATTTTTTAACACAGTAACTATTAGCATAATGCCTTGCACATAGTAGATATTAATAAATGCTACTTGACCAGCCAACTGCTGAGTTATAAAAGCATTGTGAGGTGCATTCATGGAGGTTGGAGGGGGAGTTTCCATACTGATGAAATTACAAATCCCTGAAGGATTATTGAGCATCAGGATCTAGGAAGAAGACACCGGAGACTCAGCTGGGGGTCCCTATGCTGGACTTCATAGCTTCTTTCAGAATCTAAGAGATCATTTATCTCAGGGATTATTAACCACAGCTGTTCTAAGTCCCAGCCTCAGTGGGTTTTACAGATGCTTATGTAACACCGATGTCTTGCAATTTTGATTAATTACAATGTTCTAAGAATCTGCAGTTAATGGTCAACTGAATTTCTAGTTCATCAGAAAGAAGGTTACTTGGAGAGCACTTTTTGCTTCAATCTTTGATGTCAAGGATCCCTCTAAAATATGAGTCTATTTTCCTGCTTTAGTAAAGAAAATAAGTGGAGCGCAACTCTTTACAAATAATTTTTACTTATCTCTGTGTTTGTATCATCCTTATTTTCAATGTATCCTTTTCTCCGTCCCTGCCCAACAGGCTATCTTTTATAACCAAGAATTTTAATAAAAAGAGAGATTAAAAGCAGATCAGCAAAATTAATCAATGCATCAACTGAGTCTGACAGCACGTGTAATGTTCCACACCCATAGTTACCCCCATCTCAACTTCTGAAAAGGAGAGAGGGAGGTGTATTTTCTCCCCTGTTTTTCAGGGCCAAGCCAAAGTAAATTCTTTCCTCAATTATCAAGGGCCTTGTAAGGCTTCAGTGTCATCATTATAAAAATCAGGTAGCTAGGTGGTACAGTGAATAGTACAGGACTTGGAGTCAGGAAGACCTGAATTCAAATCCAATATCATATTTACTAGCTATGTGAACTTGGACAAGTCACTTAACTTCTGGTTGTCTTAGTTTCCCCATTTATATTTTAGTTATGATAATAGCACCTACCTACTTACCAAGGTTGTTGTAAAGATTGAATGAGGTAGTATTTATAAAATGCTTAGCATAGTGCCTGGAAAAAAGTAGGTGCTTATATAAATGCTAGCTATTTTTATTGTTTTTATTTTTGTTCAAATGATATAGATAGAGACAGTATTGGGACCTGGCCTCAGTAGATGGGCAATTAAAATGTTCTTCCTGAACTAAATCCATGAAACAAACACTTTTTTTTGTGATTCACCTCTTCTTTAAAGTAGAATATAGAAAAAAGATATATATTCCATTTTTGATTATTGAAATCCAGATAGTTGAAGTTTGTTATTATACTTTGGAAAGTATTCTTAGGAGGGAATTGCTTAATTATGTCTTAAAGTTATTCTGTTATGAGTTCAAAGTAGTTTCTAATTGAAGAAAGGAAAAAAATGTCCTGTTTTTATAAGTAAAAGAATTGTGTTAGAAAAATTTCTATCAGCAGCAACTAGTAAAATGACCAGGCCTGCTTGGCAGGGAGAGCTGAGTTGTATGCTAAAGACCTATTGATTAGAAAGGTAAACAAGCATGTGGACTTCTAGGGGATGGTAGCTATCTCTGCTGATAGCTTGGTTACCCAGGGAACCATATCCTAACCGTAAGTCAGTAATGATACCATGAAAGGCCAGAGTAGTTCAGAATTGCTTGCCTGGAGCTCTGCTGCTTGGTGTTTGCTTTTCACTGGGCCTACCCATGCTAGCTTGTGCCCAGCACTGGCATGGTGGATGTTTGCATGCATCAAACAGCACAGCTTCTAACAGATATTTTCTTACAAAGATCAAGTTTAAATCTATTCTTAAACATTGATTGGGGTTGAGACAATGGACTGTGCATTTTTTTTTTTAGCAACATCTTCTATTATTTTTTTATTGATCTAAACAGGATGATCTCTATAAAGGCCCCCAAAGTGACATTGTAATGAGATGAATGTGGGGACTAAATATAGTGTTGGCTGGAAGTCAAAAGGGAGTGATTGATCACCACTATCACAGGCTCAGCTAAATTGTTTGTTTTCTAAAACATCATAAGAGCCAATAATCAGTAATAATAATAATAATAATGATAATAATAATATCCCACTTTTCTAGAGCCCTTACTACAATCCTGATTGTGCAAATGTTATGACTCCTATTTAATAAACAAGGCGACTGAAGCTCAGAGGAGAGGTAACCTGACCAGTAGAAAAGCACTATAGGGCTTTTATGGTTTTGGTTTCTCTAGCCTAGTTAAGAGGAGGGAAAAAAGGTTTCTGGACAGAAAGTTAGAAACAGGGAAGGTTAAAGTAGGACAAGATACCTGAATGTGACAAATGCATTTTATTTTCTCCAACTCTGAACTGGAGACAGGAAAAGTGGAAGTTTTAGAAATCTCATTCTTATTTTCCTTGGGGAACACTGAATGACCTGGGAGGGGGTGGGAATTGTCTTTGAAATCACATTACATCAGTGTGGGCAGTGAGGCACCGTCTCCTCCTAGGTCTAGAAGAAGAGAAATATTACTTGGCTTCTTCAACTCCCAGGAAGAGAGTATCTAGATGGAACAGGGTCGGCGAGGCAAGGCAGACAGTTGCCTGGGAAATGACATGCAGTAGGGCACAAGGGACACTATGTGATTTGACTTTTTATAATGCACAGCATATTCATATTCATGGCAAAAAAATTTCATGACCCATAAATACCAGCTTGGTATTGTCATGATTCGTGTGGACAGTCACCTCTGCCAAATAATAACACGCAAGGAATACTTCTTTCCAACGCAGGGAAGATGCAGTTTTTAAATCTTGCCTATGGTACACGGAGGCTACGTTCTGGTTTTGTGTGTACCTACATTGGGGATATAGACCAAGGCTGTCTGGTTGTGGTTAGGGGGGAGGGGAGAGGGAATTATCTAGCGTGCTTCCTAAAGTTCCATTTTAGGGTCCAGTGGTTAGGAGTCAGCCACCCTAGGCTTGCTATTGAAGGCCTTCCTCTGTAGCCCCCATCTAGGTCCTCCCTCTGAAGCTCTAGAACATTCCTCACCCTTGTCCTTTCCATTCACAACTTAGGTAAACCTGGTCTCATCCACTCATCTCATTGTTGCTCAGTAGAGTAGACACAGGTGGACCGTGGAAAGAAACCTGGACTGGGTATTAGGAGGGCTCTACTGAGTGCTCTCTGTGTGACCCTGGACAAATCAGTCTTTCTGTATTTTAAGTTTCTTATTTCTAAGTTGGAAATTACAGCCTGGGTACTACCTATAGCATAGGACTGTTGTGATGAATGTATTTTGTTTGTTTTAAGTTGCATAAATGCAAATTACTCTCTAGGCGAGAAGAAAATTAATCCAAACTGTATGAATGGGAGAGGGCCAAATAAATCCCTTGTCGTTTCTCTGAGGGGTAGGCTAGTAAATGTTTAACAATTGGCTCTCAAAAGAAAACAACACAGAAAAAAAAGAAGCACTTGACTTATGTAAATTTAATGGGCATTATTCACATTTCCACATCATTTTCTTAAGTCTAGACCAGAGGTGTCAAACTGAAATAAAAATGATGAACTATTAAAGCCTACTCAGGGATCCCTGAAGGCAGCATATTGTTGTTGTTGTTGACTTGTCTGATTCTTCGCCATTCTTTTTGGGGTTTTCTTGGCAAAGATACTGACATGGTTTGCCATTTCCTTCTAGAAATTCACATATTAACGTTATCTATGTTCTGTTGCATTTTTATTTATTTCATTAAATATTTCCCAGTTACATTTTAGTCTGGTTCTGTCCACACTCGGGAGTGTTGTAGGCCAATCACAGCAACAACGAACAAGATAATAAATCAAGTCTTGATTTGTAGCATCTGCTGATTTCAAAATCTTATGCTGAAAATGTAGTCACAGGCTCTTCTTTTTCAAGCTAGCCCTAGAACACCAGATTTCAGGTACATTTTAACAGGAACTTTTGGGAGATAATCCCCCTCCCTTTGTTTTTGCTTGTTTCATGAAGGAACTCTGTTATAGTAGAAAGAGCATAGGCATGGGAATTAGGCGACCTCAGTTCTGATCTTGCTTTATCCATTAACTAGATATGTAACATTGACCAAATCACTTAACATCTCTGGGCCTCAGTTTCTCCATCTAGGAAATAAGCAAGGTGGACTAGATAATCTTTTTTTCCCCACTTCATGATATTTTGTTTTTTTCCAATTACATGTAAATATAGTCTTCAACATTTACTTTTATAAGATTTTAAGTTCCAAATTTTTTTCTCCCTCCCCTCCCCCCTCTCCAAAATGACAAGCAATTTGACATAGGCTATACACGTACAATCATATTAAACATATTTCCACATTAGTCATGTTGGGAAAGAAGAATCAGAACAAAAAGGAAAAACCATGAGAAAGAAAAAACCAACCAAACAACAACAACAACAACAAAAGAGAAGACAGTATGCTTCAATCTGCCTTCAGATTCCACAGTTCTTTCTCTGGGCATGGATAGTTTTTTCCATCATGAGTCTTTTGGAATTGTCTTAGATCATTGTATTGCTGAGAAGAGCTAAGTCTATCAAAGTTGATCATCTCACAATGTTACTGTTACTGTGTACAATGTTCTCCTGGTTCTGCTCACTTCACTCAGCATCAGTTCATCTAAGTCTTTCCAGGTTTTTCTGAAATCTGCCTGCTCATCATTTCTTATAGCACAATAGTATTCCATTACATTCATACATCACAACTTGTTCAGTTATTCCCCAATTGATGGGCATCCCAACAATTTCCAATTCTTTGCCACTACAGAAAGAGCAACTATAAATATTTTTGTACAAGATCCCTTCTAGCTTTAGAATTGGTATTAAAAAATACCATAAAATGGTGGGAATTTTAAGCCAGAAAGTAGGAAGGGGCCTTGTGATGACAGGTGGGTGACAGAATTATTTCCAAAGAGTTCAGGGCTGAAATTCTCAGATTTGGGGATGGGTGTGGTGGTGTTGGTGTCCCTTGTACAAATCATGCAGGCTGTTGCCTACTCTGCCTATGCCTAGGACTGGCTTTTTGTGTAATCTGCATCATAGGGTTCTTAATTCCCTCTAGGGAATCATCACCAACTTTTGGGAAATCTATTTGAGAATATAGAGAAAGCAGAGATTGCACTGGCTCCATAGCTCCTAGGATAATTCTTTGGACACACTAGATGTAACAGTTTGTTTTGTGGGGGCTTAATCAGATGCAAAGACACTTATCTAATTAAGATGCTGTTCTCATAAGAACTGGCTCCTAATTAATCTCCAGTTTCAGTGCTTCGTGGACCTAGCACCAAATGGAGTGGAATTCTAGGGAAGGGACTGAAGCAGAGAGATTAGACATATCGTTTTATGACAAGATGGTTTCTCTCAGTCTCAGAGCAGATCCAACTAATTTAAACTCCTTTCAAATATAAATGCAACATTTATTTAATGACTACTGTGTGCCAGGCCTCCACTAAAGCCTTCCTGTAATGATTGTAACAGTCGTTAGATAAGTTGTTGGCTGGCTGCCTGCAAAGGGACCTGAGTCACTAAAGACCCTAAGAGTTGTATTTTTTCCCAGCTTGGGGAGGGAGGCAGCTAATGGGAGATCAGGACTGGAGAGTGGGGGGTTTCCCTGCACTGTGAGAATTTTTGAGGAACTCTCAAGGGGAGAGGATAAGAGGAGAGGAGGGAAGGGAGGTGGATGTTCCACCACACATCTAGCAGTGGTATGACCAGCATCATGAGCATCGCAGCCCGTGTCAGCCGTGTCTGTAGTTGCCTTTCTCAAACTGATGGCTCCAAGTGAGACCATGAGAGAAGAAAGCTAATGGGACAAGTGGGAGGTAAGAAACTGTTTTTTTGGTTTTAAATCCTGGGTACTTACTCAGATGGCTGTAGAGCTAAGAGAAAAAATAGAAAGAACTGGTGGCCCTAACCTCTTCCCCTGCCCTACTTTAGATGGGTGTGACCAGCATCCATTCCTAATATCCTTTCACTCTGGTAAAGACGGCATCTGACTAATCTAATCTTATTTCTCGTAAACAGTTACTGTTAATCTTTTCCTTGCATTGCCTTGTCTCCTAAAATGGAAGCACAAACAAGCAAAAGCGAGAGGAGAGAAGAGAGGGGGGAGAGGGAAGAAGGGTGGGGTTAGAGGGAGAGAGAAAGGGGGGGAGGAGAATGGAGAGAAACAGACAGAGACAGAGAGATGGAGAGAGAGAGAAAGACAGAAAGAGATAGAGACCGAAAGACAGAGAGAGAGAGAGAAACAGAGAGAAAGAGAGACACAGAGAGAGAGAGAGAGAGAGAGAGAGAGAGAGAGAGAGAGACAGGAGAAGAAAAAGGAGACAGAGACAGAAATATGGAGAGAGAGAAAGAGACAGAGACAGAAAGACAGAGAGACAGAGAGAGAGAGAGAGAGAAATAGACAGAGAGAAAGAGAGACAGAGAGAGAGAGAAGAAAAAGGAGACAGAGACAGAGATATGGAGAGAGAGAAAGAGACAGAAAGAGACAGAGACAGAAAGACAGAGAGAGAGAGAGAGAGAGAGTGAGACAGAGAAAGAGAGAGAGACAAAGAGAGAACGTTTTCCTAGCACAGGGCTGGGATTCCAACCTCCCAGCTCACTATTAAGAGAGTTTTTCTCTCTAACTGGAGCATAATCAAGAGCCATTCCTATACTTCATAACTACACTTCCAAAGGCAAAATTACTACAAACCTAGGGCCTTTGAAAATCTGTCTCATCAGACAGGAGCCCAACATAATGGCCCCTAGGGTTGAAAGCTTACTGTGTCAAGAAGACTCTGGGTTCTCAGAGGTTATTCCACTTGAGCACAAGCTTTGGCAGTACCTAATAAGCTTCAAGGACTTCAAAAGAAGGAAACAGAGTTTGTTTTCTGAGAGCCTCCCTACTAAGCTCCATCACCAGGTTGTCAGCTAGCAAGTGAAGATATTTTTTTTAGCCAAAGCAATTTATGAAGACCCTTTAGTACCTTGTAGTAGGGCTATGGGCTACATGAGGCAGAGAGTGGTCACACAGACCAAGTGAGGTCATGGATCTTAGAAGGACCTAAGTATGTGTGCAATGTTTTGTTAGAATTCTAAGCAGTCCTGGAGTCAGGAATATCTAAGTTCAAATCTGGTCTCAGACAGTCAGTAGCTGTGTGACCTTGGACAAGTCACTTAACCCTGTTTACCTCAATGTCTTTATGTGTACAATGAACTGGAGAAGGCAATGGTAAACCACTTTAGTATCTTTTCCAAGAAAACCCCAAATGGGGTCACAAAGAGCTGGACAGGACTGAGCAACAAAACCTCTTGCATATATCCCATCGTCTCTACTTTCGCAGCCACAGCTCTAGTTCAGGCCTTTATCGCCTCTCACTCGGATTATTGCAATAGCCTTCTGGTTCTTCTCTCTGCCTTAAGTCTCTCCTAACTCCAAACCATCTTCCACCCAGCTCCAAAGTGATTTTCCTAAAGCATAGGTATGACCATACCACTCTCCTACTCAACTCCAGGGTCTCCCTGTAACTTACAGGATCGAATATCCAGACTCAAACACCATTTACAGCCTTTTACATCCCAGCCCTTTCCTTCCTTTATAATCCTCTTACACTTTACTCCCAGGGGTATGCTGGATAGAATCAGTTCTAATTGGCTCACAATAGCCGATTATTAAATTTTCAGTGTGAACCTTTACACCTTAGATACTGGCAACAGCTACAAATTAGGGTTTGATTTATTATTTCATTGATTATCTGGGCTTGAGAAAGTGACAAGACGTTAACAATGCAAATTAAACTTCAGAGTACAAGAGCGTACACTTTATTTTCCTAGAGAGCCCAGTTGTTAAACATTTACCAGCACATCCTTGTACTGTGCTCTAAACGTTGCTCCAGCTGAGCAGTAGCACAGATTCAGCAAATGAACTCATTGCCAGAGTGGAGGCCTGGTAATCAGAGGGCAGCAGCAGCAACTCACATTTATATACTGCTATAAGATTTGCAAAATGCTTTACATCTATCATCTCATTTGCGTCTCCCAATACCCCTATTTACTGTCCTCCACATATGCCAGGATTTAGCTGCATTGGCTTCTTTGCTGTTCATTACTCACAGCTCTCTTATCTCCTGACTCCATTTGCTCTGGCTGTCTGTCATGCCTGAAATGTCATGCCTCTCTATTCACCTTTTGCCTTCTACCTCCCCATCTGGATTCCTTCAAGCCTGCTCAAATCTCACCTTCTACGGGAGGCCTTTCCTCCCCCCTCCCCCCACTCCCAGCCTATTTCTTCTCAGATGCCTTCCATTTACACTGTATATCTATCTCTATAGTCATATCTATATCCATCTATTTCTATCTCCCTCAATTTAATCTTCATCTCTTTATAGAAGTAGACATAGAGTTATTTACAGTTACGGTTATTATCGTCTGTAGCTGTATCTGTGTTGTTGTTCGGTGGTTTCAATCATATCTGACTCTTTGTGACCCCATTTGACATTTTCTTGACAAAGATACTGGAGTGTCTACTATTTCCTTCTCCAACTCATTTTACATATAAGGAAAGAGAGGCAAACAGGAATAAGTGACTTACTCAGGGTCACACAGATAATAAGTGTCTGAGGACAGATTTGAACTCAGGTCTCCCTGACATCCACTGCACCACCTAGCTGTCCAGCTATATTTATAACTATGGCTATGTGTCTTGTATCTATATCACTATTTGAATGTTGTTTCCCCCATTATAATTTGAGCTTCTTGAGAGCAGGAACTGATTTTTTCCCCTTTCCTGGAACAGTTCCTGGTATGCAGCAAGTGCTTAATACATGCTAGTTGACTGATAGACCATTATTGTGCTTGGTTCTCCAAGACCGAATTAGGAGCAATATGTGGAAGTTATAGAGAAATAGATTTAGATTTGACAAAGGACAAAATGAACAATTGTTATTGTATGGTCTTTTTTCAGTTATGTTCAGATTTTTCTTGGCAAAGATACTAGAGTGGTTTGCCATTTTCTTCTCCAGCTCATTTTATAGATGAGGAAACTGAGGCAAACAGGGTTAAGTGACTTGCTCAAGGTCACAAAGCCAGTAAGTGTCTAAGGCTGGATCTGAACTCATAAGGATGAGTCTTTCTGACTCTAGTCCTGGCACTCTATCCATTGCACCACCTAGCTGCTCATAAAATTAACAATTAAAGCTATCCAAAAGTGGAATATCTGGCTTTAGGAGGTAACAGAGTCATTCTCACTAGAGGTCATTAAAAGAAGGCTGAGTGTCTGATACTAAAATGGAAAGGTATCAAATATGTCACCTGTTAGCATACTCCCCATTGCAGCCACAACCAGATTAAAATATAATTGGGAGAGGCAGCTAGGTGGCACAGTGGATACAGCTCTGGCCTTGGAGTCAGGAGGACCTGAGTTCAAATCCAGCCTCAAACACTTACTAGCTGTGTGACCCAGGGCAAGTCACTTAACCCCGATTGCCTTACCGAAAAGCAAAAAGTAAAAATTTTTAAAAATGTAATTGGGAAATATTTAACAAAATTAATAAAAAGATAATATTATATCTCAAAACTAACTCAATATGTGGCTGTAAGAATCTTTATGTAGGAATTAGTGGTTTTCCCATTTCTATTTGAGTTTGGTGCCCCTGGTACAGAGGTTTATGTAGCAGAGGCAGGTCAGGCATTACTGGACCTGGATGAACCCGGTTCTCTCCTCTTGAACTTTCAAGTTTTGCGATATTGAAGCAGACATTGCTGAAGTTGTAGGTGGGGCAGAAAGGACAGACCTAAAGTAAAGGTGTTATCTTTGGCCAAGGATAGACAATATGAGACCACTGAATGGAAGAAGAAGACAATGCTCAGAGGTGGGGAGCTGCTTAGGCTTTCTCCTGCAATGGTTTTCAGTTAGAATTCCTAAATTATCTGAGGATCTCAAAGCACTTTATAATAATGACATCTTACTTAAAATGAAAGGATTTCATTTAAATTCAGAAATTTTCAACTAGAGTTTTATTGGAAAAAGGTCATAAGCTGGTGGATATTGTCAGAATAATAAGGATTTGGGGGAATTAAAAGCCTTGCTAATTTCTTTCATTTTAGTGCCTTACATAAATTCCTCAAGTAATTTGGTGACTTGTACATCTGAAATCCTATCCAGCCTTCCTGAGCTCAAATGTTTCCTTCTCTGAGAAACCTTCCATGATCTGTCCTCCCATCTCTACCTACAAGCTGGAAGCGATCTTTTCTTTAGTCCTTCTTGGATCCCTTCACAATGAATTAGTGTCCCAATTTTTTCACATCCCCTCCAACATTTGTCACTTTCCCTTTCAATCATTTTAGCTCATCTGGTAGGTCTAAAATGATATCTCAAGGTTATTTTAATTTCTATTTCTCTAATCAATAATGATTTAGAGCACTTTTTAATGTGACTATAAACTTTTAATTTCTTCATTGGAAAAATGCTTATTCATATTCTTTGACTGTTTATCAATTAGGGAATGACTTGTATTCTTATAAATTTAACAAAATTCTTTATATATTTGAGATATGAAACCTTTAACTAAGAAGCTATCTACAAAATCCCCCCCCCCCCATTTTCTGCTTTCCTTCTGATCTGGTGACATTTGCTTTATTTGTACAAAAATTTTTTAATTTAATATAATCAAAATTATTCATTTTACACCTAACTTTGCACTCTCTCTCTCTGGTTTATTCATAAATTGTTCACTACTAGGTCTATTTCCTTCTCTTACTTTCTTATCATCTTCTGGTCTTCATTAGAGTTTCTTGTGACTATACCATAGCCCTTTACTAGACAGAAAGCTCCACGAGTACAGGGAGAGATCATGGCACTTTTATTTTTGTTAATCCGATAGTGTCTAACATAGAGACCAAACACAAGGAGTCCTTAATAAATGATTAGTCAGCAAGGTTATTGAATTGAATTCTCTTCGATGAATCCTTTCAATGAGAACCTTGCACCTCTCTTGACTGGAGATCAGGTTAAAAAAAATTTCAAAGGAATTCTTTGAAATCTAGAAGGGAAAAAAAGAGAGAGAGAGAGAGAGAGAGAACATGGCTATGCAGATTAAGCGAATGAGGCAGTTTGCCCAGGCATTGGATGATTTGGCACTGTAACATTATTTCAAGATTGTAAAGCAGCATTATTTCTAACACCCACTTCACAACTTCTCCCTGGCCATGGTGGGGAGAGGGGAACACTTAAATTTCCATTTGAAAAAAACCACAGTGTAGGGTGATCTTTTCCATTTGAAATACTTACCTTTTCCCAAATGAGATGCATATGTTTGTTCACTTTAAGTACTACCCTTGGATATAGGACTGAAAAATGACAGAGGTTTACTTTGCAAGAAAATCTTCTCCATAGTAGCTGTTAGAGCTGTTAGTGTAGTGAGCAAATGGTCTATGCCAATTATCTCCAAATGAGGCCTTCAAGCCTTATGGGTTAAAGCTGACAGCTTGTTAACAAGTCACACCAGAATACGCATGCTCAACACGTCACCATTCTCTAGTCCCTGAGCAGAGTTCAGGCCTTTGAACTGGAGGTAGGTGAATGGTAATACACAGAACCCTAATTAAGGCCCATTTTTATTTGAGCACTCCAGTAAAAACCCTAGTGTAGTTAAACTGAACCCTGTCTTGCATATACCCTTAGTTCTCCCCCTTCTTGGTCTTCTGTGGTCCTGAAGGATCACGAACTTTGACTTTGCCCTCTCTAGTGATCCTTGTCCTTCAGACATACATAGGTTTCTCTTATCTTTAGAGAACCTTTCTGCCTGCTTGGGTCCTCATCTTATTTCTCTCTTTTTCATTCCTGCACTTATTTAAGTCTGTGCCTTCATTTTTGTTTTCATTTGGTTCTTTCTTGGTTTTGAAATCTGACCTTCATCTTGGCTATGTCTAGATCCCAATTAGTGCGAATCACGAGTTCTGTAAGTGATTGCATGTATTCAAAATCACGCTATTCAAAGTTACAGTTTAGGTAAAACATGGTCATTGTTTCATCCCAGTGGAAATATATAGCATGAATTCAAATAATGTGACCACTTCACAGGGTTCATGATTCACACTAATCAGGACCTAGCTATGCTATAATGGGGACTGGCACTTGCACAGAGTGTTAATCAATATGCTTAGCTGTTGCAAATCCCCCATGTGAAAGAGGGTATGGAGCCTACTTCTGGGAGAATTGTGATGTGTAATGGATGTCCCATGGAGAGACCATGGAGCTTGCAAAGACATTTTGTAACTGGTTCCATTCTGCTAACCAATGTGGTAAATGGCAACCTCTTTGATTAGTTGCAAAGCCAGAACTAGGGATGCTCTTTGGCTGCTTTCTCAGTAAAATTCTGCTCTTGGTTTGACTTTGCTGACTGTGTCTGGTGAGAGATAATGTTATAAGGGAAGATACTTTAAGTCTTCTTTCTGGGATTGACATGTAGTCCTATGAAAATGAACCTCAGTCTTTACCTTGACATTTTTTTTCTTTTGTTTCAGGTGAAGGAGATTAATCTGGAGACTGTGACCTTGTGAGTTTTGAAAGGTCAGGAGAGTGAGCCTCCATGAGCCTAGGAACTACCTGAAGCCATGCTGAATTTTTCAGCCAGCCCAGAAGAACAAGGAGTGACCTTGAGGAGACTCCTTTCCAGACATAGTCCAGTGGTAACTGAGATAAGGACTCAGGAAGTAGCTATTCCACATTTACATGTGAACTTGGTGGGACCAAGGCTGTGTAGAAACTGTTCTAAGTATGAGTCCAGTCTCCCCAGAGACCCAAGTGGCACAGGGAGGAGTATGCCTCTGAGGTGTTGGGGTGTATGTGTGGGGAATATTTATATTTTTGTCATTGCTATATGCAAGTAAATATCACTTTGTAAAAGTTAATCGATGTTAAGGGTTAGATAGAACTGGGGCACTAGTTGTTGGTAGGACCAGTGGGAGGAAGTGGAGAAAAGATCCCTTCAATCCCTCAGCGGTAACCTTGGTACTATGAGAGGCTAATGTAGTTGGACTGGCTTTGGGATAGTGAGCAAGAGCATTCTTGTTGCAATATGACTTTGAAACTTCTCTGTCTGAGGTCTGTAGTAGTTTTCTAAATCCAATGACTAAATCCAGTTTCTAAATCCCAAACCTCAACCTCCTTGACTTCTCATAGAGACTTTTCTTCATCCCTTCCTTCTCCTTTGAATTCCCTAACATTAGTGTAATGGGGGGGGGGGAGGGAAGGAGTGGTGGTGATCAGAGGAATCACTGATTAAGTAGATTAAAGGGTTTCCCTATTTAATTTAATGGGATTATGATCCTTTATTTGGAGGCATCTAAGGGCCAGCTCTCCAAGGAAGGTGAACATACCCATTGGTACTTTACTGATTGGATTTAGATATAGAAGGTACCTCCTGATGATTGGTTGACCAAAAATCAGCTGTTCTTTCTTGTGGTCTATAAAAGCAATAAGTTGGTTGGTCTCTTGTGTTTTTAAGGACTTCTTTATTTTTCCTCTTGTGCCTCCTTCTGGAATGGAGGAAGGAGAGAGGGTACCCCCAACCCAAGAATTGATGATAACTTGTGGTAGAAGCATATGACAATGGTGGTCACATATTCTGAAAGGAGAGATCTTGAGAGTGGGCTTTTCCAATCTAACAGATGGTATTAACTGGGACACTGAGAGGTTTCCTGCAGAAGCACATGACAAAGAAAGACATATGTGTACTCACTTAGACCAAGGGTTTTAGAAGTTGCCTTATGGGTAACCCAAATTTCAAGATTTCCCAACTTTAAGGTGACTAGAATCATACTTTTTAGAGGGAGAAGGGGATTTCCTGAAGCATCATGCTGCTTAGAGAAAAAAAGAGAACAATTTTCATAATTTTTATGCAGTTCTCTACTTGGAGAGTAGTGGTAGTGATAGTGTTGGTCTAATAGGAGGGAGATTGCTTGGTCCAACAGCCTCCAAATGTTTTACCTCTTGTTGGGAGTGTCAACCACACTGCACTACTATGAATCTGGAAGGGATTGTGTGCAGCCTTATGGGACAGAGGAATTTCACCCTGATAGAAAACCCAAGCTCAGTTTACTTCATGGGAGGCAGGAAAGCTGATGGGATATCTGAGCATTCTGTTTTTCTGTACTTTGTCATGAGCTCCTGTGAATCTCTTGCATCTTCAGTGGGGCTAAAATGAGGACTACTTCATATTCAAGACCCATAATGTACTTTGAATGCTTGAAAAAGGAATCTTTTTTACCTATATTGGGGGGCTACTTAGGCATTAGCTGTACCATGGATATACTAAGAAATTTTCCTTGAGTAATTTCAAACAAGGGCAATGAACCCAAGAAAGAACTTCACTTTTTTAGTATCAGGCACTCTAGATCAGATCTAGTCCATGTGAACCCAGAGTTTCATGGACCATGGGCTATGAATTTACACTAAATTGTCAGAAATTTTTCATGCAGTTTGGCATTTCCATATACCATTTTTTGTTAAAGAGCTTGGAATACATATTCAAGTAGATAGTGAGCATATTCTTTCATGGGTACAAGTAAAAATGGTCATAACTATCAAACCATGTTTTAGTGTGGATTTCCAGTTTCTCAGCTGTTATTCTGCCTTGTTCTTTGCAATGCCAGGGACTTTTGCTTTGGATTTTTTGTTGTTGCAAAATTTGACTTGATCATGATGATGTCAATGTCATGACATTGACAGGTCAATCTGCTTCTTATATGTTTTATAGAGAAATAGAAACTGAAGATAATCAGTTTGGCAAAAATCAGAAGGGTAATCCCATGAAAAAATGAACCTTTGTATACAATTAGCCACAAGAAGACAGCAGCTTTAAATAATTGGCCAAGTCTTCCACCAGAATGGAGAAATAATGAACTTGAGAGTTTTGTTTACATGTAGTGTAGATTATTTCTTATCTACTCTAGGCTGCTCTAATCTTCAAATTTTGACTAAGGGAAAAATACTATCATTTTAACTATGCAAAAAAAAACCAAAAACAAACAACTAACATTGGAAATTCAGGATAGTTAAAAACCAAGAATGAAAAAAAAAAGTCTAACCAATGATGTATCTTCATTAAGCAAATCACAGCTATAGATTTTTGGCTGCCTTTGGTGCAAGGAAGAGCTGTTTGTCCAAAGTCATGATGGCAACTGGTAGCATGACTCTGAAAAGAAATATAATTTAACAAGATCACTCAGAGACGAGGAGCCAGGAACAGACACTCAATAAAAGCTCTCCAAGAACTCTGGTAGAGATTCAGAGGTGGAAGTAGGTGCCATTATTAAATACAGCTGTCTTCTCATTATATGGTTACTCTAGATAATGAAAACACTGTCCCAGAAGACAAACTATTTCTTTCTCTTTTAATTTACACATGCTGCACAGAACTGGGCTCTTTGGAATATCTCTAAAAATCCCAGATACTCTCGCCATATTTTTCAAGTACAATTCTCCTCCTAGCATTCCTCTTTTTCTTCTGCAGGAACATTCTCCAAAGCATAGTCTTTGGCTCTCAGCTTTTCTTCTTTGGAGAGATCATCTTGACTCATTACTTCAACTGTCACTTTCATGTTGTTTGTTACCAACTTTAGAGCTTTAGTCCTTTGCCTCCAATTCAATAAGCATTCATCCATTCCCCACGTCCATGTTTCTGTTTACTTGAATGTTAACTGCTTGCTGTCACCTTAAACTCAATGTGTTCAAAGCCATAGTCAACTTCTTTCTTCCCAAACCAATGTTCTTGTTGCCCTGTCATTAGGACCGCTATTATCTCCACTAAGACTAAAAACCTTAATATCACCTTGGACCCTTCCACTTTCATCTCCTATCCAGTTACCCAGGGCAACTAAATAGTGCAGTAAAAAGAGTGGTAGCCATTTCTAGGGTGAGGGGAGTGGGGGGGGTAGATAGGAGGAGAAGAGAGAGGGAAGAGGAAAACAAAAGAAATTTCCATGATAATTTTATTATATATTTAAAAGGAATAGCAAGTTGTACGTAATGGATTTTCAATTTCACGTGCAATCATCTTTTTTTTTTTATTACACTGTGTTATGGAAATGCTTATTTTTAAAAAAATCAGAAGAAAACTAAAAAAAAAGAAAAGCAAGCTGGATGTGGAATTAGGAAGACTTGAGTGAAAATCCAGCCTTAAATACTTACTAGCTAGTGTGTGACTAGTGTATCATTAGGGTGACCCCGGACAAGTCACTTTAACTTCTGCTTGCTTCAGTTTCTTTGAGTGTAAAATGAAGATAATAACAGTACCTATCTTGCAAGGTTGTGGTGAGGATCAAATGAGATAATAGTAGTAAAAAGCACTTAGCACAGTGCCTAGCACATGGTAGGAGCTATATAAATGTTTATTTCCTTCCACTGTCCCTTAATTGAGTCCTATTGATTTTCCTTCCAATTTTTACCTGCATTCATCTTTTTCTTTATTCTTCCTGCTAATATTTTATCTAGTCTCTCTTCACTTCATGCTTATCACACTTCAGCTGTCTTATCTGGCTCCAGGCTTCCCTCTTGATCTCTTCTACATATCACCACTTGACGTATGTTTCTTTATTCTCTTTTCATCATTTCCCTCCCCTGTTCAAAAGTCTGCAATGATCCCTAAGAAGGTGTAGTGCAAAAATACTGGTTTTGGAGGCAGAGGACTTGGATTCAGTTCAAATCTCAGCTCTACCTCTGACTAGTGTGTGAACTTGAACAGGTCCTTTATCATTCCGGGGTCTCAATTTCCTCATCTGTCAAATGGGGGGAATGGTTGGACTTGATGGCCTTCAAGGTCCTTTCTCTTTCTGAATCTATGATGCAGTGTACCTATGAATTTCTCTTCCTGGATATGAGTGAACTTCAAAGAAGGAGAGCTTCCTAGCGGCAGAGGAAGGATCAGTAAGTGGCATTGCAGTACCAAGACTGTGAGAATCTCATAAGCCAAAAGCATTTTCTTCATCTATCTGCTCCTCCCTTTCCCTCCCTAGCACTTAGCTCACATTAGGCACTGAATCATGACTTGTTGACTGATTTATTAAAAGAAATAATGTTAAAATGCATTCATTTTTGCATTTATCAGTGTATGCCTGCAAGACTGTGTGTGTGTGTGTGTGTGTGTGTGTGTGTGTGTAAGGCAGCATTCTGTACCTCACTGGATGACTGTCAGAAGGATGCTACTAGGCAACAGAGGGGTTGCAGAGCAGTCTGTGGGCCTCTCTAAAGCAATGTAGTGCAATCTGTGCTGGATCTCCTTTTATAAACATTCATGGTAGTGCCCCTGCTTGTCAGCGTGGGAAGGTCCATGATGTGCCTTTAAGGGGAAAATAAATCTGGAAAGGGCACCCTGTGGGCTGGATATATAAGTTGGCAGGGGCAACCCTGCCTCTTTGCTTTGAGGGGCAGGGCAGGGAAAGGAGTGTTTGGGGACTAATTATGTGAATATAAGCGTGGGTCCTTTTTTTTTTTTTTTAAAATCCACTGACAGTCATCTCCACTTCTTTCCACTGGCAACTCCCAAAGCACAGGGACCTGAGCAATATCTCTGAATCATCATGCCCTGGAAATTACTAATGACATCCTTGTTCTTTGTGTCAGAGCCAGCAGAGAGACTGAAATCATGCCTGCCCTTTAGGTAGCAACCTTTCTACACCCATGATTATTTTGGTTGCCCCTCTATATACCTTCTCCACCTCTTGAGGTAAAAACCTGTGCACAGTCTCATAGAAGTGGATGCAGCATGACCTTGACTAAGATATTTTCTGTTTCATTTCCAACCCCTTCCTAACAATGGCCATCATTTTGATTATGGAAATATTTGGGTCTGATGTCTTTTTGAAACCACTCACAACAAAAGTTCTTACCTTGGGATCTGTGAATTAAAAAAAAATTTTTTTGATAGGTATAATCAATTTCTTTTGTGATTCTATGGATCTTATTTTACGCATCTAAAAACATTAGTCTGAGAAGGGGTCCTTAGGCTTCACCAGACTGTCAAAAGGGTCTATGACACAAAAAAGTACTACGTTTGCAGATTTCTCTGAAGTTTAACTCCATTGGTTAGGCATTTAATTTAATTAATTTCAATAATAGATTGACCAAGCACCCATGTCATGAAGGGATACAAAGATAAAAATGAAATTAATAGCCCCTGCCTTCAAGGAGTTTACATTCTATTGGGTAGAACTTAGTGTCATTTGTAAAACTAAATACTTTACTGGGCACCACATTTTCCAGACACTTTTGTCATTCTCTTGTGCATGTATCATGTTCTGTTTTCTATTATAGTTATTCGTGTATGTGTCATTGCTTCCTAGTAGGTGCTAAATTCCTCAATGAAAGGAAAACAAATTGTAGAATTGTTGAATCTATTAGTCCTAGGACCAGTTCCTGGAAAGCTCTGGTGTTGTGTTTACTTACTTATGCAAAGAGCTGGAGAGAAGCGTTTATGGGTTTCTATCTTTAAGTTCTAGTCATTCAACAAATGTTTATTATCTCTGATGAAAGTGTAATCAGTTCTATACAGAGGGTCATTTATGGTGTGCAATCTCATCAGTAATTCAAGGATAAGGGATTTCGTCAGTACGGGTACTTATTCCAGAAGTACAAATAGCAATCCCCTTCTTGCCTTCATAGGCAGTTTAATGAGTTTCTATGTCTAGAAAAAGAAATCACCTGATGTCCAGACTTCTGGTGACAATCTTCTCCAACCTCAATGAAGACATTCCATCTTTGGACCTATTCACTAAACCTTTCCAGTTTGATAGTATCTGCCATAGTTTGTGTTCCACCAGCATATCTGGGAAGAGCCAGGCTCACCTTGATACTAAATGGTAGAATTAGAGTAGGGATATAGTAGAAAAGAAGCTTGTTAAAAGTCTAAGTAGCTGGGCGTGGTGGCCTGTAATCCTTGCAACTTGGACAGGCTGGGGCTAATGGATCACTTGAGCTCGGCAGTTCTGAGCTGCAGTATGGCTAAAGCTGATGCCAAGTCTGGAATCAACTTGGTGAGAACCTGGCTGCAAGAGCCACTAGGCTGCCTACAAAAAGGCAAATTGACCTAGGTCAGTAACTAATCAGATCAAAGATTTCATTCCTATCAACAGTGGGATTGGGGCTCATGAGTGAGCTTCCAGCTTCACTTGGATAAAATAAGAAGACCCAGTCTCAAAAAGAAAAAAAAAAGTCCAAATAAATTGCACCCACTGGACGCTTAGAAAACCACTCCTTTCTAGGAACAATGATGAATGGCTTCATTGATTGTCATTTACTAGCATTTAAATGAGCAATTGCTAGTTCTTCTCATGTGTTTCCTGTTGTCTTCCTTCTTTAAGATAGTGAAGAAAAGAAGATTGTATAAAGATCAATTTAAAAATTTTGGGCTTTTGTGTGTTTCATGGCCCTCTTTGGCAGTCAGCCTGTTTTAAAATGCATCAAATTAAATACATAGGATTATAAAGGAAACTAATTATACTGAGATCATTATCAAAAAAAATTTTTTTTTAAAAGTTCATAGACCCTAGGTTAAGAACCTCTAGTTTAAACCCATAAATCATTAGTCATTGCACCTATTAGTGGGTTATCTTTCATGCATGTAGGCTTACAAGTGAAAACAATGCTGCCAGTCATAAACATTCTATTTGTGTGAGGCTTGATCAAGTTAATTCAGTTCAGTAGAATCATATTAAATCCCTATGTATGTGTTCATACAACCAATATTGATCAGTGGCAGGATTTAATCTCGCGACTACTTGGCAAGCACTCTGTCCTTTGTAGTGATTCTGACAAACCTCTAAGACTATAAATTGCATAATAATTGCTGTCTTTTTTTGGTAGAAGGAGTTTCTTCTTCATTCTATACCAATGAAATGCCAGATCTGGGCAAAAGCAAAACAAAACAAAACAAAAAAACAATAAAAAGTGCTAGGCTCTGGGAATAAAGAAATACTCCCCTTTCATCTAAAGGGGATAGTGAGGGTAAGACATATATGTCCATATCTATAATGGAAGGCAGAATATGATAAGCATGAAGGAAAGAGAAGTCCAAACAAACTGCAATTCAAGGAGGAGTTGAGTTGGGGTAAATAAGTAGATCCTTGACCAATGGGAAAGAATCAGAGTTGGGTTATGCCTGTAACATCTGTGATCATCAATAAATCTCCAATTTCACCAATGGAGTACTTCCTCCATGGATTGGATGATAACTCATCCATGCCTGCATATGCTGCTCAACTCTTATCAACTCTTATAAATATATCAGAGAGGAGAATGTTGGGGGAGTTCGTCCATATATCTTGATACTGCTTAGTCTGAGATGTTCAGCCTGTCCTTTAGTTATCCCTCACTTTTTCTATGTGACTGGCCCATCTTTTATATAGTCATACATCCTTCTAATAATGTGTTTTATGCCACATGATGCAGTGTAAGGAACACTGGATCTTGGTTCAAATCCTGTCTCTGATGTTTACTGACTGCATGACTTTGGGCAAGCCACTTAAACTCCCTGGGTCTCCATAAAATGGGGGCCATTGATGAGTTGGCCTTTTTGGTCCTTTCTTGTTCCAGATGTGAGGTCTATGATTCAATGGTCATTTCACCTAAGCAGTTCCTCATTTGTTATGTGTTAAATCCTGCTCACACCCATCATGAACCTCCCCATTGCCTTTTGGGTGACCTAAGCCTAAATTCTTCCAGAATTGCATTATTCTATGTTTTTCAGCTATATAGTGTCACCAGAAGAATAATAATGTTAAAAAATGGGCCTTGGTTTCAGGAAAAATTTTGAGGTCATTAAAAACAGCTTTTCAAAGGTTTATCACACCCTCTTCCTCCCCATGTTCAATTCTGAACATTGACCACTGTCCATTTGAAATAGCTGTGCACATTCTTAAATGACACACTCAGTAAAGCAAAGCCAAATACAAATTTGTTCCTAATCTTTGTGAGAGAACTTCAGAACCCAATGTTTATTGATGTGAAAGTATGTAACATACCAAAATGATTCCTTTGTGTTTCTGTTAAAAGGAAATCACACATCTCCTGAAAACATAGTTACATTAAGTCTTCTGATGGCATCTGTCAAATCTACAGGAAATGCTTATTTGATAGTCATTTTGTAGATTTCAGAACTATGCAAGAGGGAAGCTTACAAACGTCATAGATGATGCAATTGTCACAGTAAGGGAAACTAGTAAAGATAGGTACATGTGGTAAGAAGACATTTTAGGGAAAAATGAAAAATAACTCATATTTGAATAAGATTATGAGGCTTACTGGGTACCGTTCTCATAAAATTCATAAAAATATCACATCTTAGTACAAGTATTCTTACTCCCATTTTACAGGTGAGAAACTGAGATAGAAAAATGCCAGATGACTTGATCTGAGTCACACAACTTTTATGTGTCAAAGCCTGGATTAGAACACAAACTCCAAGCCCAGTGATTTAAAAAAAAATACATTTCATTTTTTCTTTTTTTTCTCCTTATTATCTTTTGTGAGTATTTCAGGGGGGTGCTGGAGCCAAATGAACCTGTTTCTGAGAATCAATTGTTAAATTTTAGCTGTGAGAATTTACGCCTTGGAAATCAGCAGAGGCAGATCAAATCGGGTCTTGATTTATTGTTTTGTTGATTGCCTAGACTTAAAAAAGTAATGGATAAAATGTCAATAATGCAGATTAAACTTAAAAGTATATCATGCATGCAGGAGTTCCTCTTCCTGCTCCCTCCCCCAAAGAGCTAGATGTGAAGTACTTATCATCACATGCCTGAAATTTAATGCTTGTTCTTTCTTCCTTCCCCTCTTCTTTCTGGATTTGTCTTGGTCCTCAAACCTACTCTCTCACTAGCAAATCCAAATTCCCAAAGATGAGCCATTACCACATGGTTTCATTCAAACTTTCTCAGGATCCTTATAATTTTCTTGAAGGGAAATACATTTCACCTACTTACTACTCCATATCTTGAACCCCTATCCAATATGATTTCTATCTACACAATCACCCACCTGCAATAATGACACTTTTGGATCTTATATATAACTACCTACTTGTTTGTCCTTCGTTTTCAAAGAGGACCAATGACATCACAGGGTGATGTCTTGACTCATGAGTGAAGTGGATTTAAGTGAGGTAGAGTTGTGTAAAGTCATCAGCCTCTCTCTTCTAGAGTCCTTGAAGTTCGGTGGCAAGACAAAAGTCACGACAACTGGTGATGACCCTAGATGCAGTGGATGACCTTGGTGTCTTTGATGTGTGACCAAACTCTCTGGGTGCTCCACAGCACCTGCTTCAGCCATCTTCATGGCCATTGGAACAAATTGCTCTCATCTGTCCATCCCACCAAGGGAAGTCTTCACATGCTTGGGTTAGACATCCCCCTAACTCACTAATGGGTTTGAGGCCTGTCAGTTACCCTCAAACTGCTTTTGTCTGTCTGCCAAGACAGTTTACTGGGGTGTGGCCACTGCTTGTGATACAGCTTCTTGGAGCCACAGGTGAGGGTTGAGTGATTCAGATGGACTCCTAAGGTGGATGAGCAGCCCTGAAAAGGGCTCAGCAAGTCCTCACACCAGAGGTGCTAGTCCTCCCTACATCCCATATACCTCAACTATTTACTTGATGATAAGGCAAAAGAAATAATATTTTGTATGTTGTAATATTACTTTATCATAAATTAGTTGGATATTATATTATTATCTTATATATTATATTATATCATATGTTAGTTGGATCCATAGATTGGGTAGAAAGCAAATACATTAAATGGCAAAATATATCACAATACACATATAAATACCAGTCACATTTTTTCACCAATGGACTCAGTATGAAGAGTGGGCATAGATTTATAGATATCTGGCATGGAAACACATTTGGGAGGAAAACTCAGGTGAACAACTTTGTATTACAGGTTTCAATGTTATTGGTCCATTCAAGAACATCTGTACCATACAAAAGTGATACTCTGCTCACAGCTTGGCTGTTGATGCTCACTACTCTTCCAGTAGGGGAATTCTCTCATCCCCTCCCCTCCCCTCCCCTCCCCTTCTCTCTCCTGTCCTCTCCTGGTCTCTCCTCTTCTCTTCTTTCCTCTTCTCTTCTCTGGGCCAGTGAGAGTGAGTGGTCAAGGATGACACTGAAGATGTGAGCATGAATGACTGGGATATGATGGTCAGTAATGTGAAGTTTGGAAGAAGGAAGGATTTTCAGGGGAAAAGATGAATTCTGTTTGGGCTATGTTGAGTCTGAGATGCCTGTAGGAAATCCTGTTGGAGATATCTAAAAGATAGTTATAGAGGATGACAATAGCTTGGGAGGGAAAATCTAGAGAGGAGAGAACATCCAGGAGGAGAGAGTGATCAATAGGGTCAAAATCTAAGTATAAGCCAAGAAAGATGAGATTTGAGTATAGGCCATTAGATCTGGCAATTAAGACATCAATGTTAACTTGGGAGAGAGGCACTTCAGTCAAACGATGAGATAAGAAGTCAGATTGCAGAAAGTTTAGAAGTGAAGGTACTTAGTATGAACAGCTTTCTCAAAGAGTTTAGATGAGAAGAGGAGAGTTATGGGACCAAAACCAGAGGGATAGTAAGAATGTTTTTTAATGATGGAGAAGTTTGAGTATATTTCTAGGCAGTAGGGATAGAGTTGGACAGCTAGGTAGTACAGTGGGTGGAGCGCTGGGCTTGGAGTGAGGACTCTAGGATTCCTAGGACTCGTCTTCATGAGTTCAAATGTGGTCTCAGGCATTTACTAGCTGTGGGCAGGTCACTTAACCCTCTTTGTCTCAGTTTCCTCATCTATAAAATGTTCTGGAGAAGGAAATGGCAAACCACTCCAGTATTTTTGCCAAGAAGGCCCCATATTGAGTTGGACGTGACTGAAAAATAACTGAACAAGGGATGGAGTCACTAAATAGGGAGAAACGGAAGATTAGAGAAGAGCAATGATAGTAAGGACAGTATGCTAGAAAAGACAGGATAAAATGAGATTAAGGATGCTTGTAGAGAGGTTTGTATTAACATGGAGAAGAGCTACCTCTTCATCAGAGAACAGAATGAAAGAAGACAGAGTAGGACAGGATATATGAGCAATGTGAAATGAGAAGAAGGAGGGGAGAAGGAGCTCTAGGTAAATGGTCTCATTTTTTTTCAGTGAAGTATGAGGTGAGATCTTCAACAGAGAAAGTGGTGGTAGGGGTTGCCATAGGAGACTAGAGGAGAGATGAGAAGGTTGGAACAATAGCTGTAGAGATTGAGAGAGGTGTGATTCCCAAATCAATTAGGAAAGGTGTAAATGCAAGGGCTGGGAAATTGTGGCCCACTGGTCAGTTTTGGCTTGTTGCCTACATGGGCCAAAAACGTAAAATTCATTCTTATCTTGGTAGACCATCCAAAAACAGTAATGAGCTGGATTTGGTTCTTGGACTATAGTTTGCTGGCACCTGTGCAAAAGTCTTGACCTACTTCGACAAGAGCCCAGTTAAGATTAGATAAAATATCTTTATTGTGGACTCAAACAGTAGTTTGGTGATTTTCTCCAGCTTTGTTCAGTAATACATGAATAGGAACACAGAAGAGGCAAATGGTGGAACTGATCCAGTGCTGAGGTTTGGAAAGACCTGACTTGTCTTTCTAATGGGGCAAGGAATTTGAGAGTAGAGCTTAGTCTAGAATTGAATTTGTTTCATCAAAAGGTCAAGATAGAAAAAGAAGAAAAATGTAACCAATGCAGGGCCGATGGCCTGGGAAAGAATTCAGATGTAGAGACAATGTGTTAACAGAGCTTACCACAGCTATTAGCAGCAGCCCCAAATCTGGTAAGGAGCCAGCAGAGAACAAGGAACCTGCTTGATCTGATCCAGCAGTGGATTCATCCATCAGTGGAGCCCTGTAACCTGCAAGGAGCCAACCTCACTGAACAAAAGAGTGATTTGTCCATATCAGTACAACTCCCTGAAGTGATCTTGGTAGGGTTTCCTTGAAGTAAGAAAAGGACTCACAGGGCCTGGAGTCTTGAGGCAGCCCCTCACCCTCACATATTCTCTACACAAGGAACTGACTATTTTTGTACTTTATGAACCTATTGTTCCTAGGGACCTTGTGGGTGCCTACAGTTTGGGTGGATTATTTTGAAATAATTGTTGTTACTATACCTTTGCAATAAGTATCCTTTTGTTAAATCTAATTTATGTCAACTGGTTGATGGATATTGAAGAGTATACTGGATGGTGGCTCGTGAGTGACAGCACTGGAAACCCCAACCCTTCAGAGTTACTCCCTAAAAACCTGAGGGAGGAAGTAATGTTCTCCCCTCTGGGAATCTAACTTACCAGTCCATTACAAATTGGGAGAATGAGCCCAGAGGGGGTACTACAATAATATGATACTTCTTGTTGTCTATTTAGTCACTTTGGGGGGATGTAATAATACTGTCCTTGATTTTTTCCCCATTCTTTATGTACTCTATCTTTCCTTTTTGAAGATGTCTTATATATTGCAATCTATCAGTATTTTAAAAATTGTGCTGCCTCCAGCATTGATTTCTTCTGTGTTCACTGCCAGGTAGTCACTCTTCCCGGTTTCATTGTCTTAACTGACATTTCTACTTCCTTACATTGTGGATCAGCAAAGGAGGTGTTAGAGTCTAAATTTAGCTGTTCCAAAGTTGTCAGTGATGAAAATAGATCACTATGGAAATGCTAGCAAATCTTTTCTATTTTGCATTTATTTCTTGACCTCCTTACAGTTTCCTTTACAAATGGTCTTGGCATCATCTGGCTTACTTAGGAATAATGCTAAACTTTCTATGGAATCATTTTCCCTTCCCTTCAGTTTCACTTTTTTTTTTTTTTTTTGGTGAGACAACACTACTTATAATCTGTCATTTTTCTCCATAACATTTTGCAAATAAGCTTATACTTTAAATTGGTGTCACCCTCTGCTGCCATATCTTCCTACATGATAAGAAAATTAAGTGTTACTTGTCTAAAGCAGTTTCTGTTATCTTTTGGCTTCCTGATTGTAGCAATTGATTTATCTTGGTTAAACTTGTCAAAGTGAGGTAGAATAATCGATTTTCAATTTCCATTTATGTTTATATAATTGATCAAATTGCAATTTATTATACTCTAAGGTATGAGTCTAAACCAATTTTTCAATGTTGCCATCCAATTTTCCCATCTTTCCATTTCTATTTATCCAGTTCTTACCTTTCATAGTCAACAGTTGTTTAAATAACTTGGATTGGAGCTGTTGTTAATTATATATAATATCTTGTTCTCATCTTTATTCTTTATTTTAATTTGATGTTAGTATAGGAGGCTTATCAGAGGAGTTCCCTGACCCACTTGAAGAACTTACATGACAATGAAACTTTAGAATTCGGATTGTATTATCTGTTGGTGACAATATGATTGATTTGGGATGCTGTGGACTGACTGGAGTCAAACAATCCCAATTTCCCTTCCAAAAGGAATTCAAGCCCTCTGGGAAGCGCATAACATCATATATTTTTATGTATCTATGAGGCGAAGGTAGAATTCATCTGAATGTTGGGAAATTACCTATACGGAAACCTCCAAATATTTCCCTTTTGGAGGCATTCACTTCTTTAAACTAGTACAATGTGGCTAGGAGCCATATTGGATTCCTGGGTTGAGAAGGGGCTCACTGCCTCCTTAGCAATTCTATATTTGTTTCCCTTCTGTGAAAAATCCTAGCCACAAAGTATTACTATGAGTCTGTGGGGACTATAAAGGGCTCTGGGTGGGGGTGGGGGTGGGAGGCAACTTATCAGAGGATTGTGTTCATTTGTTGCATCCAAATTGTGTCCCTTGGGTTACTCTGAGAATTTTTTATGTTTTCTGAGTTTCCTAGGGGGTGAAATAAAGGCTATGATGGCTAAAGTGCTTTGTTACACTGAATGTTTATTTAAGATCAAGGTATATCTGTGGAAATCTAGACATAAGCTTTATCCCAGACATATTTGGTATTGTCCAGAGGCAGTTCTGGATAGGGGCAAAATGAGGCAAAAAAAATATGATCTGAGGAGAATCCTACTAAGATTGAACCCTGTCCAAATGAGCACAAACTTGGTAGCTTGGTTACTTCTACTCTTTGCTAGCTGAGGGTCTGGCTGCATTGGATAGCTGACTGAGAACTGGCATTTAGTCCTTATGACCCCCTTCCATTTCCACAATGACGGTGGTAGAATGGAAGATAAGAGGACATAAGAGAGTTGAGAATCATGGTTTCTTGACCATTGATGAATATGAGTTTAACTGTTGGTACTTTAAATGTGAGAACTTTGACCAATGACCAACGAGTTGATTCACTGATAGAGAAACTGAATCTCATCATTATTGATATTGTAATAAATAAAACCCAAGTACTAAGGAATTTGCAGCTAAATGGAAGAGTTATTCACGTGTTCTCCTTGTAGAAGCAAATAAAAGAGTTGGCAGTGTTGGTTTCATAGTGTGCCCAAAGACAGTAACGGCACTTTGTCATTACGCTTTGCAGTGCACCTGATTAGCTTAAGAGAAAAAAATGAAGATAAGTGAAGCTTATGGATCAACATCTGTTGCAGAGTATAAATTCTACAGAGAACTTAATAACATCTTCCAGATTGAATGTGTTGACAAAATCACTTCTGTTTTTCCCTCTATTGATTTTCATCCAAACACCTTCCACATTACTCTCTCCCCAGTTTTGGTATGGCACTACTCCATTCTTCCTTTAATAATCATACTTAACATTTGGGGGAACAGCCATATGGTTCAGTGGATACAGTTTCTGCCCTGGAGTCAGGAAAATTCATCTTCATGAGTTCAAATCTGGCTTCAGACACTTAGTAGCTATGTGACCCTGGACAAGTCACTTAACCCTGTTTGCCTCAGTTTCCTCTTCTGTAAAATGAGCTGGAGAAGGAAATGGCAAACCAACTCAGTATCTTTACCAAGAAAACCCCAAAAGGGGTCAGGAAGAGTCAGACACAACTGAAATGACTGAGCAGCAACAACTAACCAACGACGTTTTTATAGCCCTTTAAGGATTGCAAAGCACTTTACAAGTATTATCTCATTTGACCCTCATAACATCTCTAGGAGGTAGGTGCCATTACTATCATTGTTTTACAGAATAGGAAAGTGAGACAGACAGAAATGAAATTATTTACCCAGGATCATACAGGAAATATCTGAGGTCAGATTTGAATTTAGGGCTTTCTTCTTCCAGGTCCAATGTTTTATCCAACACGCCAGTGAGCTGCTACATCTGGTTTATTTCAAACAAAGCATAGTCATCCAGATTCATATTCTAGTCTGGAGTCTTATATCCCATCAAGCCCTTTAGGTTCATAAATTTGAACTCTCCACACCCCCAGTCTCAATATCTGACATAAATCCTACTTGACAATATGAATAATTTTGGCAAATTTAATATGCTTTATTAACTTAGGTTTTTAAGAACAATAATAGCTGACAGTGCTCTACAGTTATAAATCATTTGACATTTAATGTCATGAAGTATGTATTACAGTTCTATGATCCCCATTTTTCAGATAAAATAAAATGAAGTAAATAAAAATAAACAATAACTCATATAGGGTCACAAAGCTGCTAAGTATTAGAGGCAAGATTTAAACAAAGCTTTTTATTAGCTCAATATCCAACAATCTATCTACTACTCTAGATTAACTCTATAACATTCTTGTGCTTTCTTTTATTGAACTAAATTATTAATTTTATAATTTTTTAAAAATACAGGCTGTTAAATTTCTATTTTTCTTCTTGTTAATATAAGCATTTAGGGCTACAAATTTCCCTTTTAGCATTGATTTTCCTATATCCCATAAATTTTGATCTGTTGTATTGGTTGTCATTTTCTTTGAGGTAATTTATTTTGTTTCAGTAATTTATTTGACCAGGACATTATTCAGTAAATCACTTTTCTTATTTCCATGTAGCCCTGTGCTTCTTGACCATATGATCATTCTTTACTTCTGGCTTTATTACCTAATGATCTGTAAATACAGCATTTCCAATTTCTACTTTCCAAAATTGACCTTCTTTCTGTCTGAAATTTGATTAGTTTCTATGAATGTCCCAGTTATATTTCTAAAAACATTGAATATTCCTGAAGTTACCTTTAAATTCTTTCCACACGTCCATCTAATCTACTTTCTTCAAAACTTGTTTCTAGTATATATTATTTATCTTGTTTCTGTATTTCTTCGGTTGGGTTTTCCCTCTTTGTCACAAAGTCCTACTCCTGAGCCTTATCAGAGCTTAGAGATAAATTGAATTTTCCAAGGCTATATCAGCATAGTGCAAACTAGAAGGTTATACTGAAGTAGAAATGCCTTGTATACGGTTCTAGCAATTGATTTTGTCTACTTTCTGCCGACCAGCCTAGCTAAACACAGTGGCCTCCTTTAGAATGGCTCCCCTAACTGCTGCGTGCATAGGCGAGCTGGATCCCCAGATGATAGTTTACTACTTCACGCTTGAGGGTCCTAAGGACAACCCTAAGGGAAAGGGGTATTTAGTACTGCAATACATGAGCCCCAACCAGTGTGCTCCACATTCATTATCAGCCAAAGTTAATCAGCTTTCCATAAAATCATGGATAGCAAGTAGAGTTGTTATGGAAAATCTCCACCACCCCTTTCTCCCAATTACAGGCAAACTCTGCTCTTGCACATACATGGTCCCTGGGTCTAGTTGGCAAAAACTCAGAGAGTATATGAATCCAAAGGGTCAACATAAAGTTCCTGGTTACTGGAAGTCCTTTTATCCTTTTGTAGAGTCCTTATATGGTTTCCCTTATGTGTAGCTCTCTGTTGGCCTCTGAGAGTTGGTGCCTTTTGTAGAGTCCTGAAGCTGCCTTGCCTTGGTGTGTCTAGTTCATCCTCACTGTGCTTAACATTCCTACTATAGATGCTTCTATCAGTCAATACTTCTCTGGGAACATTGCTGTTGGCTCCTTTGAATAGTACTACCAACACCAATGGGAACTCCAGGTCTCCTGACCTTTCACAAAGTCATTATCTGTTCAAAGGGACTCAACTTTATTCCCTCTCCCCCAAGAGCAAATCTTTCTCAGAGTTCTTCACTCCTACTGAATTAGACAATCACTTGATTATCTTGGTCCTAGAATGTCTGATTCCAAACTGGCTTGTTATGTTATGCATAAGCATAAAGGTGTTTCTGGTTCTTTCAGCCAACAAGAAGACATATTTCAATTAAAGAATTATTCAGGAAAAAATGGTATAAAAGACATAATCAGAGAGAAGCATGATCAGAAAGGGAGCTAAGCTGATCATATAGCAAGGATATGGAATTATAATGAATAACTTGTATGCTCCACTGATTTCTATACATTGTCAAAGCTATCTAGAAGGTCCTCACTGTTAGACTCTCAGACTATTAGGTGGACACTGTGGAATATTATAGGATAATGTGGACAAGTTGTACAAGATTAGAAGGCATGGACAGGTAAAGATTAGGGCTATTGGAAGAAATAACCCTATTGATGGGATCACAGACCCATCAAAGTATGTATTTTTATTTCACTTAAATTCCATTAGTTAGGTATTGAAATCTCCTATGATTATTATTATTATTAATTTTCTATTTTGAAGTATTTATCTTTTTTTATAAATACAGCTGCTACTTTATTTAGTCCATTGCATTCAATCTCAATATCAATAAGCCCTTGCTATATATGGCTTTACCTCCCTCTTTTGTTCCTGTCTCAAGATTTGCAGGGCAAATTAAGTCCTGGTTAATCTTAGTACCTTCCCTCTGTGATTATCTCCAATTTATCCTGTGTATATATTGTTTGTACATAGTTACTTACATGTTGTTCCTCCACTAGACTGTGAACTCTTTAAGAGTGGGGACTGTTTTTTGCTTTTCTTTGTATCCCTAGCACTTAGTGTGGTGCCTGGCACATAGTAGGCTCTTAACAGATACTTGCTGACTTTATGTGACTTCTTGTCTTGGCAACTAGGGGGCTAAAGAGATTTTCATCACCTCACTCCCACATTGACCCTCTGGTTTTGTTGGGTGAAATCTCTGAAATAATTTTAGAGGATGCACAGTGACAATCAGAGGTGTGAAAGGAGTTAGAAGGAATTTTCAAAAGATTACTCCAAGTCAGATAATTGACTGGGATCATAAACTTCAAGTTAGAAAAGCAGAATTGGGGAGGGAAATAGACTTGTTCTTGAGGGCTATTGCTAACTTGCTGTCTATTTCACTTGGTGCCACTCTGATGACACCTGGACAATGCCCTGAAGCCATACAGACTGTAAGCTTGTCTTTCTCTTGAAAGGGAGAGGTTGACCAGCAGCTGCACTCCCAGGAGATGTTAGCAGAGACAATCAAGAGACTCAAAGATTCCTAAATAATGGATGACCACAGATGACAGCAAAGAGAACTTAAATGAATACCAAATCTCTCAGAGACTCATAAAGAGGCAATGCTCAGAAGAAATGACAAGATACTCACAATGCCTAGCAGAGACAATGTGGTGCTCAATGGAGAGTGGAGATGTGATGCTCAGCAAAGGGCAATAGAGAAAGGAAGAATGATACACCAGAGGGTATCAATAGCTGTGAGGGTCAGAGGAGTAAGTTCAGGTCATGCATGTATGTATCCTAGCCAAACGTGTCCTTAAGTATGGTCCCTGCATGGTTGTCCTTCACATGTGTTCCTGTTCATCTTTCTTTCCTGTGTTTGTGAACTCCTCTAGAGATGCTCTTTTCTTGTTATGCCTCTATTTGATTAAGTGTTTTTTGTTTTGAACTTTCTACTTTCTGGTTACTTAGTAAAAGTAAATCCAATGGGGAGGGTTTATGAACTGTGATGTTGAATGGTCATTAACCCACAAAATGCCTTGAGCCTGAGGGAGCTATTTGGGGCTTCAGGTGTAAGGAGGGGCCCAATATGCTCCAGTTTTTTGGAAGCATTAAGCCCCAGAGAACCTCTCAGTGCTTTTTGATTTGAATTCAACTTTTCCAGGCATCAGTCTCACCCTCTAGGTTTCCTTAAGTTAGCTACGTCATGTTAAATTTTAGTCCATCCTTTCAATTTAAATCTTTATATAATTCTGAGGTCTTCTCCCTTTGATCTGCTTTATAAATCCATCTGTTTCAACACATTGCTTCTCAATCTTTTTCCAGTTGAATTATTTTTTGGGTTAGCTGTTCCATTTTAATGATTCCACCATCCTGCCCTCTGCTATGTTAATGCAGCTTTTACCAGCTTCTGTTGCTGTACTGACTTCCAAGTCATTGACTTTCATCACAAGTTTGTTGTGGGATTCCTCAGCTGCACACAAGTCCTCCTTAATTTATCCTGTGATTATTTTTATTTTGGGAGGGTGAGAAAGAACATGAGCAATGGAGTAGAGATGGAAGTGAGATTGGCATTGGACCAGAACATAGAAGAATTGGTGTTCCAGATGAAGGAGAAGTAAGTAATGGGGCTTCAGTGGGAACTGGAGAGAGGTCAGAAGAAGTGCAGATACAGACAACTGGGCTTAGGTCAAGAAGAAAGAACAGTCCAGAACTATTAAGATTTTATAAAAGCTAATCAGTGATATTGGCAAAGTTAGAGATATAACTATATATTCCCTCTATTTTTAAGAGTATAATGTGATTATTTCTTATTTCTTTTTTAATTTTTATTTATTTAATTTTTAATTTATGGAATAAAACAAGTATTTCCATAATATAGTATAATAAAAAGGTGATTATACATGAAACTGCAAATCTCTTATGTACAACTTGCTATTTCTTTTAAATATATAATAAAATTTTCATGTAAATTTCTTTTTTTCTTCCCCCCCACAATAGAGATAGCTATCATTAGACACAAATATGTATCTATAATACGTAAAATCTAGGTATCTCTCTTATAACAAAGAATAAAAAATAAGGAAAAAACCTGTTCAACAAAACTAACCACCATATCAAAAAAGTCTGACATTATATGCTGTGCTCTACATCCGTAACACTGAATTGCTACCAAAAGAAAAAAAAAATGAGGAGAGATGCCTTTTCATAGTCTTCCTTTAGGGTTAACCTTGGTCATTATAATTATACAGCATTTAATTTTGATTGTTTTATTGTTATTATTCTACCCATTTACATTGATGTGAATGTATATCTTATTTCCTGACTCTGATTATTTCCCTCGGTATCAGCTTATTTAAATATTTCCATGCTTCTTTGTATTCACAATGTTTATCATTTCTTAGAGCACAGTACTATTTCCATTACATTCATGTACCACAACATGTTTAGTCATTACCTGATCATTGGACATCTATTTTCTTTCCAGACCTTTGCCACTACAGAAAATGTTTCTAGGAATATTTTGGTTTATATGGGCTTTTTCTTTTCATCATTAACCTCCTTGGAGTATGTGCCTACCATTGCAATTCCTGGGTAAAAAAGAGTGGACATTTAAGTCACTTTTTTCATAAAAATTCCAATAAGCAATTCCAAATTGCTTTCCAGAATGGATGGCTAAATTAATTCACAACTTCACCAACAATATATCATGTATCTTTTTACTATAACCCCTCTGACACTGACTATTCTACATGTGAAGTCACGTGAAACATATTTCCATACTAGCCATGTTGCAAAAGAAAACACAGACAAAAGGTCAGGTAACTTGTCTGAGACTTAGTTCCTTCATATCTAAAATGAAGGGGTTGTTGAACTAGAGCCCAAAGGCCTTTTCCAGAAAAAAACATTCCATGATTCCAAGTTTGGGTGCTGAGATAGGATCTGCAGAGACTCCCTTCTCTTCGACAGCTCAGGATTTGTGTTTTCATATTAATGCAGTCAGGGCTAGCTCTTGGCAAAGCTACGAAGAAGGCAAAGCCTGTCTTTGGCACTTATGCTTCCCCCCTTTCAATACCATCTACCTGTATTCGGGGCCATTGCCAGTCATCTTGACCTGTGCCTTGCCACTGGACTCCAGTGACTCTGGAGAAGAGACTGAGGTTGATGACTTTACACAGTCCTACCTCACTTAAATCCAATTCACTTAAAAGTCAGGACATCACCCTCCTGACATTATTGGTCCTCTTCGAGAATGAGGGACAACCACCACCACCACCAACCACAACAATCATCTACCTAGACACACACCTTTATATTCTGTTCCCAAAGGGCCCTGTGCTCTCAGCTTATCTTACTTGGAGTCTTCAAAGTAGTCAGCTGTTGGCTATAGAAGCAAGTGGTCATAGTTGAAACAACCAGTTATTCATTCGACAGATGCTTGGCATCCATTGGACAAACCATAATAGTCAATCAGTCAATAGTCATTTATTAAGTAATGCTGAAAGGGGAAAGGGAAGGGAATATACATGCCAGACATTGTGCTAAGTGCTTTCCAAATATCTCATTTGATCTTCACAATAATCTTGAAAGGTAAGTGGTGTTATTTACCCCCATTTTATAGTTGAGGAAATTGAGGCAAGCAGAGGTTAAATGACTTGCTCAGTAGTTAGATTTGAACTCAGGTCTTCTGAACTCCAGTCCCAATACTCTATCCATTATATGACCTAACTGCCTCAAGGGATACCATATTCAAAAGCTATAGGATGGAAAGAAATAAAAGCAACATTGTAATCAGAATGTACTACAGACCACTTGAATAGAAAGAAGAAAGAAATGAAAAGTTTGGGAAACAGATCACAAGCTTAGAATAGGCGTTTATGGTAATGATGGAGTACTTCAAATATCCAGATATTTGTTGTTCCCCTCCTAAAAAAAAAGCAGAGCAGCTGTTGACTTCTTGATTTTCCTTAATGATATTTTGATCTTTCAAAAAGTAGAGTAACCAACAAGGGCAAATAGTATTCTGGAATCTGATTCTCACTGACTCGGAAGAGCTAGCTGCTGAGGTAGAAATGAAATTACCTGTTCGGCTTTTAAAGCTCACATAACCCGGTCCCTCCCTATCTTTCTAGTCTACTTACACTTCATTGTCTTCCATATGCTTTATGGCCTAGTGACACTGGCCTTCTAGACATTCCTCAAATACAACGCATCATCTCTTGAGTTTGTGCCTTTTCATTGGCTTTCCCACTTGTCTGGAATATTCTCCCTCCTCATTTCTGCCTTTGGGCATCCCATGCTGCCTTCAAGATTCAATCCAAATCTCACCTTCTTCAAGAAGCCTCTACCCACTCTAACCCTTCCTGCTAGTCCCTTCTCTCCTAAATCAAAACTAAGGCCTGGGAAAGACCTTAATTGAGAAAGGCTGAGGTCATCCACTGCATTCCAAGCCATCAACAGTTGTCTTGACTTTTGTCTTGCCACTGGACTTTGATGACTGGAGAAGGGAGTGAGGCTGATGACTTACCTCACTTAAATCCAATTCATGTGCAAGTCAAGACCTCAGCCTCATGATGATTGGTCCTCTTCAAGAATGAAGGATGGACAAAAAGTACTCACTCTATGTCAAGGGGCAGCTAGGTGACACAATGGCTAGAATACTGGGCTTGGAATTAGGACTCATCTTCCTGAGTACAAATCTGGCCTCAGATACTTTCTACTAGCTGTGTGACCCTGGACAAGTCACTCCACCCTGTTTACTGCCCTTTCCTCATCTGTAAAAAATGAGCTGAAGAATCAAATGGCAAACCTCTCCAGTATTTTTGCCAAGAAAAGCCAGAATGTGGTCATGAAGAGTAGTCCATGACTGAAAATGACTGAACAACAACTATATGTCAGGCACTATTTTAGGCTCTGGGGATACAAAGCACAGGAAAACAAAACCCAATCCCTGCTCTCAAGGAGTTCACAGTTTTAATAGAGGAGGCCATACTTAAACAACTGTGTACAAATAAGATAAACACAGGGCACATTTGAGATAACCTCAAAGGGAAGGCATTAAGATTAAGGACGACTGGGATCGGCTTCTTGAGGAAGGTTGTGGTTTGTTCTTTATTCTTGAAGAGGACCATGACATCAGGAAGATGATGCCATGACTTGCAAGTGAATTGGATTTAAGTGAGGGAGGGCTGTGCAGTCACCAGCCTCACTTTCTCCTCCAGAGATATCTGGGTCCAGTAACAAGATATAGATCAGGACGATGAGAGATGGCTCCCTTGTGAGACTTTGCAGAGACCGAAGGAAGCCAGAGAAGCCAAAAGGCAGAAATGAGGAGAAAGAGAGAGTTGCCAGGTATGGGGAAAAGCCAGTGAAAATGCTCAGAGTGAGGAGATGTAGTGTCCTGTGTGAAGAATCTCACGAAGTAAGTGGTGGGGACTTAAGTGTAAGAAGAGCTGTAACTATGGTGGAGTGAATGGGGCTTTGTGCTAGGGCACTATAATTTAGATGGTGTTGACGTTGCTCATAATCCTTCAGCAATATAAAAATGATGTTAGCAAGAATTACTAATTAAACCAGGAGCTGCCAGATAGCTTGGCATTTTCTCCCCCTGGTGGCGAAATGTTTTGGGATCTTCTTCCCATCCTGACTCTGCCCTGCTCTATTCTCTTCCCTCCTCCACCAAGCTGCGGCATCATTTTCAGCAGAAGTCTTGCTGTGTCTCAGGGTCTCTCCCCTCCCCCAGTCTTGCTGCTGAATTTCTCAAAAAGGAAGTTAATATGGAAGTGTATTTTGTGAAGTTTTCCCCTGAGTATCAGAACTGTTATGGCTCTGATTGTAGGAACCCGCAGCAAAGAGTTAGCAGATAACAACCGCAGCTTCTGTTCGTTTCTGCTGGATCTCTATTCTTAAAAGAAGGGAAATCCATAGAGAGCAATGCATATTCAGGTCACCAGAGCAAAGCACCAGCATGCCAGGCTAATGTCAGTAAACTGCTTTGCATAGTAAACCTATTCCAATAAGATGTACAGTATGTAATTAATTTTTCTCAGTCAAATACCATTCTAGATTCATTAATGGAGCTCACTTTAAGAATCCTCTGGTTAAAATCTTTTGTAAAATGAATATTTATTTAGCAATAAATATTCATTGCTATCACCCTAGTTCAGGCCCTAATTATCTCTGGCCTGGACTATTTTAATAACTTATCACTGCTCCTTCTTTCTTCTACTCTCTTCTTGCTGTTATAATTATTAATGATAGTGATAATAATGGTAGCTAGCATTTATATAGTGCTTTAAGTTTTGCAGAGTCCTTTATAAATATTACCTCAGTTGATCCTCACAACAAACTTGAGAGGTAGGTGCTATTATCATGCCTGTTTCATGGATGAGGAAACTGAGGTAGACATAGGTTAAGTGACTTGTGTCCAGGGTCTAGTAAGGCTGGATTTGTGACACCTGGCTGTCAAGTAATCTTGAGGCACCGATTTTATCACAGAAGTCCTCAGAAACCTTCAGCTGTTCCCCATTGGCTAGGATCAAATACTACATTCTATGTTATTTCAACCTTATTTCATATTACTTCCTTGCATCTGCTCTACAATCTCTCCCATCCCAGATATATGTTATTCCCTGATCTTGCCCTGCTCCCTGCTTTCCCCATTTATTTGCACATTCTTTCCCCCATATCTGAAGTGATTCCCCTTAAGTTTCTGTCTGTTAACTGTCTCCCCCTTTCCTTCAGTACTCAATTCAGGTGGAAACTCTCCTGAGAAGACTTCCGTGATCTCAGAGATAGTAATGATCCCTTTTCCCTTGAGTCTCTCCCATACTTTCTATCTTATCTCTTTAATACCCTTATTTTAATATGTCATATGATAGCTATTTGCATACATGGTTTATCTTTTTCTGAAAAGATCCTTCCTGCCCTTTCAGAGAAAGCATTGAGAGAATGCTGACCTATGCCTAGAATTCCACAAGGGAGGAAATTCTGAAGATATTATCAAAAACAATTCCAACAAAGGCAAAAGAGATGATGGCTAAATTTGGTGCCCAACTTGGATGAACTCATCCAATAAACTCAACATCAGACTTTTAAACATTGTATGAATACAAAAATATGGCATAGTGGAATAATTTCAGGAACACTAAAACCAAAAATGACTGGAGGCTATTGAGGAATACTGAAGGCAACAGTCAAAAATATTTCTTTTTATTTTGGCATATTGGGGGAAAGAGGAGGATCAAAGAAGTGATATGACCACTGGCTGAGGGCAGATGAAATGACAGAGAGATGGAAGAACAACTCAATTTTTATTTCTGTTTTCTGTCCCCAAGAAGAATGATTTTTAGAAAGGTTAGAACCAAAATGATGGATAGGAAGTTGAAACCCAAGTAAAACCAGAGTGAAAGGGCATCTAGCTGTCCTTGATGAATTCATTTGACTAGACCTAGATAAATTACATGCCAGTGTCTTGAAAGAACCAGCAAATGAGATTGCTAAGTCACTGTCAGTGATCTTTAACAGATCATGGAGATTAAGACAAGCAATGTAAGACTGTAGAAGGGCAAATTTTCAAAAAAAGGAAAATGAATAATGCCAACTATAAGGCAGTGACTTTGACTCCTATCCCTGGAAAAATTCTGAAAGGTATTATTGAAGGGATGGTTTGTGTATATCTAGGAACAGAAGTGGTTATCACTAAGCACCACTATGACTTCATCAAGAACAGGTCACATCAGACTGACCTAATTTTTTATGGTATTACTAGACTGAATTCAGAAGAATGCAGAAGTCATTGTTTGCCTAAATTTCAGCAAAGCACTGGGAAAAGCCTCTCTTAATTTTTCTTGTGACCCAAATACAAATTAGATTAGATAGGAGGTCAGTTAGTTGAATTTGTTTCAAACTCCAAAAGTAGTTATTAATGGGTTAATGTCAACTTGAAGGGAGGTGTCCTCAGTATCTGTTCTTGGCCCTGTGTTTTATAAAAATTTTTAGCAATGATTTAGATGAAAGTGTAGATCACATATCTACCAAATTGGCAGATGACACAAAGCTCAGAGGATTGGTTGACACAATAGGTTACAGAGTCAGGATTCAAAAAGATCTCAACAGGCTAGAATACTGGACTAAACTTAATAGATGAAATCTATTAGAGATATATGGAAAGGCCATACGTGTGTTCAAAAAATTCATTTTTAACTGAAGTCTGATTACAGAAGTGAGAGAGAACTAACTGAAGCATACTATTTTCTCTTTCCTTCCTTCCTTCCTTCCTTCCTTCCTTCCTTCCTTCCTTCCTTCCTTGCTTCCTTCCTTCCTTCCTTCCTTCCTTCCTTCCTTCCTTCCTTCCTTCCTTCCTTCCTTCTTTCCTTCCTTCCTTCCTTTCTTTCTAAGTCTTCTTGCACAAAATAACTAATATGGAAATGTTTTACATAATTGCACATGTAGAACCTATATCAGATTGCTTGATGTCTTAGGGAGGGGGGAAGGGAAGGAAGGAGGGTTAGAACTCAAAACTAAAAAAAAAACAACAAATGTTAAAAATTCTTTTTACTTGTAATTAAGGAAAAACAAAATATTTTTAAAAATCATCTTTAGAAGTTCAAGAAGTGGGAGATACAGATAGACAGTACTTCGCTTTAAAAAGATACATGGGTTTTAATTAGGGGTATGCTGGCAAATGTTTAACAAAAGGGTCTCCAAAAATGAATGATACACTATTGAGTTTAATTTGAGTTAAATCCAGACAATTAGCAAAACAATAACTTAAGCCGTGTTTTGTAGAGGTCGCTAATCTCCCAGGTGCAAGTGCTCATACTGAAATTTTAACTATGGGCTCTTGGACACTGATATAAGCTGACTCTAGCACACTCCTGTTTTCAATAAACTTCTAGCTCAATATCAGTTGATATTTACATAGCAGACAAGAAAGTTAACATGATCTTAGGCTGTATTTCAAGAGGAATAATATTCCGGACTAAGAAAGTGATTGGCCGACTGTACTTTGCCCTGGATCAGACCATATCTAGAAGATTGTGTTTGGTTATGGAAGACACATTATAAGAAGGAAATTGACAAGTTCAAGAGTGTCCAAACAAAAGTGACCAAGATATTGAATGATCTAAAGCCCCTATACTAAAACCATTGAATGAAGGAACTGGGAAGGTTTTTGAGGGAAGGAAGGGAGCATGATTGTCGTCTTCAGGCATTTGAAGGATTTCTGTTGGGCCCCAGTTGGCAGAACTAGGAAGAATGGGCAAATTTTTTAAAGAAACAGATTTTGATTTTACATAAGAAAAAACAATGAAAAGTATCCAAAAGTAAAATGAGATTCCTTTAGAGACAGTGAGTTCTCTCTCACCTCCCTCCCTTCTCCAAATGAAGTCTGTATAGTGGATTTCCACTTATTGGAAATATTGTAGAAGAGATACTTGGTCAGTCATGAGATTGACTAGATGACTTCTGGAGTTCCTTTGAACTCTGTGATTCTGAGATTCCAATCTACTTATTCTAAGATCCTTGAAGGTAAAGTGGATGTTATTTTCCATATTTTTAACTCCAGTACCTTAGCACAATCAGAACATTTACACAGAGTAGGCACTTGATAAGGATCTGTTGAATTTTTATATATTTTTTTCAAATCTAACTTTTCATCTGTACGTGTTTGTTTATAGAGTTGTACCTATGCAGGCAAGCAGCAGCCTTACTTTGTGGTAATCCATTTCAGTCTCCTAACCCAACTGTTACCAATGGAAAATATTTTCTCTTATGAGCAATTTTAGTCTCATATCCACAAATAATTTGTTTTTATCCATCAAACGCCATCTTTTTACTGATTTTCATTGTATAATTGAGCTTCTGATTTCCTGGGAAAATAATTTCACCCCTAGATGAAATAAAATCACACTTAGGAATGCAATAACCTTTTCAACTCATGGGCATTCTGACATTCTGACAATCGTTCAGTAACAATACACAAAACAAGTCATGGAGCACAAATGCCAAGAGTGGTTTGTTTGTGGGTTATGTTCGTGCTGGGCACAGTTGCTAAAACATCTAAAGCAGTGACTTCATCACTCTCTATTTGTTGGATTTCACAACTCCATTCTCCCCCTTCCTAAAAGCCCCAAATGGCACATTTTTTCAATGATAATCATTTATAAACGTTTTAAACAACTTAGGAGGAATTTTATAATACCCTTTGAGAAAACTGATCTTATGGTGGGGTGTGGTGTATCTGTAATTATGGTAGCTATATTTTCTGAATCCCTACTCTATGTATTGTCCAGGGGAATTTATAAATTTACTTATTTGAAAAGTATGCCAATTAAATCATAATTATGTTTTAATGTCTCCTTGATTAAAAATAATGAAATTCTTTGAAGAGACACTATTTGCATAATAATGTATCTATTACTATAATTCATGGCATATTCTTAACAATAGAAGCTCCTATTTCCATAACTCTGCAAAGTTCATGAAGCACTTTCCTCTCACTAACCCTGTGAGGTAGGTAGTATAAGGATTATTTCCCCTGTTTTAATGATGGAGAAACTGAGTCTTAGAGAACTGAAGTGACTCTCCAAGGTCACATAACTAATAAGTTTCAAAGTCAGGGATCACAAGACACCTGGATCCAAGTCTGGGACTGACTCCTCTATACATTTGTAATAGTTTAAAGAACTCAGTCTGCTAAAGAAAAGTCAAGGGACATGGTTAGACCTGTGATATCATTGCTGTAGGGAACTCTCTGGTAAGGAGACTGCAACTGGTGTAGGTTGGCATTTTCTCTGCCTCTTAGAGTCTTAAAGAGTTGCCCTAGAACAATGATTTTAATGATTTGTCCAGGGTCACATGGCCAATAGGTATCAGAAATGAGACTTGAATCCAGATATTCTTGGCTCTGAAGCTGGTTCTCTATCTGCTATGCAATACTGTCTCATAAATAATATTCTTCTTATCATGGTCATCTCTATTTAGCGACCATGGTTGTGCAGATTTTTATATTAGTGTCCTTATGCTTTATGAATATAAACATGAGGTCAGTCGTCATACACAGCCAAGCAGCCTACATCACGCCATGTGCAATACATACATACATACATACATATATATATATACACATATGTACATACATATCTGCTATGGACATAGCTTCAAATATACACAATATGGGCTGGCATATTCTTATTTTGTGAGCAATCACAATACTTTCAGCCTGTGATAGTCCATCTTCTATAATTCCCTTTTGAGGAATATATTTATTATAATTCTTTCTTCTGATTCATTCAGTGATTTTATTTACTAAAATGTTGCAGTTTCTTAGGTTAATTTGAGGCAGTGTAGTATAGTTGAAGGAACTCTGGATTTGGAGTCAGGGGCATCTGTTAAAATCTTGTCTGTCACTTACTACCTTTGTCACCTTGGACAGCTCACCTTGCCCCCTCTAGACCTCATTTTGCTTCTTTAAAATGATATGGTTAGGGGCAGCTAGGTGGTGCAGTGGATAGAGCACTGGCCCTGAAGTCAGGAGGACCAGAGTTTAAATTTGGCCTCAGACCAAACACTTGACACTTACTAGCTGTGTGACCTTGGACAAGTCACTTAACCCCAATTACCTAAAAATAAAATAAAATAAAATGATATGGTTGGACTAAATGAATCCTAATGTCTGTTCCAACTCTGAATCTGTGGCCCAATATTTTATGGGGGAAATTAGATTGCAATGCTTCCAGATAATTCTTCCCAGGATAACCAAGACATATGGCTACCACGCCTCTTACCATGTAAGTACATACCATACCATATACTTACCATGTAAGTGTACCTTACATCATGTTTCCCCAACAGTCAAAATTTTGCAAAAAAAAAAATCATTAATACATCATAAATGAACCCTACTGGCTAACAGACCCCTTCTTCCCATGTCTTTTTACCTAACCTCATGCCCATGCACACTTAATTAATAAATTTAGATGACTACATGTCTGTAGTGGAGAATTGTTAGCCTAGTAGAGAAACAAGATCAACTAAGCCAAAGCAGTACACATTGGAGTAAAAAGTTATGTGAACATTTAATTCAGTTCAACAGGCTCCTCCTAAGTTCTAAGCACTGTATTAGGCACTCATCTTCCAAACTCCTCCACCCAAAGTCTTCATTAGGACAGCCTTCAGACTTCATTTCCAAGTATTTTCTGAGAGCTGCTGAATTGCAGAGTTATTGCATGAAGTTGCAAGCAAAGAACTATGTAAAACACGAAAAAATACACAAATATGATTTATTCTTAGTTGTAAATGAGCAAATGGATAAAAAAAAGAGATGCACACACAATTCAAAGATTGTGAGTTAGGATTATTTACTAGGATTCTACATTACTAGAATGTAGAATAGTAAAAGCAACAATGGAGGAAGCACAATTATTAAATACATGGCCAAGGGGACCTCAAAATTTTTGAAATGAGTACTCAAGTAGTGCCTTATTTCCTTGACAAAAATTTCCTAAAATCCAACCTCAAAGTACAGAGTTTCTGTCTAGTAGAATAGAATTTAATTGTTGGATTTCATTGTCACATGAATACATAGTCACGAGACTGTAGTAAGTAGGGATGCGTGGCAGGGGGTGGTGCTCTGACTGTACCCATTTGGGAAGATTAGTAGCTCCAAGAAGGAAGGGAAGTTGAGTTTTCCATTTTTGTTTGTTCTTTAGGTATAGAACTGCCCACTCCCTTCCTCCAAAGTCAGAGACGTGGGGGAGAAAAAGACACGTATTTTGACTTTGGAAGGTTTTGTTCTCTTTTCACTGTGGGCTGTTTTGCAGGGAATGATGCAGGGAAAAGACAATTGATGAGACTGGTATTTACAGGAAGATGTACAGTCACAGAGGTGACTGACTTTCTGGGAATCCTGGGTTTTGCTGGTACCTTTATAATCTTCCCAGTGATCTATCTGTTAGAAATGGACAGCATACCACACTCATTGACCTCATACCTATACCCCATGAAGGTCATTGACAGAAAGACCTATATGTAATAAAATCTTCGCAGCATTACTTATTGTAGAATAACAGAACTAGAAACAAAGCAGATGTTCATCAAATGGGAATGGTTAAATAAATCATGGTTCATGAATGTAATGGAATAATACTGATCCATAAGAAATGATGAATATAAGAACTTCAGAGAAATATAGAAAGACATGTATGAAGTAAGCAGAAGCAGGAAAACAATATACATAATGAGTATGATATAAATGGAAAAACCAATGTAAATTAAACTCAGTGTTGTGTAATTATGATGATCAAAATTGGTCTATATGAAGTGAGGGGAAATGTATCTGTCTTCCTTGGTTGCAGAGTTGGGAAATTATAGGTATGATATATACATGTGTATATGTATATATTCATATGTGTATAGGTATACGTACACATGTGTATGTGTGTATACATACATACAAACACATATATGTGTATATCTATTTATCTCTCTATCTAGAGAGTTCTGTAGTTTTAGTTGTGTCCAACTCTTTGTGACCTCATTTGGGGTTTTCTTGGCAGAGATACTGGATTGGTTTCCCATTTCCTTCTCCAGCGCATGTGCACACACGCGCACATACAAGAATATATGTTCACATAAGTACGTTCATATATGTTCACACATATGTTTATATGTTTATATATGTTTACATACATATGTTTATATATGCATATTGTTTAACTTGTTTTGTGTGTTAGTTTTGTTGAACTGCCTTTTCTTTCTCTTTTTAAAAATTCTTTGTTAAATGGGGATGACTACCTGGGGAGGGAAGTGAAAGGCATATATGTGGAAATGAAAGGGAGGTAAAAATAACACATATTAAGAAAAACAAAAGGAAATGGACAGTGCAGCAGATAATTATATACCCAGTGAATTTTATTCACATTTTAGATCTTCATGAGATCATAGATATAGAACTAAAAGGGGCCGTATAGTACAATCCTCATATTTTACAGCTTAGGAAATTGTCCCTCTGGCTTTTCCAAGGCAAATCTGTAAAACTGGTGAAGTTTGTTCCTTCTATGCTACCATTTCTGTGCCCTTTTCTTGGATATCAGTTCCTCTACCAGACACTGAACTTGATAGACCCTGGGCCCCCATGTACTATACAATTCCTTCCCCCTACATCATCAAGAAGGAGTCCATGGTGAGAAAGTTATGGAGAGAAGTTGAGGAGAAATCATAGAAATGCAATTGGATTTAACAGAAGCCAATTAATTCAATTCCAAAACAAAAAAAGTTCATTAAACATCAACCACAGGAAGACACTGTGATATAAACTGGAGACAAAAATGGGAAAAAATGTCATTTCCTTTTCTTCAGGAGTTTGTAAGCTAATTGAAGGACATGCAAACAAATATACATATGGTAAAAGTTAGAATGTTATAAGGACAAATGAGAGATATGGACAAAGCATTCTAAGAAAATTTGAAGAGGAAGATATCACTTTAAATTAGGGAGATCAGGGAAGGTCTCATGAAGGAAGTAGCATCTGGGCTAGGGCTAGAAGATTGAAAAGGATTTCAATAGCCAGGGACAGAAAAGGAGTACAGTCCAGCTAGTTGCCATTTTGGCTGTAATATAAAATGTGTGTTGAGGAAGAGAGTAAATTAAAGCTGGATAGGTAGGTCCTGACTCTTCTCCCCTTAGGACCTTTCCTCTTATTGGCTGCTTCCTCCCAGAACTTCCATTTTAATGGAAAATTCCCAGGCCAGCCATGTTTTCATCCTTTCTGGGCATCTCTCCTGACTCTCTAGATTGGGGAGGCCACATGTGGCCCTCTAGGTCCTCAAGTGTGGCCCTTTAACTGAATCCAAATTTCCCAGAACAAATCCCCTTCATAAAAGAATTTGTTCTGTAAAACTTGGACTCAGTCAAAAGGTCACACTTGAGGACCTAGAGGGCCACATATGGCCTCAAGGTCACAGGTTCCCCACCCCTGCCAGACTTTCTTTCCTATGTCCTACCTGGGTACTTTTTTCTGTTCCCTCATCCTCTTTTTCAATTCCCTTTTATGTGTTGTCTTCCATCATTAGAAAGTAAGTTCTTTGAGGGCAGGGACTATCTTTCTTTTGACTTTTATTTGTGACCTAGCACTTAGCAGAGTACCTGGCTCATAGTAAGTACTTAATAAATGCTTGTTTTTGTCTGACTATATATCAGCCATTCATTTTTTAAAACTAATACTACAGGTTTGCTCCCAAATGGAAACTTCTTCCAAAGATTCCTGAGAACAAAGAGTTTTTCAGGTTAAGGAGGAGGTCTCCATGTAGAGCCTATTCTTTCAGAAGGCAGGAGAGAATGTTTCAAAAGGGCATAAAGATGGATTTCATTTATGAAGCAGTAGGTAGTAGTAGGTAGAGAACTAGCCCTGGAGTCAAGAAGATATTAATACAAGCACATTTTTGAGACAACTAATTGTGTGGCTCTGAGCAAGTAACTAGACTCAGTACCTCTGGTATTTTAGGACTCTGAGGAAAAGAAGTTTGTGATCTATATTAGTGGAGGTATTTTCTTCATTGGGAATTCCCTACATTGTTGAAACTACGCAGTTCAAAAATATGTCTGTGTGGATGTTTGATATGTACAAACTGCTTTACTCCCAAGAGTCACATAAAGGAAGAGGGTGTATTGACAAACACATATTACAGATGAAAAAACTGAGTCTCAGAGAGCTAAATGACTTATCTGTATTCACACAGCTAGGAAGTATGAGAGTCAGGATTTCAAACCCAAATTTCCAAAGGTCTTATAAAAGGATATCTTTGAAATATCCCAACCCCCAAAGAGTGATCACTTATCCATTGTTAAGCTGGAGATGCTAATCAAAGACCATCTGCCTTTTACCTTCCCTCTTCCTTGACACTTGAAAAATTCAGTGGTACCTTCTTTCCCTGTCCTTTGTCTGAACTAAACTCCTCTAAGCATCACAAGCAAATTCAAAAAGAAAAGGTGCATCATTGAGCTTAAATATACCAGGAAAAATGTAGCCTTCTGCACATTAGGATTCCAGACACCTTTGACCAAACCTGCAAAATAACACTTGCTACTTATTTACTACTCAGGTATTTCCATTAATTTCTAAATGAAATTTGTCATTTCCTTCAATTACTTAAAAATATTCTTCTGAGAAGGGGTCCATGGGTTTCACCAGACTGCTAGGGGTGGGAGGGCATGATACAAAATAGTAGGTAGCTTTTATCAGTTATTTCTGTTCTTTACTGGTCTGTCAGGATTAGGTCGTTGGAGTTTGGAGCCCCCATTGCTCCATTAAAACTCAGGTTACCATCATTGGATGGTATTGGCACTTGGGTTCAAAAATCACCCAGTGGAGCTTGGATCCCCAAATTCTACACCTTCCTCCCACCCTTGCCCTACCACTTCAAGGGGCAGGCCTTGTGAGAGAGAGGAAAGGGTAGTAGATTACTGGTATAAGGTTGAGCCTGGCAAAGGTCCTTTTTACTCCTAGATACCGGGTTGGGGAGAATAAAGAGGAGGAGGAGGGGAGCCTTTCCTTGGTCATAACTGAGAGAAGGAGAGATGGGGGGCTGATTTCAAGGGTGAATGGGAATGGATTCTAGGCATTTTGAAAAGAGAATCAGGAGGATTCTGGACTTGGTGGGCTGTTTGGAGAAAAGGAATAGCAACTGAGAAAGGAATCCATTTGCATTAGTCAAGGGATAAAGCAGATCCTTTGACTTGAGATTAGAGAAGTACAGCTGAATTGCTCTGAATAATAACTTCCATTAATTCTTTATGGTTTTACATTGCCACCATTTCCGTTTATATCTCTTCTTCCCTCCTTACACATATACAATGAACTGTCCCTCGGAACACAGGAAAATAGGGAAACAAAACCAACTGTCAGCGACTATGTTTGACAGTATTCTACATCATTCCAAACCCACAATCCTTTATCTTCTCGAGAAAAAAGAGAAATGTATTTTTTCCCTATATTTTCTCCTGGGAAGGGAGAAGGGACAATATTGGTCAATAGATTTTCAGTGTTTGGTTTTGTTTTAGTGTAGTTTCAATTGACATTGTTTATCTTTTGTATGTATTGTTTTTTGGGTAGTTAGGTGACACAGTGGATAGTGCTGGGCCTAGAGTCAGGGAGACTCATCTTCGTGAATTCAAATATGGCTCCAGACACTTACTAGCCATGTGACCCTGGGCAAGTCACTTAACTCTGTTTGCCTTAGTTTCCTCATCTGTAAAATGAGCTGGAGAAGGAAATGGTAAATCATTCCAGTATCTTTGCCAGGAAAACCCCAAATGGGGTCATAAAGAGTTGAACATGACTGAATAACAACAACAAATACATCTATTTTATTTCCTCCAATGGCCTATTCGTACTTTCTCTTTCTAGGCATCATGTCTTCATGCCCCTACTGAGCTCAGACACTGAATAGTCTCATCTTTAAGGCATGGTAAGTGGTATGAATAAGTCCTGTACCTATGAAAAGATGATTAGCAATACAAGGCAGTGTATGTTAAGGGAGAATACAATTGCTGAATGCTTTAGCTGCTGCTCTGGTAAGAGAATGGCAGAATCTCAGGTAGAAGAGGCCTCAGGGCTCATCAAATCCCTTGTGTTTCTCAACCCAAATCCCTTCTACGGTTTCGTGAGTATATGGCCATGCTGTGAGAAGAGCTCCTGGAACCTTCAAGTGACTCCCCATTGCCTATGGGAGGCAGTGTGGTATAATGGAAAGAATCTTAGAAGTGGAGCCAGATCTTCAAACCTAATAAGTAGGTGACCCTAACCTCTCAGAGCCTCAGGATTGTCATCTATAAAATGGACACTAACCCTGAGTCCTCTGACTCTAAATTCAGTGTTCTTTTCACTCCTCACTAAGGCAGCCAGGTGGTGCAGTGGGATAAAACTCTAGGCCTTGAGTCAGGAAGACCTGAGTTCAAATCCAGTGTCAGACACTTACTACCTGTGTGACCCTGGGTAAGTCACTTAACCCTATTTACCTCAGTTTTCTCATTTGTAAAATGAGCTGGAGAAGGAAATGGCAAACCACACCAGTATCTTTGCCAAGAAAACTTCAAATGAGGTCATGAAGAGTTGGACTCAACTAAACAACAACATATTATCTCAAGCAATATCTTAACTGTAATAGATACTTATTAAATGTTTGTTGAATTGAACTGGGCTTTGAAGAATGAGTAAATATTTTGGTGGCTAGGAGTACAGATGGTATCTAGGCAAAAGTAATGGCGTTTAGTTGGAATATAGAATTTGTATAGTAGAGGGAGGGTTGTGCTGATAAATGTTTAACAACCAGGCTCTCTAGGAAAAAAATATACCCATGACCCACTTTTAAGTTGAATCTGCTTTATTCACATTTTCTCCATCACTTTCTCAAGCGTAAACGATTAACAAAACGATAAAGGCAGCCCTCATTTGTAGCTAAGTATAATTGCTCACACTGGAAATTTAACAATCAGCTGAGCCTGCTCTAGCACTCCCCCAGTGGAGTAGAGGGAAATAAGTTTAGAGAAGTAGGTTAAGGTCAGACTGTGATGGAGAGTTTTGAGTGTTCAAATAAGGAGCTAAGAGAGGCATTGTAGCAAAATGAACAATTAGACCAGGAGCTGAGTTGAATTCTCCTTCGGGCTTCTGCCTCTAAATAGTTGTGTGACCTTGGGCAAAGCCTCTCTCTGGGTCTCACTTTCCCTATCTGTAAAAGGAAGGAGCTGAATGAGATTATTCATGAAACCTCTTCCACCCCTGAACATCTAATCCTCCATGTTGAATCAAGCCATGATGATATAAAAAGCCCAGGACTCATAATGACCTGCATACTGAGATGTTACTTTTTTCTAGCCTGACATGTCTGACCACAAATAGTTCTAAGGCAAGATCACTTAGGAACAATTAATTGGCTTATTGTGCACCACCCACAGAAAGCAATTAGAGGAACCCTTGAAATATCTCCGGAGACTTCGGATCATCCCAGGATTAATCTACTGTTCAGACCATAGTTAAATCTCTGACCTGGGATTAAAAAAAAAACCAAAAACAGTAACAACTGTATTTAATTCTCTAAATGTTTATGTAACAGAGTCCAGTTCAGCAAATGGAAAATCGCTGACTCTACTCATCTTGAATTGTTACGGTCAAAAGTGTTTAATGTCCTCTATGCTGCTTTGTCACCCAGGAGGCCATAGCAACTCCAAATAGTAATAGATGCCATCTCATTTAATCCTCACCTCAAGTGGGTGACATAAACTAGGTATTATTATTCCCATTTTACAGCTTAGAAAATTGAGGCTTAGACCCCTTAAATGACATGTTTATGGTCACATGACTAGTAAATGCCAGAGGCAGGCACATTTCTCCTCAATCCAAGTCTAGTATTTTTTCCTGTTGTTGGAAGCTGCCTCTCACAGATGTGAGAGCTCTGTTCTGTTGTGGGCATCGAGCTGAAAGGGTTATTTTACTCAGTCTTTTCACATTTTTATTCTCACTGAATCGTGAGTTCAATTAAGGAATCAATCAGTCAGCAAGCATTCATTAAGTGTTTTCTGTGTGCCAGACAGGGGCAGCGAGGTGGCACAGTGGATAAAGCACAGGGCTTGGAATTGGGAAGACTCATCTTCATGAATTCAAATCCAGCCTCAGACAAATCCAGCTGTGTGACTGTGTGAAGGCAAGTCACTTCACCCTGTTTACCTCAGTTTCCTCATCTGGAAAATGAGCTGGAGAAGGAAATGGTAAACCATCCAGTATCTTTGCCAAGAAAACCCCAAACGGGGTCACCAAGAGTCGGACACTCCTGAAATGAGTACAATAACAACGACAACAACAACAATAAATATGCCAGACACTGTGCATACCTATACGAAAATGAAATAGTTCATGCCCTCAAGAAGCTTCCATTCTACTTGGGCTAGGTGGGGAATACCACACTTTATAGACAAGTAAATACAGGATGTGACTGAGCACATTGCTCAGTACCTGTATAAGGGAGCTAGTTTGTCAGATAATCTAGAAAAACCAGGAGAACAATCAAGGGAGGTGAGATGGTTACTGTCTTATTTCACTCCCAATTAAGGAGTTCACTAACTCGTATGTCTTTTGGGGGGCATATTCTAAACTACATAATTTCTTTGATTTCTGTTTGCTGCTTTCTTTGATAAAGAGGTTTACTAGCTATGGTGATGGTCTTTTGTGTAACCACCATTTGGTGAGAAGGAGCTAAGCTGGTGAGCATAAGGTAAGGTGCACCTCTCCCCTGAAGAGTGACCAGGGAAGAGGTATCTCATTCTAAACCTATTGCCCTGCTTCACTTAAATCTAATTCACTTGCAAGTCAGGACATCACCTTCCCGATGTCATGGTCCTTTTAGAGAACAAAGAACAACCAACAACAACAATTGTAAGCCTAGGCTAGATATATTTGAGGGGCGGCAGAAAGATATCGCTCTAACTCAATACCCCTGCTGGAGACTGGAGGAGAGATTGCAGTCCTAGATCCTGCCTGCCCCTTACACCCCGAGCTAGGCGACTGCAGTGTTGACAGGGCCCTTCTCTGATTCTCTGCCGAGATGGGCCAGTTCTCAGATCATATGTGGTCGTGACACTGAAAGCCACGTTTATATCATTAGGTGATTCATGTGTACATGTTTACCTGTGAAATAAATACAATGTAGTCATTGATGTGGATAGAGGTGTTACTAACAAGTGGAGAGATCAGGAAAGGCCTTGCTAATGAGGTGGCCTTGAGCTTTGAAGGGAGCAAGAGGTCCCAAGAATCAGTGGTCAAGTCAAGTCAAAAGGCATTTATTAAGAGAAATGGAGATGGAGAGCATTTCATAAATGGGGAGATAGCCTGTGCAAAGGAAGCCATGGTGGCAGGAGATGGGATGTTAAGGAAAGATTAACACAAGCAGGCCAGTTTGGCTGAAGCATTGGTTGTGCAAGATTGAATATTTTGTAGTCAACATGGAAATACAGGTGCAGACAGATTGTGAAAGTCTTTAAATGTCAAACAGGGGGTTTGCCTTTGATATCAGAGGTAATGAGGAGCTACAGAAAGTTCTTAAGCAGAAGAGTGACTTGGTTAGACCTGCACTTAAGGGATATCAATCCGCCAGCTATGGGGAGAATGGATTGGAGGGGGAAGATGAGGTAGGAACACCAACCAGGAGGTTATGGAAATGACCTCAGAAAGAGATGATAAGGGTCAGGATGAAAGTGATTATAGTGTGAGTAGAGAGAAGGATACAGATATGAGAGACTTTGAAGAGGTAAAATTGAGGATTATGGGAAGCTAGGTGGCATAGTGGGAAAAGTGCTGGGCCTAGAGTCAAGAAGACCTGAGTCTAGCCTCATACACTGACTAGCTGTGTGACTCTGGACAAATCACTTAGTCCTGTTTACCTCAGTTTTCTCATCTGTAAAATGAACTGGAGAAGGAAATGAAAAATCACTCCAGTGTCTTTTCCAAGAAAACCCCAGAAGGAAGCATGAAGAGTCCAACATGACTTAAAATGACTGAATGACAAAAACAGCTGATTGGATATAGTGGGAGTAAGGGATGGGAGTAAAATTGCAAAGGGGTGGGAGTAAAATTGCAAAGATGGCTCCTAGTTTTGAACCTGGGTGACTGAAAGAATAGTGGTGCCCTAGACAAAAAATAGGCAAGTTAATAGAAAGGATGGGTGTGTGAAAGACAAAGAGTTCTATTTTGAAATGTCTGTGGGACATAAAGGCAGAAATGCAAACCTGGAGCTCAGGAAAGTAATGAGAGTTCAATGTGATAAGTAGGTTTGAGAGTAATTTATATTGAAATGATAGTTGGAACCATGGGATGAAATCACCTAGAGAGGGTGAGAGAGAGAAGACAGGACAGAGACCTAGGTTTACCTACACCTTTCAAGAGACTTAAAATTATTCTGAATGTTAAAGAGATCAATAAATTCATTCCTCCTCTCCTTTCCCTCAGGAAAACAATATCTATGCATCTGATTCAGAATCTTATTCTTCTCTCCACTCTCAGTTTTTCTTTTCTTCCTTTTTGCTAATCATCATGGTTCCCAAGTTGAGTACTTTGCCTCCTTCCTCCCCTTTCCAGCTCCCTTTCATATGTTGTAAGCTTCTTAAGGGTGGAGATTCCCTTTCTTGCTTCTATTTGTATCTCCAAGGCTTAGCACAGTGTCCAGTACATAGTAAGTACTTAATAGATGATCTTTCTCTTTCATTTATCTACTTATATCTTTCACCTCTCTATCTAGCCATCCATCCATCCATCCATCCATCCATTCTTCCATCCATCTATCCACCCATCAATCTATTATCTATCTACCCATGTATCTATCTCTTTTATCTATCTACTTGTATGTCTCTCATCTACCTACTTATATATGTTTTATCTATCTATCCATCTACATACTTGTATATCATTCATCTATCATCTATTTACCTTTATATATCTACTTATATAACTGTAATTGATCTCTCTATCCATTTATCATCTATCTACTTGCATATAATTCATCTATCTATTCTTCCATCCATTACCTATCCATCTATCTAGCTATCTAGCTATCTAGCTATCTATCTAACTATCTACTTATCTACTAGGATATGTAGCACAAAATATCAAAATATGTTTTGGAACAAGTGGCATGAAATGTACATGGGACAAGCAATAAGTGACACACCCTTAAACATTTCTGGGGAGCTCATCTTGGATAGGACCACAGGTAGTTTCACATTATAATTAAGTATACTTGATAACAAGATGCTAAACTCAGCTCCTTCTATGCTGCTAAAAGATTATAAGTACAATCAGCACCTTCTACATTTCAGAGCCAAGGGCAAAGTCCAGTAGTACTGTCCTAGTTATGCTTATGATTTTATTTAAAGCTGTTATTCTCTATTTTCACACTAGTTCTAAATAAAATTTAATTATTTTAAACTCCCAGTCAGCAATATTTCCTGAGTAGACATATTGGGTGCAAAGTTCCTGGGGGTGAGGAGGGAGCTGGAGAAAAGACTCCAGGATCGCTTCTCTCACATAACAAACAAATAGTAAGGGGTATCACACACACACACACACACACACACACACACACACACACACACACACACATACATGCGCACACACACACAGCACTACAACTTATTCAAAGGCAGCAAATACATCCCAACCAGCATTAAGCCCCATCAGCATAAAGCAGTTGTTATCCTGCAGAAAGAGCTGCTTTGGCCACTGATCAGCCTCACTGACTGGCCTGACTGGCCATGTTAATCTGAAACCTCCTTTAGTACCTGAGGCCTCCTCATCCTGGAAAATCCATCCAACCTTCATTCTTTTAGCTGTACTTTCTGACTTTCTGTACTTCAAAATCTTGCCCCTCCCCCAGAAATGCTTTTTGATTTTTGGCTCCGTTTTGTGTGCTATCTGACTCCATTAGAATTAGCAGTAGAGACTTTTTATTTTTTCTTGTATTTGCATCCTCAGTGCTTGGTAGAGCACCTGGTGTGTGTGTGTGTGTGTGTGTGTGTGTGTGTGAGAGAGAGAGAGAGAGAGAGAGAACAAGTACCTACTATGTGCCAAGCCCATTACAGATATTATCTCATTTGATACTCACAATAACTGTATGAGGTAGGTGCTAATAAATTAAATTATACTAGTAAAGTATGCTTTAGTATACTAGTATAGTGTACTATAATATAGTAAAGTACTAGTAAGTGCTTAATAAATGCTTCTTGCTTTACCTTGCCTTGGGTCCTGAAAGAACCGAGAGTGTCATTGATATTTCAAAGATCATAGAAAACATGAGAGGAATCACAAGATTGGAGAAGGAAAGATTCTTGATTTTCAAAAAAAGGAAGAGAAAAGTCTGGAAGTTATAGGCCAACAAACATGAATTTAATTCCTGAGAAAAGTATAGAATGGATAATTAAAGAGATGGTGAGCAAATATTTAAAAAAGGCAGTGGTGATCCCAAAGAGCAGGTATGACATCATCAAGAACAAGTCATGCCACAGAGACCAGGGGTCCAAGGCAGATTATGGCAAAGCTTTGTTGTCTAAAAAGATCCAGAGAGCAGAGAGAACTAGAGAAATAGTAATTAAGGAACCTCTCTTACTATTGGTACAGCTTCCCTGTAATACCCAACATCACTGTAAACAACGTCACCCTGACTCAACCTTAGAACCTAAATTCTCTCTTTGTCTTGCTGGAGAGTTGTCCTTTGATTAGCTTTGCATCCTAGTGAGAGAAATGATTGTTTCTCTCTTGTATTTAGTAACTTGTTTTTGAATTAGAACCAAAGTTTTTCCTCTTTTCTACTTCCTCATCCAGAAATCAACCAGTGGGGAAATCTTGCTGTTTATTGTGTTTGGTTAGACAGGTCTGGGGTAGAAATGGATTCCCTCTTTGATATGTATATTGATAAGTCTCTTTGACCAAAACTTGGGCGATTCGAGTCACTACTCCCAAGACCCTCATTAGAATGAGCCCACATCTCATTATAATGTTCATTTTCTCATTATTTATTAACCAATTAGAGTTGATTGCCACCCTTAGGAACACCCACTTTTCCAAGGACATATAAGTTGTGAGCCTGCCTCCATGAGGGTCTTTGGCATTCAAGAGTGATGGTGAAGCTTTTGGGAGCTGAGATGCTTAAAAAGCAAGTGAGGCAGAGGTGGTAATTAGCAGAGAAGAGGAATGAATGGAATGATGGAGTCATTCCAGTTATGGAGTCTCCAAACCCAGAAGAATCCTACAAAACTCAGAGTTGAGGTTAGAGGCTTCCATAGATCTACAGCCTAACCCAAGAAGGTTCACAAATCTCTATTATGCCTTAAGAGACTTTTGTAGATTGTCATTAGACAGTGCACTAAACTCTAGGCTTTTTTTTAAGCACTAGGCTGAGTTTGGAGGAGTCTAGGCCCCTCCTCCAATATACTAGGTCTGGAGTAGTGAGAATTAAGGAAAAATTAGATTATAATCCCTCTGGAGCCTGTAAGGGGTTGTACCTATTTGTGCATGTTTGGGGTTAGGGGAGAATGGTTTTATTGCACAATTTTTCTCTCTAGTTATTTATATGGCTTTTAATGCATTAATGAAATACTTTGCTTTTGACCTAGTGGTTTGCATGTTTTGTGAGAAAAGAGGGTTGCACTGCCCAAGATTTAGGTTAATTGCATAATTGACCATCCCAAATTCTGTATACTGATTTTAGAAAAAGCAGCAAAAGATCCCAGAGCCAGAATATGAAGAGGGAACTCTTTGCTACAAAATATTAATAACTTGTATTTCTAAAGGCAGTTAGAGGGTACCATGGAAAGACAGCTGAACCGGACGTCAGGAAGACCTGAGTTAAAATCTGACATCAGACACTTACTTGTTCTATGACCCTGGGTAAGTCACTTACCCTCTACCTATCTTACTTTCCTCTTCTGTAAAAGGTAGATAGTAGCAGCATCTATCTTTCAGGACTGCTGTGAGGATCAAATTAGATAATATTCATAACAGGCTTTCCAAACTTGAAAGCTCTATATAAATGCTAGTTATTACTGTCATGCTTTAGAGATTACAATATGTTTTTCTCACAACAACTCTGTAAGAAAAGCTATTCTTTTATCATTAAGAAGCCAAAGGAGAGAGGAAGAGAGGGATCACTTCTCTATATGGGGGTTGGGATTGGGCATCGGGAATGTTGGAAAGTCTTTAGGGAAGTGGTGGAATTTGAGTTGATCTTTGAAGGCTGGACCAAATTTTGAGAAGTGGAAAGAAGCAGACGGGACATTCCAGGCAGGGCAACAACAAAAACAGAGGCTGTCGAGGGAACAACATGTTCTAGGGATGGTGAATAGAATGGTTTGATTGGAGTAGAGTAGAAGAATTACTCTGAATCTTGTATGAGGAAATGTGACTAAGAACAGTGGGGGTGGCTACTTGGGGAAGAAAAAAAGGCAAAAACAGCCAAGTCCCACAACATAACCTGGCAGCCTGTTGATGAAACAGGAAGTTATTCTGGCCAGTCTCTTGTAAATGGGCAGGGTGACCTGGGAATTTTCCATTTCTATTTTTCTTGCCTTTGATTAAGAACTCAAGTGGGGCACTCACCAGCAGGCTGTGTTTGTTTTTTTTCTTAAGGGCTGTAGAGCTAGGCACGTGGTAAGGTTCCCTTAGGCTGCCTGGCTGTTCTGGACTGAGTCACCCTAGAGCATGGAACAATCAGCTGACCTCCCCCCCACCTTTCTGATACTCTTTGTGTGCCTGTAGGAGGGCTGGGGGTGGCTTTTGTTTGCCTGATGGATTTCTGCAAACCCTGCAACAAGAAAAAATAATCGTTCTTCAGCATTAAACATTTTCAATCATATAAAAATGTTGGTGCAATTCGGTTGTGGTGATCAGTGGGGAAAAAACTACATTCTTTCCCGATTTGAAATTGTTTTCTGGATTGTTGTGTTAGTGCTTGCCTGACTCAACCAGATTCCTGACCTTAGTCTTCTTGCTGCCACCATCTCTGGCCTCTGTTTCCATCATCATCATCATCATCATCATCATCACCACTACCACCACCACCACTACCACCACAATAACTGTCTTGATACAGTACTTTAAAGTTTTTCAAAGCGCTTCGCATACATAATCTCATTTTAACATCACAACCACCCTGTAAAGCTGACATTACAGTTATTAGAGGCATCTAGGTGGCACAGTGGATGGAATTCTGGGCCTGGAATCAGGAAGACTTGAGTTCAAATCCAGCCTAAAACACTTATTTACTAGCTATGTGACCCTGGGCAAGTCACTTAACCCTGTTTGCTTCAGTGTCCTTATCTGTATAATGAGCTGGAGAAAGAAATGGCAAACCACTCCAGTATCTTTGCCAAGAAAACCCCAAATGGGGTCGTGAAGAGTCAGACATGACTGAAAGGACTGAGCAATAAGAGGTGATGCAATGCATAGAAGCACAAGACATGGTATCAGGAAGAACTGACACCTCACACACTTCCTCTGTGTCTGTTTCCTTACCTCTAAAAATGAGAATTATAATGGAGATAATAATAGGAATTATACTGGGGATAATGATAATCGAATAATGAGGATTATAGCACCTCTCTCATGGGGTTGTTATAAGGATCAAATGAGTTAAGATATACAAAGTGCTTTATGAACCTTAAAGCATTCTGTAGGTGGCAGCCAGGTGGCACAGTGGAAAGAGCACCAGCCCTGAAGTCAGGAGGACCTGAGTTCAAATCCAATCTCAGACCAAACACTTGACACTAGCTGTGTGATCCTGGGCAAGTCACTTAACCCCAATTGCCTAAAACAAAAAAACCAAAAACAAACCAAAAAAAGCATTCTGTAAATGCTAGCTATTGTTAGTAATTATATCCACATTAATAGAGGAGGTATCGGAGGATTAGAAAGGTTAAGTGCTAGTCAGAAGCAGGATTTGAAATCAGGGCTTTCTGATTCCACGTCTAGCCCTATTTCTACTATACCAACCTGATGGAGGTTGGACAAATGGTTTTTAAGGTAGCTTAGCTTAGTGGAAGGAATTCTGAATTTAGAGTCAGAAGACCCAGATGGAAATCTTGGCTTTCTGTGATATTGAGTAAAATATTTTACCTCTCAAGGCCTGGTTGCTGGAAGTCTGTTCTCCCCGCTCCATGGGATACTCATGAAGTTCCTCTTAGGAATAGTATCATTTTTTTGCAGAGCTCTGGATTCTGTTGAATCCGGAAGCTGCCTTTTTCTAGATGTGTCTAGTTTGTTCTTAATTCCTTATACAGGTACTGTATCAGATGTTCTGGGAATGCAACTAAGACTAAGATGCCAATGGGAAATCCAAAATCCTTTAGCTTTCCAAAGTTCACCATGCCCTCCTCTCTGGTCAAAGCAGAGGTGAGGGGATACAGAACCCAAGATGAAACTGAGGTTCTTCACTCCCCTTCAAGCAATTACTTCTCAGGGGTGTGGCTGGAATGGCTTTTTTTTTTTTTTTTTTGGCTGGGAGATGCTCAAATACTTGGGTTCTAAATTGGACTGAAATTTTGTGCAAATCCCACAGGGCATGCCCAAGTCCCTTCAGGCGATCTAAATATTCTACCTGTTCAGCAGCACTCCAATTCATTCAGTGGATTTCTAAACTGACTTTCCACATCTTGCATATAGCCTTTGATTGATTGATTAAATAGAGGCATCCAGGTCTTGTTCATTGCTCTGCTTTATTGATTTACTCAATGGAGGTGTTCTCACCTGATAAATGGATCAGGGCTAAGTGGGCTGGAGTTATCAGTGATTCAGTCTACCTCCATCCTTACACAGACAGAAGGTGTTACTGAATCTAACCAATTTTTATCCTGTAATATGTATGTTGGACAGTGGAAGGGCAGTAGCCAACATTAGGTTTTAACTTTAGTACTGGTATTTCTAGTGACTTATGCTTGGGTAGAGCTGAGACAGGCCACCATCACTATTCTTGCCTGCAGTCAGGAAGACCTTATGCTATCTACATGATATCTGCTAAAAGACTTATTTCTTCAACTGAAGTCTTTTTTCTCTCACCACAGTCCTAGAAAATATTCAAAACTATTTCTAATAATGAAAGTATTCAGATTAGTCTGTAAGTATTGTTGTTAAGCTGAGCTTCCATCTACTTCATATACTTTGAGAGTATCAATTAATCCACAAGCATTTATGAGGCACCACCTATGTGCCAGACATCGTATTAGGTGCTGGGGGTATAAGTACAAAGAACGAAATGTTCCCCATTCACAAGGAACACATGTTCTAATGGGGGATATGTGGTATATTGGAAGAAGCATTGGCTATCGGGTTAAAAGTTTTGTATTTGAATTTTGGTTGGCCAGCCATAACTGTGTGACTGTGGGAGGTCATTTATCCTTTATGAATCAATTTTTGCTACTGTAAAATATAGATAGTAATCCTTGTACTTCACAGGGTCATTATAAATCTCAAATTAAATAATACACATAAAGTTCTTTATGACCACAAAGCTACATGAAAATAATCTTTGTAGTATCTGGATTATTATTATTATTATGTTAGTATTATATTAGTATTATGGACCTGTGGGGCTTAAAATTTCCACCAAAAGTCAAAGCATTGAAGGTTCCTGCTTAAGAAAAATTAAAAAAAAATCCAGCCATAGTCAGCCACTAACACTCTACAATGAACTAGTTTATTTGATAAGTCAGTCAAATGTTTTAGCAGGCAACTAGGTGGAACAGTAGATAGAGCACCAAGCCTGAAGTCAGAAAAACTCATTTTCTTGAGTTCAAATCTGGCCTCAGACATTTACAAGCTACGTGATCCTGGGCAAGCCACTTAACCCTCTTTGCTTCAGTCCCTATCTATAAAATGAGCTGGAGAAGGAAATGGCAAACCACTCCAGTATCTTTGCCAAGAGAACCCCAAATGGGGTCACAAAAAGTTGGATACGACTGACCTCAAATGAACAACAAGAACGAGGGAATAGGACAAGACCCGGTTCAGTTTTAGTTGGAGAAAGGGATTGCTAGAATAGGAGGCAAAAGCTAAGGCATTCAGCATTGCGCAGGTGGACACTTTAGCTGAAAGCTCTGGACATGCAGAGAGCACATGAAGGCACTGGGGGTAGTAAGATAGGGACTTAAGATAAACTTCACCCACTATAAAATTTTCCTTGAGGACTGACTCTGCTATAGATTTTATGGGATTGCTTTCTGCAGCCAGTATATTTCAATTCTGTCATTCTTCTAGGCTTTGTACTGGTGCTTCTCACACCTGTGGGAAAGACCAGATTAGTATCCTCTGGAAACTAGTGATTGACAAGTCTTCACATATTCTGACTGGAGGTGAGTCACAATTGCCACTAGCTTTCATACTAAGCAAAATGTATTTTTATTCATCTTGTGAAAATTCTTGTCTTTCCCTTGAGAGGGACATAGATATGGAAATGTATGAGCCTCTCAGTAAAGTGGCCTCTTGTCTTCTGTTGACTCCTGTCTTTTGCTGAATTTTAAAATTTCAATCACAGGCCAACCGTGAACATCCTGAGTATAGAACTGAAGCAACATGTTCATAAGCAGTACACAGCTAATGGAAAAGATATCATTCTCTTGTGGATCCTGTGTGTGTCTAACACGGTTGTTTCCAGAAAACCAATTATCTATTTTCAAAGATCTTTTTAGTCTACTATGGGAGGGGGGAGGAGAGGGGAGGTGGGGTGTTCAAGGCAGCATGAGAATTGCCACAAGAAGGGGTGAGATGCCCATTGCACAAAAACTATGGAGATATTTGGACTAAACTCTCACACTGAAAATAAGACCAGTTGATAGCATAGCTCTCTCTTATTCACAGTGGTTTTTGGACAGCTTGAAACAGATTATTGAATGTTTTACCACCAAGGATTTATTGAGATTGACTATGTGCCCTGATCAAGATGTGGGAAAGACAGTGTTGAATCCATAGTAAATCATAATAATTTATTCACCAAGTGCCTACTATGGTCAAGCCACTACAATAGGCATTTTAAGTTAATAAAAATATTTGTAAGACATGGTCCCTGCCTTCAGAAAGCTTACAATCTAGTTGGGAGAGGCAAAGCTAACATAGTGATAAGAACCAGAACTGTGATTTCATTGGTACAGGGAATCTTGAGGTGAGGAAACTCCTTCTACCAATTAAGATCAAGATTTTCTCTGCAACATATAGTCTTAGTTGCCAGTGTTGAAGGGTCAAACACAGCCCACAACATTCTCAAGTGTGGCCCAAATTAGATTAAAATGTAATTGTGAATATTTAACAGAACAAAAATACAATAAGACATAGACAATATTATATTTTAAAACTAAGGCAATATTCGGCTCACAGGAATCCATATATACAGTTCAGTGGCTTCCATTTCTTTTCAAGTTTGACATCACTGAACTAGAGCACTGTGACATTAAGTGACTTGGCTGTTTCACAAACAAGGCACTCCATCTCTCAGATCCAGACATTTTCTCTGTTTGTCCTCCAGGCCTGAAATACTCTCCCTCCTGTGCTCTGACCACTGACCTCCCTGGTTTCCTTTAAGTCCTAACTAAAATCCCATCTTCTAAAGGAAGCCTTTCCCCAATACTTCTTAATTCCAGTGCCTCCCCACTGCTAATTATCTCCTATTTATCCTGTATATGATTTGCTTGGTATGTATTTATTTGAATGTTGTCTGCCCGATTAGATTGTAAGCTCTTTGAGGGCAAAAACTGTGTTTTGCCTCCTTTTGTATCCCCAGCACTTAGCACAGTGCCTGGCACTTAGTGGGTGCTCAATAAAAGTTTATTGATTGATTGATTGAAATGTTCCATTGATAAAAAGATTAATACTTCATGGTCCTGGCCTTCAGTCTAGTTAGGAGAGATAAGACTAAACTACAATATAATTATTGAACCATACTAAATGGGATCCTTTGCTAAAGTTCTTTGATGCCCCATATAGGCATGGACATATCATTTAGTTTTTAAAGGCTGTGGCCTAGGATCGTAGAGTATTGCTGACCATGGTGCTGACATACATGAGTTCCCAGGTGCTTTAGCAAGACCTCTCAAACCCCACACATTTTTGCCACTTCCAACCCATACTGCAATTGGGGCAAAGTTTCCATCTACCCTGGAAGTAATGTAGGCAGATACTGCTCATGAGACCCAAGGGAGTCAGGCAGTCCCATCCTTTGTTAGTTATTACTGTGCATAAGACTTCCTCAACAGGACTGAGAGTTTCTTTACATTGAGCTTGAACTGTGTTTGTAGCAGAGATTTTTTTATTTTTATTTTCTTACAGAAAATGGTCAGTTGAGGAGCTTGGGCCCTGCACTGGGCCAGTACTCTATTCTTGGTGTTGAATCTGCTCCTGGTCAGGGCTTTTGTCACTGGTCAAGTCAGTCAATAAGTGCCAACAATGCGTCAGACAATGTGCTAAGCCCTAGGGATACAAATATGAAAAAGAAAGATAGTCCTGGAGTATAGTCCAATCCAAGGAGTAAAAACTGGTAGGGAGTGAAAAGATGTCCGGTCTTGGAACCCTCTTTAAATGGAGGCCTTTGGAGGGCTTCTTTGTTCCACCCTCCAGCCCTCAAATCAGAGGGATTGGCAGAGGCACTGAGGGTACTGATGAGGTATCAGTACCAAAGTTGATGCCATCTCACAGGGCAATGAGTTTCCTGATGAGGAGAGTTCAAACTAGGTGCATCTTGTTTTCCATATCTGGAAGAACAGGGTTCCTTGATGTATATTTGGTTTTGGGGATTTTCAGGGACTTGGGCTAGTTGAACCACTGGTGAATTGGTGGCTTAGAATGAGAGTTGGACCTCAACTACATCTACCCTCAGCCTCTTGGCTGAGTCACATTGCTCCAAAATCCTGACTGTAGTAGGAGTCAAACAGGAAAGAGACATAGACTACCAAAACTCCCATGAAAGCTGATTCCTGTAGGTCACTGTGATTCACTTTGTCAAAAGTTTCCTTCTCTGCCCATAAAAGCCTTCACTATGGCCACAGCAAGGATTCTGAAGCCTGGGTTTGTCTGGGGACTTGATAGCAACCTTGATAGCCAGTGAGCTCTGAAATGTAGCAGGACATGATGCCACTACTTACACTACTTACTTACTTTTTCACAGAGAAAATTGTTATAGACAGAACTCAATCTTACAAAAAAATGGAATGCCCTGCATATCAGAGGTAGCAGTGAAAGATTTATTTTCATAGCACACAGGCAAGGATAGTTAAATTGTTTCTATGTCATTTCCAAGGGTCTCATGGAAACTCGTTAAGATCCATGGAAAATTTCCCAGGACTTAAAGTGGAGTTTTTTTTGGGTAAAATTATTGTTTTCCCCCATTGTTTAGTTTCTGTGAGAATGCTATTTATGAATCCAGTCCCATTTTTTTCTAGCTTCAAACTATATTCTCCTCTCCATCCTTAAATGGTACATCCCCCCTCCCCACCAAAAGTACAGGAAATGCAAATGTGGCCCCTTGTAGGTTGAAAATTTATTACATTTTTTTAATGTGCCCTGAATAAGGAAGACCATGAAAAGATTATAACCCTCACAGCTTCCATTCACTAGTTTTGTCCTCATATTAATTTCATTGTTATCATTATCTTAATTATTTTAATACCTTCTGTTATTTTACTAGGACTCAGGAGAACTAGGTTCTAAGTCCATAACTACCATTGTGTGAGTTTGGGAAAACCACTATAGTTCTCTTGGCCTCATTTTCCATAAGTGTAAATGAGAAGGCTGAACTGGATGATCTTAAGAATCCTGCCAGTTTTCAAATTTTGTGATTTATTATCTTTGGATTATTGACTGTCAACTCATTTAAGAAAAGTGGAATGTGATTCCCATTCACCACCCTCCCCCACAGTTGATGTAGTCATATCTGATGAGGTTTTAATGTATAAACAAGATTATACCCTGATTTTTTATGAGGTTTGGCTATATCTATGACTAAGCCAAGAAAGAAAATAAAAAGGACCATGATCAACAGAGAAAACAAATTAGCTACACCTCTGGGGGTTTTAAGTAGCTAAGCCCAAAGGACTGTGAGCAGGCAAAGCTGAGAGGAGTGGTAGAGTGAGCTGCCTGCTGTGGAAAGCAGGGCATGTCTTTCTTCTCCTTCCTCCCTCCTAATTGGATTTAACATCTAGCAGTGATTTACCCAGAGAGATTGTCCAGTAGTTTAAGAACCCTTGGAAGGAGAATGATTTCTCTGTCTTTCCCCACCCACATCAGCCATGTTGCTTTAAAGTGGAACTTTTGGACCAGAAGGAGACACTGTATCCAGCTGGGGTAGAGACATAGTAAGTAAGACTCTAGTACGTCATGGACACAGAGAGACAATAATTCAAGGGAGGAAGCAATTTTAATGGGTATGACTTCTGATCATTGAAAGTCTAGCTAAGGAAAGAAGCAAACTGTCAGCCCAGCTGAGATACCAACCCTGAAGAAAAACTGCATCCAAGGGGAGCTGTGTAGAAATTCTAAAGAGAGAAAGGCTTCCAGGCTGTGAGCTACCAAGAGTTCTGAGTTGTTTTTGCCATATTCACACCCTACATCTGTGCCTCATTACCATTTATTTTAAGTTTGTGCCTACCCATGAATTCCATGTGTATTTATGAAAAAGATGTGCTATCTGAATAAAGGCATTTTCTAAGAGTTAATTATGTCCACTTACTGACTGTTAATGGTAAGCATAGCAGTGGGAGCTCATGAACTATGGTTTTAGGAGCATAGGTTAAGAACATGGACAGAAAGGGTTACCCTTAGAACCTGAGGTAGCAGCTGCCTTTCAAGTGCAAGTTGGGGGAGAATCCCCAGAGGATTGTTAGACCAGCGTAAAATTATCTCTTTGACTTTGAACTATGGCTTATTTGCTTATTTGCTGACCATGGTGCTGACATACATGAGTTCCCAGGTGCTTTAGTAAGACCTCTCAAGCCCCACACCTTATTGACTATGAACTGATATAAATTTTTCCATATGCATTCTTGCCTCTTGATCAAGTTTCCTATAAGAGCACGGTAATTATCTGTTTGGTTTGATGCAGTCATTAAGTCAAAACCAACATTCTTTTTGTCTTAAACTTGGTTGGGAAGCAGAGAGCTTCCTAATTAATCTTCAAGTATTTGAAGGGCTGTAATAAGGAAGAAGAACTAGATTTGGCTAATGGAAGCAAAGAGTGGAAGTTGCAGGGGCAGATTTAGATCTGATGTAAGAAAAAAAGGTTCCTAACTATTAGAGATGTCCAAAAGTGGCACAAGCAGCCTTAGAAGTTAGTAAGGTCCCCTTCACTAGAGAGGGCTCGAGTCTTTAAGCAGAGGCTGGATGTCCATTGGCTGAGGAGGTTGTTGAGGTGATTATTGGCCAGATACAGATTGGTCTAGGTGATTCTGAGATCTCTTTTTAGTCTGAGATTGCGGGCAAGCTCATCTTCCCCTAACCTTGTCCCCTTTAACTAGAATGGACTCCACTTCTCTCTCTCTGAAACCCCAGTCTACGGCTGTTAAAATTCTTCTCTTCCTTCAAGGTGCAATTCAATCTCCTTCATGAAGTCTTTCTTGATTCCTGATCAGAGCTGAAAATAATATTCACAATAGAACTAGAAGGGATTTTAGAGATAATTGATGGAGGGCATAAATAGCGAAAAGATGTGGAGTCATAGGAGGCCTGGATTTGAATCTTGCCAGTAACGTAATAGCTGTGTGACTATGAGTACAACAATTTAGCTCTCTATCCTTTAATTAATTAACTTTTAAGGCATGACTAACACCTCTAGTACTCACCTTAAAGGGCTGTTGTGAGGATCCCAAACAAGATAATGTATGGAAAATATCTTGCAAACCTTAAGGGAATTATGTAATTATCATCTATTATTATGTAGTTCACACACCTGCTCCCTCCCACCCACTTTATAGGTTAGGAAACTGAGACTCAGAGGGCCAAGATGACTGGTCCAAGTTTACATAGGTAGTAAGTAGAAGTACTGGAATTCAGTACTATCTTTTCCTCTTCAATTTTATTAAAGTACTTTGTCCAGACCTCCCCTTTGCACTTGTCACATTTTTTTTCTTGTGCCAGAATTGTCCAGGGAAATTGTGTAGTAGTTACCGTTCAAGAGCCCTGGGAAGGGGAATGATTTCTCTCTCTTTCCCCACTCACATCAGCCATGTTGCTTTAAAGTGGAGCTTTTAGATCAGTAGGAGACACTGTATCCAGCTGGGGCAGAGACATAGTAAGAATGAATTACTGTTAAGTGCCAGAATTATTTATGCCAGTTAGTTAGTCAATCAATCATTAAGCACTTACTATGTGTCAGGCACTGTGCTAAGCATTGGAGATACAAAGAAGGCTAACTGACAATCTCTGGCCTTGAGGAGCTTACAGTCTACTGGGGAGACAACAAGTGAATGAATATGTATAAGCGAGTTATATACAAACTAAATAAGAAATAATTAACAGAGAGAAGACACTAGAATTAAGAGGGATTGGAATATCATATCTATAGTGTTAGATTATAAATTCTAAGAATGAAATCAACAAGGAGAGAATGTTGAGAGAGAAGGACAGATCCTGGGGAAACACCCACATTAAAGTTTAAAAAAAAAAACAATTAAGATCATAGGATTCAGTTTGGAGCTGATAAGAACATTAGAGGCCATGGAGTCTGACCTCCTCATTTTACAGATGATGAAAATGAGACCCAGAGAGATTAAGTCAAAGAATCATAGAATTATCAAATGACTTAACCAGGGTGAGACAAATGTTTAAGACAGAATTTGAACCTGGGTCTGCCATCTTTTAAGTCTTGTCCTCTATCTGCTACACCCTGATGCTTCGAATATAAGGGGAGACAGAAAAGGAGCAGTTAAGGAGAACAAAAGAGAACCAGGGGAGTGCAATGTCTTCAGAGTCAAGGAAGGAGAAAATATAGAATAAGAGAGGTTGGGCAGCACTGAAATTATGATGACTGAAAAAAAAGACCATTAAATTTCGTGGCTAGGATGTCAGTGGTGACCTTTGAAAGAGCAGATTCGCTAGAAGAGTGAGGGTAGGAAACCCGTTGCCAAGGCCTTGAGAAAAGAGCAGGGAGTGAGGAAGTAGAGACACAGGGCATCATTAACTTAATTTTTTTTTTCATTTTGAACTCAAATGCCAAAAATAGACCATTTCCATATACACAGCAGGACATAAAAGAGTATTTAATTTGAAAATATTAATTTACATTTCATACCGGTTAAAGTATATAATAAATTCCACACATTACTTTCAAAATTGTCTTTCTAACTTGTGTTTCCCTCTGATTTTTTTTCTGCTCCCTTCTGTGCATTAAAGAAATGAAAATGTTTTTGATGACTCTCTTTCTTTGTTTTTGATAACCAATAAACAAAGAAATCTGCACAATGATCATGTCCATGAATGTATGTCTCTTTCTGCACCTTGAATCTATCATCTCTCTGCTAAGAGGGGGGCAATAAGTTTCCTAATAGGTCATCTGGAGATAGGGGTGATCATTGCTTAGATCATAATTCTTAAGTTTTTCCAAGTTGGTTTTCTTTACAATACTGTTGTCCTTGCCTAGGTGGCAGCTATGTGGTGCAGTAGTCAGTAATTAGTAGTCAATAAACATTTATTAAGTGCCTACAATGTGCCAGACACTATGCTAAGCTCTTGGGATAGCAGCAGATACTTGATCCTGGAGTCAGGAAGATTTCAGTTCAAATCTGGTCAAAGACACTTACTGGCTGTGTAAACCTGGGCAAGTTACTTAACCTCTTGTTGCCTCAGTTTCCTTGTAAAATGGGGATAATAACACCTGCTTCCCAGAATTGTTGTGAGGATCAAGTGAGATAATATTTGTAAAGTTCTTTGCATAATGCCTGGCACATAGTAGGTGCTGTACAAATGCTCATTCTCTTCCTTTCTCTCATATAAATGGTTTGTCTGGTTCTGCTCACTTCACTCTGCATCAGGTTATACTATTCTCTGAAATAGTTTCTTTCATGATTTCTTACGATGCAATAATATTCTATTACATTCATATGTCATAATTTGTTTAGCAGTTCTCCAATTGACGGATACTGCCTTGGGTTCTAGTTCTTTGCTTTTCTTTTTTCCCTTTCTATCACCACTTTTAAGGATAAAAAAGTTTGTTTTGCTTGTGGGTATCCACTCTTGAATATTGTCCTTCCTCTTAATGCTCCTCTCCTGATCTCCACCTGCTTCCCTGTTAAATTGGATTTATTTCTGCACCAAAATATCTTTGTTTGTCAGGTCAGCAAGGCACTGTAACAAAGGCAAGAACATGCTCTCAAAGAGGTCCCAATCTAATGAGGGAAATAACATGAAAAATAACTATGTACAAACAAGGTATATATAAGATAAATTGGAGATAATCAACAAAGGGGAGGCACTGGTCAGTCAAAAAATACATTTATTAAGCACCTGCTATGTGCCAGGCACTGTGCTAAGTGCTGGGGATACAAATACAAATAAGATAATCCATACCCTTCAGGATATTACTATCTAATTGAGAAGTCAGGGAAAGTAGAAGTGAAGGAGAAAGTTGTGAGAGGTGGTATCTTGAGCAAAAAAGTTTTAGTTAATGAGGAGGTAGATGGAACATTGGTTGAAAAATTTGAGGTTGTAGAGTTTTTTATGCCTTAATTTTTACCTTTTTAAAAAAATACTGGACATTGATGTCATTTCCTTTAGAAGAAAGGGGAGAAATTAAGCAAAACCAACCAACACATTGACTGCATTTGACAACATAATGTAATATTTCATATCCATAATCCCTCACCTTCAATGAAAAGAAAAGAGGAGGATATTTCTCTTCTCTTCTCCAGGGCTAAAATTGGTCATTATAACTCAAAACACTGTTATGCTTTTTTTATAAGCATTGTGGTAATTGGTGTATTGTTTTCTTGATTCTGTTCACTTCATCAGTTCATGCAATCTCCCCATGTTTCTCTGAATCCCTGACATTCATTGTTTTTTTGTTGTTCAGTTGTTTTTCAGTTATGTCTAACTCTTCATGACTCCATTTGGGGTTTTCTTGGCAGAGATACAGAAATGGTTTGCCATTTCCTTCTCTAGTTCATTTTACAGAGAAGGAAACTGAGGCAAACAGGGTTAAGTGACTTGCCCAGGGTCACACAGTTAGTAAGTGTCTGGGGCCAGATTTGAACTCAGGAAGATGACTCTTCCTGGCACTCTATGCACCATGGTACCACCTAACTGCCAACATTCATCATTTATGATATAATATTTCATTGCCACAATTTGTTAGCCATTTCCTAATTAACAGACCTCCAATTTGTTTTCAGTTGTTTGCTTCCACAAAATTACCTTTATGAATAGTTTGGTCTACATGGGACTTTTATTTGTTATCTTTGACTTCCCCAGGGAATAAGCCCAGTTGAATCTCTGGGTCAAAGAAAACAAATAGTAGTCACTTTTCTCATATGCTTCCAAATTGTTTTCTAGAATAGTTGGGCCAATTCACATCTCTACCAACAATGTATTAGTGTATCTATCATACTACTACTACTACTATTACTACTACTACTAGCTAGCTAGCTAGCTAGAATTAATATAGTGCTTTAAAGTTTTGCAAAATATTTCTGCATTTTTACTCATTTTATCCTCACAAAGTCACTATAGGCAAAATAGGCATAATTATTCTCTCCTTTTTCAGATGATGAAACTGAGATAAGAAGACATTAAATGACTTGACCATGGTCACAAGTGCCTGAGGCTATACTTGAATTCCTCTTCCTGACTCCAGATCCAGTGTTCCATCCATGGTACCACCTGGCTGTCTTTAGTGTTTCCCCACAGTTCCTCCAGCAATGGTTATTTCCATGTTTTGTCATTCTGCCAATTTGCTGTATGTGGAGTTTGACCTCAGAGTTGTTCAGGTTTGATTTTTCCTTATTGTTAATGAGTTGGAGCAATCTCATCTCTGGTTAGTTCTCTCTATCTTGGATACCAGACCTTTATCAGAAATAATCAATACAATTTTTCTCCCAATAGAAAATTTCCCTTATTCTAACTGCATTGATTTTATTTAGGCAAAAATTTCAACGTCAGGTAACCAAAGTTGTCTATTTTCTATTTTATGATGACCATCACTACTTGTTTGGTTAAGAATTTTCTCTTAACCATAGTTGTGAAAGGCAACTCCTTCCATTTTCCTCAGATTTGTATGTAACCTTTTATACTTTGGCTGTGTATTCACTTAGGACTTATTGTTATAAATTAGGTAAGATGCTGGCAAAACAACAACAATTACTATTGCTATTATTATTTTGTATTTTTTGCAAAACTGCTTTCTAGTATTCCTAAATGTTTTTTGTTTGGTTTTAACAATTATGGGGTCCTTCTGGAAGAGGCTGCTGGGCTATTGAATTTAATTGTTTCTGATTCTTGCACATCTTGTAGGAAACACTGATCTACTTCTCTATTTTTAACCAGTACTGAATAGTTTGGGTCATGACTGTTTCATAATATAGGTAGAAATTTGGGAATGCTATTAATCTCTTTATTCCCCACTCCCTAATTATTCCTCTTGAGATTCAAAACCTCTGTTTATTCTAAATAAATTTTATCTTTTTTTCTAGTATAGAAATAATAATAGTTAGCATTTACATAGCACTTACTATGTGCCAGGTACTGTGCTAAGAGCTTTTTGATCCTCATGGTAACCCTGGGAAGTGGGTGCTATAGTAGTAGATGTTTATAGTATACATACACACACATACATACATATACATTTGAATTTGTTGAATAAAATGCAATGTCAAATACTGGATCTACCTTTCAAATATTTAAGAAACTTGGTTGGAAAATTATGCCTCATTAATATCTGCAGAGAATTTCTCTCTAAAACACACCTAAATTTTACATATATTGTGAGGCTGACTATATTCATGTCACTAAGCTGTGCTTGGGCACCATGGTAGTCAAGGCCTCCTTCTTCATTTTCTTCAGCTGTTCTGTAATACTTGTTGGAAATTTTTAATAAGCTGGAATCCCCAAGTGTCCATATTGAAGAAGATGGAAAAGGAGAACAAGGGAGGCCTGGTCTATTATAAGAGACGGATTGTGAGAAGAAAACCCCATGGGGTATTAAAGCTTTATACTGATCACATTACAGCTATGCTCACTGAACCTTCATTGTTCTAAGGGAATAAACACTCTGTATTTCTTTCTAACATTCCTTGTATGTGTTTGTGTTATGATGAAGACTCAAAAAAGGTCTGGGAAAACAGAGGCAGCATCCATCATAGAGTGGAAAGAGAATTGGATTTGGAGGGAGAGAACCCGGGTTCAGGTCTCAGCTCGCTACTTAATACATGTATAACCTTGGACCTGCCATGTCCCATCTTGAGCTATCATTTTCCTTATCTGTTTCCTGGAAGGGTTAGACTAGGTAATCCTGAAGCTCCCTTTAAGCGACAATCCCATGATGCTATAATCATGTGTTCTCTGACCAAGCTTTATGTACACTTTGACTTATAAAAGTAGCTATAAGTCCACCATCTAGAATGGAGAAGTGTGACTGGGACCACCTACTGTAGGTAATGGGAGCTGCTGTACTTAGGAATCCCTACACTTTGATCTTATTCTTTGCTTTTCTCCTTCATGTGGACCTGGTTCTGTGAACCTGAACTCTGATTTAATCTAAATCCTTCTATGTAACATAATTTCCTTTCTGCCTGGACTCTCTAGTATATCTAAGGCCAAAGCTTCCTCTTTGACTCCACAGAGGATTGGCCAATCGTGAATGAACTTGATCCCTGGTTCACTCCATGGACTAATGTACATTTGGACTGTAGTCCTTATGGAGGGACAGCTAGGTGGCTCAGTACCTACAGCGCCCAGCCTGGAGTCAGGAGTCATCTTCCTGAATTCAATTCTGGCCTCAGATACTTCCTAGCTGTATGACCCTGAACAAGTCCCTTAACCCTGTTGGCTTCAGTTTTCTTATCTGTAAAATGAGCTGGAGAAGCAAATGCCAAACCACTCCAGTATCTTTGCCAAGAAAACCCCATATGCTGATGATACAAACACAGCGAAAGATCATCCCTCCCCTCAAGGAGCTTACATTCTAATGAGGAAAGATAAAGTATAAAAGGAAGATGAAAAGCGATGGTATAAGAAGGTTCACACAGGCAGAAGAGAATGTCTGGAAAACCAGGAGTGCATCCTGGAGAGGAATTAAGACAAGACTGTCCAGGGTGCCCTCCTTAACATGGAATTTCTGGGAGGAACTTGCCAGTCAGAGGAAGAGGTTGCAGAGGCAGAGGGTGTTTCCCTCATGAGAAGTTCAGGGGCTTCCAATGTATAGAGGTTTCTGAGTTATGAGTATGGAACACTGCAAATAATTAGGTCTTGATTATTTCTTGGTCCATATGCTATACACCAGCCTAATATCTGTGGCCTTAGTCCCCATCACTGAGCAGCATTTCCTCTTATGGGATAAGACCACATTTCCCATCTGGAGAATCCACAGGGCAGTGCTGGTCCCTGCCCCAGATGGGTGGATTATTCAGGGTTTTAGATACTCATGCAAAGGCTCACTTTCACTTGTGTGGAAGCTTGAGAGTCATTTGTTTTGTTACCAATGCTGAACCACCTACTCTACTGCACAAATAAACAAACACAAACCAAATAAATAAACAAATAAAAACCTTGGAAACTCCTGGGGAGAATGGCATTGCATTTGATGAGATACCAATGAGGCAACTCATTCATGTCAAAAACAAGATTATAGGCATTTCATGTCACAAATGGAAGCACTAATGTTAATGGCTCATCCTTCTTTAGTACTGTGCAGTTTTCAAAGTGCTTTTCATATAATTTTCATATAATTGTCTTATTCATCTCGCAGGTAGTGCAATCATCATTGTTGTTCTTTCTGTTCAGACCCCATTTGGGTTTTTCTTGGCAAAGATACTGGAGTGGTTTGCCATTTCCTTCTCCGTTTCATTTTACAGATGAGGAAACTAAGGCAAACAGGGTGAAGTGACTTGCCTAGGATCACACAGCTAGTAAGTGTCTGAGGCCAGATTTGAATTCTGGAAGATGAGTCTTCCAGACTCCAGGACTAGCCCTCTGTAGTGATGTCATTTTGGTCCTCTTTGAGCATGAAGGACAACAACCAACCATCTGTGCATGTCTGGCATGTAGTAGGTGCTAAATAAATGCTCATTTCCTTACCATATCCTTCCCTATTTGAACTTAGGTCCTACATCTCTAAATGCCTTTCTACTACTCCAGAGCAGTTAGGTAGTATATAGTGGATAAAGCACTGGGTGTGGTGTCAGGAAGACCTGAGTTCAAATCCTGCCTCAGGTATTAGCTAGCTGTGTGACCTTGGGCAAGATTCTTAATTTCTCAAATCTCACTCTCCTCATCTTTAAAATGGGGATAATAATAACATGGACCTTACAGGATAGTCCAGAGGATCAAATGAAGTTATATTCATAAAATGCTTTGCAACCTTAAAGTGCGGTATAGGTGCTAGCTATTTTATGATGATGATGATGATCATGATTATTATACCACCACCATTTGAAAGCCATAGTTTTAAGGTACAAAATACCCCCGAACTATATTTCACACATGCTTTCATTTTAATTTGTTCACCCTCATTTTAACCTCCTGACTCTAAAAGGGTATAACAAAAGCTTTCCTTCCCTCTTGGCTATATTCTAGGGTCTCTTCTTTACCTTCAGTAGGAGACAACAGGGTATTATGGAAATAGTGTTGGATATGAAGTTAGAGAACATGGGTTCACCTCTGCCATTAGCTTGCTGTGAGATGTTGGCAACTCTCTCAATCACTCTGGGCCTCAGTTTCTCCATCTGTAAAATGAGGAAGGGATTAGATGAGGATTTAGATTTCTAAGGATTTCAAGTTTCCAGGATTTCCACTCTAAAACTATGATCTTACTGAGCTCTAAAGAATATAATCCTATCACGTTGATTTTAGAAAAACATGGAAAGACTTGAATGAAAAAATGTAGAGCAGAACCAAGAGAATGTTGTATACAGTAGCAGCAATATTGTTTTAAGAATGACTTTGAGTGACTAAATAATTTTGACTATCATAAATACCTAAATTAACTAGAAAGGACCTATGAAGGAAGATGCTATCTGCATCCAGAGAAATAACTAACAAATAGAAGTATGTATAGAATAGTTTCATGTATACATACATACACACACATGCATGCACGCACGCATGCATGTGCACATATATATACACATATATACATGTTTGTGTCTAATGATAGCCATCTCTAGTCAGGGGGAGGAAGGGAAGAAACAAGGGAAAAAAAGAAATTTACATGATAACTTTATTATATTTTTAAAAGGAATAGCAAGTGGTACATAACAGATTTGCAGTTTCATGTGCAATTATCTTTTTTTAAAAAGTTCTACTGTTACAGAAATGCTTGTTTTATTTCATAATTAAAAATAAAGGAAATAAAATTTTTAAAAGTCATATGATGTAAGAATAACTCCATTGGACCTGGTATTGATGAATTGTAACCAAGTTTTATAGATCCTAGTGGGTTTGCTAATGTTTGACTGGGAAGAGATCACAGCCTGGTTAGGGGCTTTCCTGAGTGGGAGGCTTAGTCTATGTAGCTTTAGGCTTGGAAAGTTTCTGAGAAGTCAGAAAAAGAAGAGAAAACTTGGGATAAGGGCGGGCATAGGAAGAATGAAACAGGGGACCGATTATAAGTTGAGGAGAAAAGAGAGGTTGATTCAGGGAAATGTCATGGGTAGAGTCTGGGGGTCCTGATGAGTTGGGATTCAGGTGGTTGTGAAAGGAGCAATTTTTAACTTTAAGCTAAAGACAGAAGTCTGGGGCTCAGATAGAAAAGTCTTTGTTTTCTTGTGGACCAGAGAAATGGCTCTGACCTTGGAGTGGTCAGGAAACGAGGGTGATCAAGCAAGGAAGGACAGAGGAAGTCACAGCATGAGGGCCTGTCTCAGATGGAGCTAGAGTCAAGCTAGTGTTTACTTCGATGGGCCAGAAGTGACTGAATAACAATGTCAGGTGAAATTTCAGGGAGTCGTTTGTATCTGTTTCCTGGTGACTGAACTTTAATACCTTAAAATTTCTTCTTCCTGAAGCATATACCTCTTGACAGAGAGCTAACAGACTAGAGATGTAGCATGAGATTCACATTCTCAGACATAGTAACTGGGTTGGTTTGTTTTGCTAGGCTACACATATTTCAAGAAAAAGCCTGAACTTAGGGAGCAAGGCTGGAAGATTGGTAGTAGTGATAGAGTCTCAGAAAAACATCAATAAAACATTTTAAAGTGCACATAATAAAACAAAAAATGCAGAAGGTAAAATCAACATAGGTTTTATTGCTGTTATTCCATTGTGCCCAACTCTTCATGGCTCCATTTGAGGTTTCCTTGGCAAAGATACTGGAGTGGTTTGCCATTTCCTTCTCCAGCTCATTTACAAATGAGGAAACTGAGGCACAGAGGGTTAAGTGAATTGCCCAGGGTCACACAGCTAGTAAGTGTCTGAGATTGGATTTGAATTCAGCTCTTTCTGACTCCAGACCCAGCACTCTATTCATTGTTCCACATAGTTCCTCTTGGAGCAAGCTATATTACCTTCCTACATTTTATATATACACATATATGTATGTGTGTATGTATGTGTGTTACATCTGTATTTATGTATGTACAGACTTAAAAAAACTATACTTAATGAAATAATAATAACAAAGCTAACAATTATATAGCACTTTAAAATTTGCAAAGCACCTTATAAAGATTATCTTCCTGGACTAAGTTCAACCTTCCTTCTACTACATCACAATTTTTCTTGTTCATTCACTGTGTGGGAGATGGGCTCGCTGGGAAGGATACCACAGGAACCCTGGGGGCTCTGGAATCTACCTTGTCATTTTTGATTGGGGAATGCCCTGGGCAGTTTTCCTTATACTGGGTAAAACTGTGGCCTGGGGAAGGAAAGACACCTTCATTGTGGCAGTACTGGAAAGAGAACTGGGCTTGGAAGGAAAGGAAGGAAAGAAGGAAGGCAGGAAGGAAGGAAGGAAGGAAGGAAGCAGGGAGAAAGGGAATGAAGAAAGGAAGGAAGGAGAAAGAGAAGGAAGGAAGGAGGAAAGGAAAGAAGGAAGGAAAGAAGGAAGGAAAAAGGAAGGATGGAAGGAAAAAAGGAAACAAGCATTTATACAGTACCTACTATGTGCCAGGCACTGCTAAGCACTTTCTAGATATTATCTCATTTGCTCCTCATAACAATCCTGGGAGATGGGAGCTATTCTTACAGTTGAGGAAATGGAGGCAGGTAATGGTGAAATGACTCGTCCAGAGTCACACAACTAGTAAGTGTCTGAGGCTGGATTTTAATTCAGGTCTTCCTGACCCCAGGCCCAGTGTTCTACCCAGTGAGCCACCAGCTGCCTTTAGAGGACATTCGTTGAAATTCTAGATTGCTAGATTGCTGGCAATCACATGGTTCTGCTAGGTGACCTTGGGCAAGTTCCTTAATTTCTCTGGATCTCAGTTTTCTCCTACGTAAAATGAGTTAGGACTACATGACTTCTAAGGTCTCTCTCAGGACTGAATCTATGATCCCTGGTTCTCATATCAAAAGCTTCCTGCTTAGCTTACTGCCTGGTCAGAGCAGGGGATGGATGACTAATGGACATGTGTGGCCACCAGATCTAACACATCTGTCTGTGATCATTGTTGCCAGGTGCTCATAGGAGGGAGGATTAAGGGCTGCCATTTGCCTACCAAAAGAATCCCCCTGTGGGCATATGTAGCTCCTACCTTCCCTGAATGCTGTGGGAGTGGGAGCTGTTCAGCATGGCTGTTCTTTTTGGGCTTATATCACCCTGGAGAAGCTGTCATATTATTCATCATTCAGAGTAGGTGAGTTGGGGTCAGGATCTCTCTTCAAATACAACTGACAAATTCCATCTGCTTTTTTTCTCTCCTTTTTAACAATGTGTAGGTTTAAATGAAATTCATGGTTTTAAAGCAGAGGGCTTCTAGTCATATAACAGCCCTTCAGATATTTAAAGATCATGACCATGTTTCCTTCTCCTCTACCCCCAACAAGGTCTTATTCTTTTCCAGGTTAAATAACCCCACTACATTTAACCATTTCTCCATGGTTACCATGGCCTTAATTATCCTGGTTGCTTTCCTCTGGAGACTAGTCATTTTGTCAATAACCCTTTTAGAATGTGGTGTCTACTTCTCTACGTAGAATGTCATACTTTTTTTTTTAACATTGGTTAGTTTTGCTGAACAATTTTTTCCCTTCTTTTTTCCTTCTTGTTATAAGGGATAGCTCTCTGAGAGGCAGGGGGAGGGATATATTGATATAGGTGATCCCATCCTAAATCACTGTATAAATATGTAAATGTCATTATCCCTTACTACCTTCTCCAAGACAATGCAGTCATTTCTTCTCTCTCATGTATCTTCATCTCTCCCTCTGAACTGGTTATTTCCCCTATGCTTGTAAACACGCTTGGGTCTTTCCAATCCTAATAAGGCTTTTTCATGACTCTTTTCTTTCACTAAGCTACATTCTTATCTCTTAGCCATTAAAGGAGATAGCCTACTGTAGTGGAGAGCACACCTAGATTGAGAGTCTGGAAGCCCTGAATTCAAATCTTTCCTATATAACTTACCTCTGACTTTTGACAAGTCCCTTAACCCCTCTGTGCCTCAGTTTCTGCCTCTGTAGAATGAGAGGGTCTGGACTTGATGACCTCTGAGAACCCTTCCAGTTCTAAATCTGTGATGCCATGACCTCCTCTTTATGGACAAGGTTGTTGAGATGTATATACTGGTTTCCGTTTCCTCATCCTCCACATATCCCTTTGGAACCTTCTGATATCATTACCATTCTAATGAAACTTCTCTTTCAGAGATCACCATTGACCTCACAAGCAAACCCAATGATTTCTTCACATTCCTTGCCCTCCTGGACTTTTTGGCAATATCTGACACTGTTGATCACCCTCGTCTCCTCTTGGATAATCTCTTTTCACTTGTCCCGCAGATGCCACATAGTCCTGGTTCTCCTGGTTACCTCTCCTTCTCCACGTTGACTCTTCAGTGTCTCCTTTGCTCCATCCTCCAGATACCTTAAGGTGGACATTCCCTAAGGTTCATTGTCCTACACTCTTCACTTCTCTTTCTACATACTGAGTGATCTTTTTAAACTCCCACATGTTCAACTCTTGTCTCTATACAAGTGACTTAGAAATCTTTATCTCTAGTCCTTTTTTTCCTCTGAAGCTCTAGGCCCTAATCTCCATCTGTTTGCCAGACAGCTCTATCTACTAACACCTCCAAGTTAACATGCCCAAATTTACACTTATTTATACCACCTCCCAAATCTGTTCTTCCTTTTGATTTTATTAATTTTATTAATGGAACTACAGTTTGTCCATCAGGGCTCCCATGTCTGAAAATTTGAGGTAATCTTTGATACTTGGCAGAGATGGCATGGTATGGTGGAAAATGTGTCTCCATTGGAGCCAGAATATGTGGGTTCAAATCTTGGCTCTGCTAGTCAGGTAGGTGGTGCAGTAGTTAGAGTGCTGGGCCTAGAGTTAGGAAGAGCCAAGTTCAAATCTAGCCTCAGATACTGACCAGCTGTGTAACCCTATGCAAATCACTTAACCCTGTTTGTCTCTGTTTCCTTATCTGTAAAATGATCTGGAGAAGTAAATGGCAAATCACTCCAGCATGTTTGCCAAGAAAACTCCCAAAGGAGTCATAAAGAATCAGACATGATAAAAATGGTTAAAACAACAATATAAATGCTTATTCCTTTCCCTTCCTTTTCTCTATTTACTACCTGGTTGACTCTGGACAAGTCATTTAACCTATGTGGTCTTCAGTTTACTCATCTAAACCACAAAGGGGTTAGATTAGATGTTCTATGAGGTCCCTTCCAACTTTAAATCTGTTTAAAGATTTTTTTTTCATTTCTCATAATCAATCTGTTACTAGATCCTGTCATTTCTAATGCCACATTTCCCATATAGAGATCCTCTTTTCTGTTCTTGATGCTGCCACCATGTATTAGACTACCTAAATATTTGCTTAATTTTATAGATTATAAAGGGCCACATTTTATAGATGCACCAATGTAGGGTAACAAACCCCTGCACATCTGGGAATGTGTGGAATCAATAAGCCCTCACTAAGGGTCCTCATCTCATTTCTGTCTGCCTTTGAGAAAACAATTTCATTGGTGGCAACAGCAGTTAGATAACGGGGATTGATAAGTGAGTTGATAATAAGAAAGTGAATAATGAGTACAGACCTCTCTTTTTCAGAACTCTTTCTATGAGGAGCAAAAGAGAGATAGGATAATGCAGAGCTATAATTTGAAAGTCCTCTACCTTAGATCAACTCAGTTTGGGCAGGGCTGGGGAGTGTCTAAGGTATGAGCACTCTTGATTGTGATACTGGTAGAATTGTAGACTGAGTTGAGAATCAAGGAAGATAAGGTCTTGAGAATCCAGATTATTCTAAAAGGATGGGTGATAGGGTGGGAAAAGAAGACTATGAACCAGGGGCTAAGCATATTGGGGCAGAGGAAGAGTGGTTGGCAGGTTCACAAATGACCACAAGAGGGGTATGAATGGAACTGAAGGAACTTTAAAGGAAGAGAGGTAGTTGCTGAATTATGGTGGTGAATAAAAGGTCTAAAATTAGCAGTAGGGAGCAAGGAATATAATTCTTACCTTAAGCTGCTGTTTCAAGGGTTATGAGAAAAGGAGCAGCTAGGATTGAGGAAGATACAAAGAAATATGGGGTATTCAGGAGAAAACTAGGTTTTACTGTTCAACAGAAGATGGAAGGAGTGTGAAAGGAAGAGATCTAGGCCATCTTTTTAGATCAACACTTCTCCCAGTTCTCCTTCCTCCATCAAAATGGAATAGGTGGACCTAGGCTAGGAGGTAGAGAAAGGCAGATAGAGAGAGAAGAATGAGGACCATTTTTAGGAATGCCAGCCCAGAGCCTGGGAAAGGGGTCAGGGTAGCAAGATCAAGGTAAGGTCTTGTTTAAGATAGAGGAGACAAGTATATTTGTAGGCAAAAAGGAAAGAGCTAGAAAAAAAAGAGAGAGAGAGAGGGAAAGAGAAATTGGGAATGAATAATAGCACAGAGATTTGTGTATAGTAGGTGTTCAATAATTTGGGTACAACTGTATAAGTAAAGGATTTAGCCTTGGCTAGGAAAAGCGTCTACTTATTCTCTAAGACCCAAAGATAGATTTGGAAGTGCAGATGAAGAAAGGATTTGAGCTCCCTCATGGCCTCACTCTTCTCAGTAATCTAGAACTTGGGAGAGAGGATAAGGGTAGAGTTGGGAGCTTGCAGAAAATGACGGTGTTTGGATCAGCCATGATGTGGAATATGATAAGGAGTAAGAGATTGAGATTTTTTTTTTCAGACTGGTAAATAACATACCTATTCTCAGCTTCATTTACTGACATCTAGTGGCTCACCAAGTTAGTTGCAACCAAGTACAAAAATCTCCAGGAGTCTCCCACTAGAAGCTGTTGCCCATGGCCTATTGATCTATGAAGATGCTTTTGAAGTACTATGTTTTCTTTCTTCAAATTTAGATGAAAAACATCATTGTTCTTTTTCCCTTTCATGGTTTTGAAAGTGACAGCTATTGGAGATCATCCCTCAGAGGAGGAAGAATTGAACTTTCTTTTGGTGTTTTGTTTTTCTTATGAAGAACTTCCCTTTAAACTCCTTTATTGCTCTTTTCCTCAGAGTTAAATGACTTCAGGTGTTAAGTTCTTTCTTTCCACACCCCCACTTCCAACTCTGCTGATTCCAAAAGAAACTTTTCCATTATTTTGCTGGGTGATAGGGGGGGCTTTTCTCCTATTTAATTGGTTCTTTCTAAGGAAACATAATGGAGAGGGGTGATGGGGCTTTTGATTCATGAAAATCCAGATTTAAATTCCACTTCTGACATGTACTGGTTGTGTGGCCCTGGGCAAGTCATCTAATTTCTTAGGCAACTCTCTCAGACTATAAATTATAGACTAGTTGCTGATCTGCATCATTTGGGGGTGGTTTCCATATGGAAAATTCCCTACATAAATGAAATTTCTGATCAAAGCAGGAGGAGGAGTATAATTCTCTTTTTTATAAAGGGTATTTTTTTTCCAATTACATGTAAAGGCAATTTTTAACATTCATTAAAAAAATTTTTCAGTTCCAAATTTTCTTCTTCCCTTCCTTCCCTCCCCCCACCCCAAATGGTAAGCAGTTTGATATAGATTATATATGTGTAATCATGTAAAACACATTTCCATATTAGTCATGTTATGAGAGAAGAAATAGACCAAAAGGGGAAAAAAAACCCCCCAAAATAAAGTGAAAATAGTATGTTTTGATCTGCATTCAGATTCCATAGTTCTTTCTCTGGATGTGGATATCATTTTTCATTATGAGTCCTTTGGAATTGGGTCATTGTGTTGCTGAGAATAGCTAAGTTATTCATAATTGATCATCAAACAATCTATTACTGTGTATAATGTTCTCCTGGTTCTATTCACTTCATTTTGCAATCAGTTCACATAAGTCTTTCCAGGTTTTTCTGAAATCATCCTGCTTGTCATTTCTTACAGCACAATAGTATTCCATTACATTCCTATACCATAACTTGTTTAGCCATTCCCCAACTGATGGTCATCCCTTTAATTTCAAATTCTTTGTCACCACAAAAAAGAGCTGCTATAAATATTTATGTATATGTAGGTCTTTTTCTCATTTTTATGGTCTCTTTGGGATACAGACATAGTAGTGTTATTGCTGGATCAAAGGGGATGCAGAGTTTTATAGCCCTTTGGGCATAGTTCCAAATTGTTCTCCAGAATAGTTGGCTCAGTTCATAACTCCACCAACAATGCATCAGTGTCCCAATTTTCTCACATCCTCAAGGAGTATTACACTTTTGGTTCAGAAATAGTGCCATCAAGGGTCTGAGATATCATTGGGGAGTGGAACGGGAAGGGAAGGGTGGAAGGTTGTCACACTTCTGTTGACTTGAGTCCCTGTACAGAAACTTGGGAAAATATCTTCAGTAGAGAGCTTAGTTGGCTGGTACTAACTTTGCTCCTACAAACTTGATTGCTATAAAATAGCAAAAGAAAATTGTTTATGAGAGAGCCAATTCATATTCCTGACTGTAAGTTATAATATGTGAAAAAATCTTGACAATTCTTTCTCTGCAGCACTTCTCCCATCTGTCCCTGTGCCTTTCATACACAGACCCACCACCCTTGTTCAAGGTCGCATTATCTCTTGTTGCAATAGCCTTCTGATTAAACTCCCAATCTCAAATCTCTACCCTCTCCAATCCAACCTCCACACAGCTTCCAAAATAATGAGCAAATGTAAAAAGCATCATGCTTCTGCTCAAGGACTTTCATTGGCTTTTTATTTTGTCTAGGATAAAATACAAATGCCTCCTATCAGCACATAAAGCCTTTTACAACCTAGCTCCAGTCTATCTTTCCAGGTTTAATTCACATCAATCCCATTACATCACTCCAAATACCAGTCAATCTTCTGAACTTACCATTACATCTTGAACTTTCACATAGGCTGCCCCCCATAGGCATGGAATGCATACACAACCACCTTGTAGAATCTGACCTCATTCAAGGTTCAGGCTAAGTGCTATCTCCTGTAGGAAGTCTTTCCTGATTATGTCATTAGTTCACTCTCTCCTGCTCAAATTAGTGTATATTTACTTATCTATGCATATGTTGTATCTCCTGGGTAGACTGAAAGCTCTTTGAGGACAAGAGCTTTTTTTCATTTTTTGTCTTTGTATTTCTAGCATAGCACCTTGAATATAATAGATTCTTAATATTTGTTTGTTGAGATTTAATTCCTTTGTTTCAATCTATCCTTGACATGAAGGTTGTGTATCCTTCCCCCAAGGGACCCTATTAGTTTTGTCACTTGATCTCTCTGAGCTCAGTTGTCCTCAGTGAAAAATGGGGATAATGGTAATTGCTATAACTATCTCATAGGACTGGTATAAGGAGGTGTTTTATAAACCTTGTTAACCTCTTTTTTTGGGGGGAGGGGAGAAGAGACATCCTGACAGGGAACTCTTGATGAGGATAACTCCTTCTAGGCATACAGATCAGTAAGTCTCTTGAAAATTAGAGTATTAAGAGAGTTGACAGCCTAGGGTTACATAGCCAATATGTGTCAGAGACAAGACTTGGACCCAATTTAAATTAATTCCAAGGCTGCTTCTCTACTCACTATGCTATGCTTTCTCTTATAAACCCTTAAAGAGCTACAAAAAGATTAGATAATCATATTTTATCATGATGGTAATAACTTGGACAGAATAGACAGTACAACATTCATCAATGCCAATTTATTCTTCATAATTATTTGGTGATCATTTAAATTAGGTTAGGTGTCTCTATGTTTCCCAGATACCACCAAAGGGTATTGACATTTGGGGCCTGCTTATAAACCAATTTGAAGAAAAGGGAAGAAACCATAGATTTACAGAAGATGAGTTGGAATGGAGCTTATTTTTTTTTTAATCTAGTCCAAGCTTCAACCACAGCACCCCCAGCAAATTGTCATCCAACCTGTATCTGAAGAGCTATAGTGATGGTAAACTTGGCTCTTCCACTTTTGGACAGCTCATAATTTGGGGGAATTTTATTCATATCAAGTTAAAAATCTGTATCTTTGCACCTTCTATTGCTATTAGTTTTGATGTCAGACCAAGCAAAACAAGTTCAAGTCCATTTCAATGACAACGCTTCAGATTTCAAACACTTGTCAATCATTATCATGTCCCACTCTCATTAAGTATTCTCTTCTCTAGGCTAAATGTCATCAGTTCTGTTCAATGATTCCCTTGTGGCGTGGTCTTCAATCCTCTCAATCCTCTCAGCATCTCAATCTTTCTCCAGGGCAGAGAACAGTACCCATCAATTGAGGAATTCATTCATTTTTTCAAGGAACTTTTAATTCACTCTGATAAACTAGAGAGAAGGAAATATGTTCCTCTCATTCTTTCACTTTCTCTTCCAGCTGGAAGATGGTTCTAAATCCATGAATACTTAGCAATGACAAATTCAAACGTGACCTGAGCAGGTAACTGGAAAGTTCCCTTTGCTTTCCCTACTTGATAGAGCTAAGATGCTTAGGTCTCTTTGCCTCAAATGGCCAGGAAGTAACTGCTCTAGCAATTTGCTGGAAATGGGGGCGGCGGGGAGTGGTTTAATTATGTGGGACCTGCAGGACCCTTCATTTTTGATGAGCTTTTCTAGCTTTTTCTTCCTTTTCTCTGGACAATACTTTGCTATCTCAAATATCCCAGGGCTCCTGATTTCTAATCTGGCATCCTCACTACATCACACTGCCTTCCTTGCTGACAGTGAATAGTAAAAAGCTCATCCGTCTTTTAAAAAACAGGATGGATTTAGGATAATAAAGGACCAAATGGAGCCCAGTTTCTATTTCTGCATTTGTACATACCCAGGTGGGTTGGAAGCTATTTACAATGCCTTTATGACTGCTGATGAAGTGATTTATTTCCCATCAGTGACTACTTGCAGTTTCCTCAATAGACTGTATCAGTAGCATTGAGCTTATCTGTGGAAGTCTCCTAAAGGCATTTAACATTCTGATTAGCTAGCAGTTAAGTTTTACTTCTATCTTATCACCTGTAGAAACTTTTGGCAATTATTCACCTCCCTATCCTTCTAGGGCTTGTTGCTGGTGACAGCACAGTGTTCCCTAGTTGCTGCCAAAAGATGCTGACCTGGCCCTGCTGTGTGGCCAGGTTTCATTTCTGCTTCTGGGCATCTTTTCCTCTGCCAAATCAGGTCCTGAGCTCTGTTGGGAGCCATTGCTTGTATTTTATTTTCCCCCCTCTCTCTCTGCTACTGGGCAAATGACACATTATTGCATCCTTTCTAGCTTCCATCTAGAGCTGGTTGCTTGTCCTCTAGCCCTAGCCTTTGAACCTTACAAGCCTCCATTTCGGAGCGGAATAGCTGCCTCTGTTAATTAAAGTCATGTCTGTTAATGAAATTGTTCATTCAGGTGATAGACTTTGAGGGGGAAAAGGCAGAAAGTTGAGAAAAAAGGGTTTTCAGAAAAAAAATACAAATGCCAAAATATCAAGGAAGGGTAGGGAGTGTTGGTTGATGCAGGGAGACAGAAGCAATGAGATTGCTAGGCAACAGGTCACTAGGTGGCAGTTACCCTCTACTACTTAGAAAAAATGGATTAAAAAGATCTTTTGGAAAAATTTTTTAACCTTTATTTTGAAAAGGATGATATTTCTGGGAAGGGAACTATTGCATCCAAGAATTTTGGAGACTGAGAACTGCAGAAATGACTACCATTTTTATTTCTTCGCAGTGGATACTATTTCCATGTGTATATGTAAGATCATCAACTTAGAGCTAGAAGGGAGCTTAAAGGTCCCTCCCTCCCCCTCATTTTGGGACAATAGATTCAGAGCTAGACTGGAGGCCAGAGGTCACTGAGTTCCACCTCTCAGGAGGCGGAGGGCTCACTCTCAAGGGAGATCTTCCAAGGGAGTTGAATAATTACTGATTGGGGATGTTGTAGAAGGTTAGTCTTGAAAGATTTGGTTTACATGACCTCTGACAGCCTTTGCAACTCTAATATTCTGTGATTCTCATTTCTCCAGGTCCCTTGAAATCATAAGTGGCCTTCTCCATTTACCTGTGAATCTGACCTTCCCGATGAAAGTAATATGGCCAAATGTTTTCTTGGTCTCACAACTTCGCATTATAACTAGCATATCTGGTGGTTCTTCCTCTAATGAGTAGACACCCTCATTTTACAGATGAGGAAATTAGGACCCAGAGATATTAAGGGACTTACTTAAGATCACACAGGTAATTGACTGGCAGAACCAGGATTGAGATCCAAGGCCTCTGACTCTAAACCTCGCCCTTTTCCCACTACATCACAGTCCCAAATGTGTGTGCAACAGTAACCTCCCACTTGTTCATAGTGTTTGGGGAATAGACCATTCTGACTGAAGGCATAATAACAATAACTCACATGTATAATGATGACAACAACAACATTTATATATCATTTAGAGTTCATAAAGTGATTTATATACATTACCTCATTTGGTTCTCCTGACTGCCCTGTGAGGTAGGCACTAACAGCTTCATTTTACATAGGAAAGAAGAGAGACTTGGAGTGGTAAGTGACTTGTTGATAGTTCCACAGTCAGTAAATGTCAGAGCCAAGATTCAAATCCAGTCTCTTGACTCCAAGGCCAGTACTTTTCTTCCCACTCTACAACATGATGTATTTGGCTGCCTGAGCTTCCACAGACACCATAGCCAGATCATCTATTATGAAAGACTTGCTATTCAGTTAAGTACATTTAATATTCAACCTGTGCTAGGTCCCATTTCATTTAGGTAGGTAGCACAGTGATAGAGCCCTGGGCCTGGAGGAAGGAAGAGCTAAGTTAAAATTAGATCTCGGACACTTACTAGTTGTGTGCCCTCGGGCAAGTCACTTAACCTGTGCCTCAGTTTCCTCAACTGTAAAATGGGGATAATAGTAGTATCTATCTCCTAGGTTTGTTTTGAGGGTCATACACGCTTGGCATAGTGCCTGGCACATAGTAGGCATTACATAAATGCCAGCTATTTTTAGTATTATTATTAACCCTTCTCAGATGTTGCAGGAGGCCACCTTTATGCTTTGGCTGTGTGTTGGGTCATTATTACATAGGTGTCACTATTATTTATCTAACATCCTGCAAATGTGCAAGCTATCAGACACCTTGACTTATTTTCCCCACCAACAACCTCCCAATATCAGCTTCTTTCACTGTCATTTGCCCCTTTTTTCATAAAAACTATCTTCTGAGGACTGAAAACAAAATCCCCAAATCAATTCAGACAACTTGAATTTTCAACTTGTTTTAATTCTGGGTAAAAAATGATTTTGCTACTTATTATAAAGATTGTTTCCTTCACTCACACCTCCCCAGTCTTCCCATTCTGGAATCTTTTTTCCTTATTCCATACCATATTAGGAACACTCAACACTATATGTTATAACCCTTGTTCTTCCCAGTTCCCATCTCCCCCTAGCAAGCCCTCCTGTTAGAAAGAATCTAATAATTGACTTACTTTTTCAAATGTATGTGACTTTAAACCAATGTATTCCCACTCTTAGGGGGCTTTGATTTTAAATAATATCTCAGATTGTAGAATGAAAGTTGACTCCTTGTAAGAAAAGCTGGAGACTTGGGAGAACATCATGGCTCTCTTCAAATATTTGAGGCACTTTCATGTAGAAGAAAGATTAGACCTATTCTAGTTGACTCTAGAACTAGGAGCAACAAGGGATAGAATTTTTGGAAAAGCTTCTTTTGGCTAGATGTAAGGAAATACATCCTAATAGTGGAAGTTATCCACAAGTGGTTATCTCAGGAGGTGGAAGGCTCACTCTCAAGGGAGATCTTCCAATGGAGTTGAATAACTATTGGTTGACAATGTTATAGAAGGCTATGCATGAAAGATTTGGTTTACATGACCTCTGATAGCCTTTGCAACTCTAAAATTCTGTGATTTTCTTTTGGGGAAGTAGGGCTAATTCTCCAGATCCCTTGAAATCATTAAGTGACCTTCTCCATTTACCTGTGAACTTGATTTTCCTGATGAAAGTAATAAAGCCAAATGTTTTCTTGGCCTCACAACTTCATAATGTAACTGGTATATCTGGTGGTCCTTCCTTCAGTGAGTAGAAGGGAGTCTGTTCTTTGGCAAATGAATAGAGCCTTTGCCTCCTGGACCTGATGCTGTTTGCTGTCAAGGAATACAGTTATTCCTTTCTGCATTGTGACTTTCCCCATCATGGCTTTGATATATTGTAGGTTGGCATAAGAAATTAAATGAGAATTTTGGTGGAGTTTTGTGAAAGCCACAGATGACATGCAAAAGCCAGCAGACAACACAGAAAAAGTTTAGAAACTCAGAAATGCATAAAATAGACACATAATATTATATGATATCAACCCAAATTTTCCAATAAGGTACTGTAGACACCCCAGAAAAGAAAAATAAAAAACTTCAGACTTCTTCTCTGGTATGAAGGGAGGGCTAAAAATTTTTACACAGATTTTCCATATCATGGGGGCATCACGTCCCTAACACCTGTGATGTGGAAGGGGTAACTGTGGTGAGTTTTTAATAAATAGTAGTTTCCTTTGTGTATGTGCATATGTGGAATGGGAGTGGGGGTGGGGGAAGAGGGAGTGACATGTGGGGAGGAGTCTCTGAGCAGAATGTATTGGGTGAAAATTGCTCAGTGAGATCTCTGGACCACTAAAGAAAAGATTGGGTAGGACATTTACATGGAAAAGCACTTCACAGACCTTAATTCATCATGGCAACCTTTAAGGAATTCGAATCCAATTGCCAATTGCAAAATTAAACGTTCTACCCTCCTTCTAAAGAGAGAAGGAGTTCTGCTGTGGAAGGATTGGTTGCTAGGCAACAGAATGCATCCTTCTCATTCCTTCACGGGCCTGCCAAAGAAATGCAGCACTGTTTTAAGAACATGCAAAATCCCACAAATGTGGGTGGTCCTCTCTACACTGTGACTTTTTAGAAAAGCTTTAGGGCTTAAGAATCTAGAATCACCTTCTCCTTGGGGTGGTCAGAGCCATGAAAGTGACTGTTCCCGCTTGTTCTTTGGGTATCCTTCCCACACACATGCACACACATTTCCACGACTGTAGTTGATTTGGGGGCGGGATGGGAAGAGTAAGGGAAAGAGATGACACCAATCGTCCATAAGTAGATTAATAAACTTTAAAGCTGAAGGGAACCATAGAAATCATCTAATCCAACATCCTCCTTATTCAGGTAGAAAAACTGGTCTCCAGAGAGAAGACTCTCCCAAGGTCACGTAGGTAGTTAATGAGTGGCAGAACAAGGTTTAGAATCCAGTACTAGGAGTCCAAGGCCAGTGTTCTTTCTGCAATCTCCCTTCCCTCTCTCTATTTCCTTCACCCTGGATCCCAAATCATCAAAGAAAAAGTAAGTTGGAAAAAAAAAAGAAAAAGTAAGTTGGTTTTTTTCCTCCTTTCATACACATGCTTCTCAGGCTAATGACCTTTCTTTTTTTTTTTCCTTTCAAAGATGTTCTTGATATTTAAACTGGATAAACATATTAGGGTGTGTGTGTATGTGCATGGGTAGGGTTGGGGCAGAGTGCAGAAGATACAATGCTATAGTCGTTCAATTTGAAAGGGCCATAAAGGATTTTTCCCAGGCCATACTTCACTAAGGATAGTCGTAGAGCCTATTTTCTGATAAGGAAGGCCAAAGGGGCATGAGAGTCAAAGAATCTGATGAAAAGAAACTAAAAACTGATTGACTTTTCCCTCCTTCATTCTCCCCTATCTCTTAACACAGATGTCTTGTTTTTATCCTAAGCTCAAGTCACTGAGGCTGTATGGAAGTTCCCAGGATTCTAAGTCCAGGCCTTTGTACCCTGCACTCCCTCTACCTTTTACGTCCTTAGAACCACAGTACCGCCTGCCCTCCCTGACTTAGTTGTCTTCTGGATTTGGTCAATGGCCCACCTGACTTAGAGTACTTCTCAGTTCCACTTCCTGACTACTTACACTCCTGACTGCAATGTCCTATTGCTGTCCAGCCTAGTGTGACAATGGGTAGAAATGCCTTGATTATCCCGAATTTTTCTCTGAGATTAAACCTGGGTTCAAATTCCCTAGCAGACACTTACTACCAATGTCCTTTAAATCTCAGCTAAAATCCCACTTTCAGTTAGAAGCCTCCCTAGTCCCCCTTAATGTATTCCTTTTGTGATTATGTCCAATTTGTCCCATATAGACCATATTTGTAAATAATTACTTACATATCACCCCCCCCACCCCATTAGACTGTGAATCACATTGCCTCTTACGTACGCAGAAAAGTCATTTCAGTGGGAAAGTGCACTAATAAGTAGGCCTGGAGATCAGAATTTGGTGCGTGTTCAGGAAAGGCCTCTTTTAGGAGGTAGCTTCTAAGTGGAACCTCAAAGGGAGCTGAAAACAGCTGAAATTTGTCACTGACTCCAGCTAAGAAGAAACTAGGATTCTGCTGGCACTACCAAACGCTGATGCATAATTTGCCACTTTCCTCTGAATTTCATAGTAAAACAACAGTGACGAAAGAATACATATCAAGTTAGGACTCAGCATATCAAGTTAGAATTACTTATGTTATGAAATAGGATTTCTAAATATGATGTGCAATCCCCACAAGTCTGAACAAGGATAAAGCCCTGAGCTGGGCAGTTCACTCCTGCCAAAATGACTGCAGAGCTAGAACATATTTTGAAGTTTGGCAATCTAAGAAACATGCACTAAGCGCCACACTTGGGGAGAGAGGGAAAGAAGGGGCTATGCGATTCTGGGCTTTAGCCTTATCAGACTCATCAGGGGTGGGGAACCTGGGGCCCAATCAAATCAATGTGGATTCTAAAGTATCTGTTGTGATCTTAATCATCCATGACTTTACCCAGCCCCCGCCTCCCAACCAGATTAAGATACATCTGAAAATGCCAAGTCTGAAGCCCATTGGATTCTGTGTTTTATTTTATATCAGCTACAAATACATAATCAGTTCCCAACCCACCTTTGCAGTCTTTGTCCACTTTGACAGGGCTAACTAACCTCTTCACTAAATCAAATAGACAAGGAAAATATTTGCTCATTTACCCCCTCCTTGAAATGTTCCTTGTCCTTCCTTCTCCCCACTCCATTCTGACTCATCTAAACCCTACCATTTCTTCAGGCCTCAACACGAGTCCCGCCTCCTCCACAAAGCTTTTCCTGACTTCACCATAAGGGGCTCATAGTGAACTTTCTCTTTTCTAAGCTGCTATAGCTGAAATTGTTATCACTCATTAGGCAAGCATGACATGGAGGCAGCTGGGTGGCGTGGTGGATAGAATTCTGGACCTGAAGTTAGGAAGACCTGAGTTCAAATCCAGGCTCAGACACTCACTAACTGTGTGACCCTGGGCAAGTCACTTAACTTCTGTTTGCCTCAGTTTCCTTAATGATAAAATGGAGATAATGATAGCACCTAAGTCCCAGGGTTGTTGTGAACATCAAATGAGATAATGTACGAAAAACTCTTGGAACAATGCCTGACACATAGAAAGTACCTAATAAATGTTTGTTCCCTTCCCCTGTCTATCTTTTTATTATGAATACAGCCACTATGAGCTCTAATTACTGAATGGCACAGGGCAGACAGAAGATTTGGGTTCGAATCTTGTTATGTTGTTCAGTCATTTCCAACCCTTTGTGAAACCTTTTGGGCTTGTCTTGTCAAAGATGCCAGAGTGGTTTGCCATTTCCTTCTCCAGTGAATCCAGTGGATCTATTTTGTTAGGCAATCAGAGGTTAAGTGACTTACCTAGGGCCACACAGCTAGGAAGTGTCTGAGGCTGTATTTGAACTCAGGTCTTCCTAACCCCAGAGCTCTATCTACTGAGCCACTAGATGCCTCTGAATCTTGGCTCTTACTATTGATTAGATGTGTGACATTAAGGAAGATGCTTCATCTCTCTGGGCCTCAGTTTCCTCAACAGCAAAATGGGGAGATTGGGCTCACATGATCTTGTTTCTAGGTCTAACCCTATGATCCTTAGACAGCTCACTAGACACTGTGTGGGATACAAAGAAACCTCTCCTGGTCACACTCTGTAGACAGGCTTAATTTGCCAATATCTTTTCTAAAATATGACTCCTAGAATGAAACATAGAAATACAGATATGGACAGGGTTCAGTGAAATGATCATTTCTATCATCCTATCAATAAAATTATTGACTTGACAAAAGGATTAAATTTTCATGCCCTTGATTAACTAAATTATGTGACCTGAGGTTACATGAAAAAAATTTAATCCGGTCAGGAATTGATTATCATAATCATCATCTTCATCTCCCATCTACTTTATTGATTAATAATAATAATAGTTAACAATTCAAATAGCACTTGAATGTTTGCAAAGAACTTTACATTTGTGATTTCATTTAACCTTCAAAACAATGGAACAGTTATTATTATATCTTGTTTATAGAAAAAGAAACTAAAGTTCAGAGAGGTTCAGGGACTTATGAAGCACCTACTGTGTGCCAGGCACTGTATTAAATGCTGGGGATACAAAGAAAGGCAAGAACAGTCCCTACCCTCAAGAACTTCATAATCTAAGTGGCAGGGAAGGACAATATAAAACAGTTACATACAAATAGGGCACATGTGGGGTAAGTTGGACATAATCACAGAGCAAAGACTACCATGAAGTGGGGCAGAGAAAGGTTTCTAATAGGTGAGATTTTAGCTGAGACTTGAAGGATGCCAGTAGGAGGTATTTTTTGGAGGACATGAACCCAGGTCTTTCTGACTGCAAGTCCAAAACTGTATTCATTTGCCTCCCTAGGAAGAATTCACTGGCGTGTTGCTTGCCTCTGAATCTGGAAGGATGCTGTAGGCGCTCTTCTGTCTGGAGAAAGGGGAATTTTTAGAGACCTGTTACCCTAAACATACTTACAATCTCTATTCTTCCTCTCATTGTTCTTTGCAAATGTGGGCAGTCTTCTACTAGGCCTCTTTAGCCTAGGGCAGCTAGGTGGCACAATGGACAAAGAGGTAAGGCTGGAATCAGGTAGACGAGTTCAAATATGACTTCAGACACTGCCTAGCTTGTGTGATCCTGAGCAAGTCACTTGATTTCTCTCTGCCTCAGTTTCCTCAAGTGTAAAGTGGGAATAATAAGAGCATCTCCCTCCCAGGTTGTTGTGAGGATCAAATGAGATAATATTTGCAAACCACTTAGCACACTGCCTGGCACATAATAAGCATTATATAAATCTTTATTTCATTTCTTCTTTCCCTATTAGGCTTTTTTCAGTATGACTTATAGAAAAAAGAAAAACAGCATTGACTTTGGGGATGCAATTCAATTCATGAAATGTCAATTCAATAGGTATTTATTAAGTACCTAATACATACAAAATATTGAGTTGGGCCATTGGGGATTTAAAGACCAAAAAACAGAAATGGTACCTGCCCTCAAGAAACTTACATTTTACTGAGCTTGGGAGGAATGTTACATGCACACAAGCAAGTAAATACTAATTATATACAAATATAAAAATATCTGTTTCTAGAGAAAGCAAACACTATGAACCAAGGAGTGAGAGCAGAGGGAGATCAGGAAGGGCCACACATAAAAAGATGGCACCTAACCCTTGTTTGAAGGAATATTTGATGAGGTCAGAAAGGAATGAATTCCAGATAGGGAGGACCCTGAGGCAGACAAGGCACTATGGCAGGTGAGGAGGGAATGGTTCATACTGGGAACAGTTTTGAGAAAACTGAAGAAAAAGAAAGTAGCTACTTATGTCACTGAGAACAAATTCCCTCTCCTGGCCTCAGTTTCTTCTGCTGTAAAATGACATGATTTCCAAGCTCCTTTCCAACTCTAACTCTGTGCTCCTATAAACTCTTCATTTCTTTGAAGTGAAATGTTATTTCTTAATTCTATACCTATATAGAACAACATAGAATACCTGTGTTGTTTTTGCTGAGTCATGTCTGACTCTTTGTGACTATGTAAACTATAGCATTCCAGTACAATCCATGGGGTTTCCTTGGCAAAGCTACTAGAATGGTTTGCTGTTTCTTTTTCCAGTGGATTAAGACAAAGAGAGATTAAATGACTTGCCCAGGGTCATACAGCTAGTAAGTATCTGAGGCTAGATTTGAACTCTGGTCTTCCTGACTCCAGGGCCAGCACTCTATCCACTGAGCCATCTAACTGCCTCAGCAGAATACACATAGAAATTTATAGAATATCTCCTTTAATGGGGCAGCTAGGTAGCGCAGTGGATAGAACACTGGCCCTGAAGTCAGGAGGACCTGAGTTCAAATCTGGCCTCAGACACATAACACTTACTAGCTGTGTGACCCTGGGCAAGTCACTTAACCCCATTGCCTAGCCAAAGAGAGAGAGAGAGAGAGAGAGAGAGAGAGAGAGAGAGAGAGAGAGAGAATATCTCCATATCTCCTGTGGAAATATCCCAAGAATTCTAGCACCAAAGCCACTATACCTGTCAAAACAAGGTATGTCTGCAGACCCCTGACTCTCCTTCTGGCTGCAGATATTCATCTATGAACACAGCACTAATAATTATTTAAAATTCTAGATGAATCTATAGTCCTACTGCTATGGATGTTATTTTCACTGCGGTAGATTGCAGCCCTTTGACACCTTTATTCTGTACTATTCTCCACATCTCTCCATTAATCCTTCCCAGAAGACCTATCCAATATGCCGGAGGTCTTACTCTGATTCTTCAGGATCTCAAGGGCACCAAAGAAGCACTTATCATTACTCATTATTTATGCATGCCTGACCCATCTCCTTTTCCAGACATACATGTTTTATGACATTTTGAACATGCAACTCCTCATTGGTTCTAGGGTACAGGCTCCAAGACTGATTATATATCTTTTCATTTCTGGTTGGGCCACCTGTGATTTTTTTTGTTGTTATTTTCAGAGACCATGGTGTCCTCCTATGATTCACAGCTGTACGGCATCACTGGAAAATTATTAGTGTTAAAGAGATGGACTTTGGCAGAAGTGCACAACTTAGTATCATTGAAAAAAATGCAATGTTACAAAATAAAATACAGCCCAACCTCAATTCTGGGCCCTTATCATTGCCTATCTGTAGTGTCTTTAGAAAGTATAAAAGGTAAGTGGAGCTCACTTTGTCTTTTTACTACACAGTAATTCTGAATTGACCTCCCTGGCCTGTTGGACACTGAGCCATTCTCTGTCTTGACCTTTTAAACTTGTCTAACTTCCTAAAGTTAGACTTCCTAAACACGGCACACTATCAACTCTGACTTCCTTTCCCAAATGGTCCCTTGACCATTTGGACTTTTCTTGGACTCCCAGAATCCTTATTTTGACCCTTATCTGACAAATTCATGATTTGTTGCTACTCAACCTAGACATGACACCACATTTGAGGGTTGAACAAAGAGCACCGCATTTACCTGACTCTGCAGCGAATTTCTTTGTCCTTTGGACCAAGGACATCACAGGTGATATATTGACTTCTGGATTTAAATGAGGCAAAGTTACATAAAGTCATTAGCCTCACTCTGTCTTCCAAAGTCATCTGAGTCCAGTGGCAGGAGAAAAGTCCGGATGACTAATGATGGCCCAGGATGCAGTAGAGGACCTTGGTGTCTTTGATGGCTGACCAAACTCTAAAAGCCCCACAGCTCCTACTTCAGCTGCCTCCATGGCCATTGGAACAAATTGTCCTCATCCACTCATTCTTCAGGGGGAGGTCTTCACATGCTTAGGGAGACATCCCCCTAACTCACTGATGGGTTTGAGGCCTGACTCTTTTTTTTTTTTTTAAGTATGGGTTATTCTTACTATCATCATGGTCATCACTTTATTAAGTCACTTGCTTTTTGTTTTTTTTTTTTTTGGTTAGGCATTGGGGTTAAGTGACTTGCCCAGGGTCGTACAGTTAGTAAGTGTTACATGTCTAAGGCCGCATTTGAACTCAGGCCCTCCTGAATCCAGGGCCGGTGCTCTATCCACTGTGCCACCTAGCTGCCCCTGTTGGTTACTCTTACCCTGGTTTGGCCAGTCTGCTGAGATAGTTTTACTGGAGTGTGGCTGCTGTGCATGCCACAACTTCTTAGAGCCACAGGTGAGAGTTGAATGAATCAGGTGGACACCAAAGATAGATGAGCAATCCTGAAAAGGGCTCAGCAAGTCCTCACCCCAGAAGTATTAGTCCTTCCCAAACATCCCTTATACCCTGCAGCATGAAGGTCCATAGTTAACATCAACTATGTAATCAACTATGTTCATTGCAATAAAGGAGAAACTGACTATCTAGGCTTTTACTACCAGGTGCCCCAACTATTTCAGTAACTGACCAATGGGTCTCCTTCACTCTCCTCTTTTTCTACTCATACTCATTTGGTGCCAGAGTTAGTTTCCTAAAGCAATACTATTGCCATGTCTTTTCCCTATTCTAAATGGCATTTCTCACTGTCAAGGTCCAAAGTCCTTCCTCTGGTATTTGAGGATGGTGTTCCATCAGTCTCAAACCACCTTTCCAGTACTATTTCCCCTTCTTCTCCCATATGAACCTTCAGTTCTAGATAGGACTGTCTGATTGTTTTGCTCTTTCTTGCCTTTATGGCTTTGTTCATATGGTCCTCACTTGAAATGCCCTCTTCTCCATCTGACAAAATACTATTGATCCTTTAAGATCTACCTCCTACATGAATCATTTCTTCCTTGACTCTCTAGCCCCTTGTGATCTTTTTAACTGATATTATGCTTATTATCTGTTTCTTTAGTTATGTGCTACCTTATTTTGTAGGTGATTGTTTTATATATCTCATTTCCCCATCTAGACTGTAAGCGCCATGAAGACAGGGAACATACTTCATATGTTTTATGAGCCTCATAATGTTTTGTCCAACAAACAATGTAGGAGCCAAATAAATTAGTTTGATGGATTGATTTTGAGCTCTGCTTCTAATTTCAGCACCTTTAATGACCTTTGTTGGAACTGATATTAATTTAACTGAATGTAGTTTAGTTCTTTATTCCTTCTCAAGCAAATATCAAGCATGGGACTCTTACATAATTCTAAATCAAGAACAAATATATTCGTCTAGAAATAAGCCAGTTAGAGGCATTTAGTTCTTTACTGTCAGGGCACTAAATTGTGTTTCCTAATCTTGAGTGCTTTCAACATATTATGTTTTTGTTCCAAAATCTTTAACTATGTGTCCAGATACCTCATGACAAGGATTTAAGTTCAGATTGCAATTTGACATTATCCAGCTATTTTTAGCGACTTAAAAGTTCTTTCCAGGCAACGATCTGGTACTTGGAGTTCATATGAGGTCTCTCATTTCCTCTCTTCTTACTAAAATAGTTTTGCATTAAAGCAAAGTCCCTACTTAGACTAACTTTGACTTAATCTTTACAAATACAATGACCCTGGAAAACATTACCTTCAATGGAAATCTTGTTTATAAGGTGAGAAGGGCTGTCAGGAATCACAGACATCAGGGCCCAGATCTTCCATTCATCCCACTAGTGTTGTACATACAACCAACTCCCATACTGTTGTCTTATTTTCTCTGGTGGTACAAGTGTGTTTCCTTTTTAGGGGAGTACAAACCACATGGTGGTTCTGATGGGTGGAGGATGTTAAGACCCAGGTGGAAAGTGGTGTTAAGTCATTTTTCAGTCAGGTCCAACTCTTCATGACCCCATTTGGAGTTTTCTTGGCAAAGATACTGAAGTAGCTTGTCATTTTCTTCTCCAGCTCATTTTACAGATGAGGAAACTCAGATAAACAGGGTTAAGTGATTTGCCCAGGGTCATACAGCTAGTAATTGTCTGAGGCCAGATTTGAACTCAGAAAGATGAGTTTTCCTGACTTCAGGACCTAACTGCCCTGTGGAAAGTGGCTAAAAAGCATGAGAATTATATTGGTAGTTGGTGGGTGATTGTGAATCCTTTTTCTATGCTTTTTTCATTTACTTATGAGCTCCTCTGAGTCTTTTATTTTTTCTGCATTTTCCTGGGTGGTGAAATAAATCTATATCCTATATTTTATATATGCATTGTTACCTTGAGAGCTTGCATGGGAATATAAATCTAGGTTCCACCTCTGTGGAGACTTAGGTCAATAGTCTGAGAATTTTTCGAGTAAACTTTCTATGGGGTCAATAACAAACCAAAGAGAGTGCTATTTTTTAGTAGAAGCCCCTAGGATTGAGCTCAAACCATGCAAACCCAGAGCTTGAGGATTCTGGACCAAGTGAGAGTCTAGCTTACTTTGCATTTACTGATTTGTGTACACTAAGCACAATCCCTGGCAAATAGTAGAAGCTTAATAAATGCTTGGTGATGTTCTACAGTGACTATATAAAGGTGCAGAAGGTGATGCTTACTTTGAGTCTTGAAGGATGCTTAAAGACAAAGATGGATTGAAGGTAACGACTTGCCTTCACCTCCTCCTTCGCAATCTCAAAACACTTATTTTGAACCTGGAATGGTTCGTCTTTGCTTATAGCCAGACAACTGATCCAAGTGACCACAATTGATGTCTTCTTCAGGAGTATCAAAGGAAATCCCTGCAGATTGTAAACTCTTTTGGAGCATGGTTTTTTTTTTTTTGGTTTTGCTTTCAACCAAGATGCCTAGCATACAGATGTTCAAACACTGTATTGATTGACTTAGCTTGCCTTTTGGTATTAACAGATGGAAAGAAAAGGGATGTTCCTTTGATCTATTAATTTTAAAAAATATAACATGTCCCAAGCCTTAATGTCTTGTCCAGCAAAAAGTAACTCCACAATCTTCTTATTTTCCATTGGCTTTAAAGTCAATGTTTGCCTTCAACTCAACAACCTAAATTTTGAGTCTGAAGTGTTTTTTCTTTGTCTCCATCTAGAGAGTGCACACAACTTGATCCAAGTATCCAATGATGAGGTGGTATCTCTTTAGGAACACCAGAGGATATTTACTCACTCCAGTAGAACTGGAAAGGATATTAGAGGTCATGTAGTCCAGTCCCCTGATTTTGAATTAATTGAAAAGTTATTCAAAAGACTCTTCTAGCTTTGCAGTTTGATTGTGTTTTGTGCAAATGAATATACTTGCTTGCAAATTTAGTAATAACTATAGCTCACTTAAGGTTGATCAATCCACAGACATTTATTAAATGCCTACAATGTTCCAGGCATTAGAGATACAAAAACAAAACGGAAACAGTCCCTGACCTCGAGGAGAGTATAGTCTAATTAAGAGAGACAATACATACAAAGATAGGCATACAAAATAGAGACAAGGCAGTTTTGCAGGGAAGGCATCCATAATGGGATCATGTAGCAAATAATTGGAAATTGAGGGGATTCCCATCAATTGGGGAATGGCTGAACAAGTTGTGGCATATGAATGTAATGGGGCAACAAGTTAATCAGTCAACAAGTACTCATTAACTTTAGCTATGTGTCATTTCATTTCCTGCTCATTCTCTGTTTGCTCCACCTCCACACCAGCTGGTTTTGTATCCCTAGTGTTTAGCACAGTGTTTGGCACATAGTAAGCACTTAATAAATTATCTATCTATCATCCATCCATCTATTATTTACCTCTATCATCTATCAGCCATCTTTCTATCCTTTACATTTATCTATCTATCCATCTATCATCCATCCATCCATCCATTTAACTATTCTTTATCTCTATCTACCATCTATCTATCTATTCTTTACCTCTATCATCTGTCTGTTCTTTACATCTATCTATTCTTTACCTCTATCAATCATCTATCTATTCATTACCTCTATCATCTATTCTTTACCTCTATCTATATCTATCTATCTGTCTGTCTGTCTGTCTTTCATCTATCTACCAGTTGTACTAAATACCAGGAATACAAAGAGAAAAGTGAAATAGTCCTTACCTTCAAAGACCTAATGATCTCTGAGGAGAGATGGTTTCTGCCTATGAAATTACATACAGACTTTATACAAGATGAATACAATGTCTTATGGGATGTTCAGCACAACCTGGTGTAGGAGATTCCTTGTAATTCCCCCACAGGGTACTCATCCTCCCCCAGACCAGGGACTGTCCTCCAAGGTCCAAGAACAGAGAATCCTATAGGTTGGAGGCTTCATATTGGAATGGAAAGAATACTTAAACTGGAGTCAAGAGAATGAGGCTGAAATCTCTGCTACAACATTTGTATTAGCTATGTGACTCTGCGTAAGTCTCAACCTCTGTGACCCTTTGTTTCCTCACCTGTAAAATGGCGATGATAATAGCTACATCACTGTGTGAGGAAAGTGCTTTATAAACCTTAAAACAAGTTTAAAATGCTTAAGACACCATATAAATTTGATTTAGCATTAGCACTAAGCTTGTTTTGATCAAAGAGAATCACATGCATAAGCAGGTCTCCCAAAGATATTTTTGACACGAATGGGATTTGGATGGTATCCTTTTAAACTCAGCTTCCCAACCTGGGAACACCTGGGAACACTCCCTCCCTCCCCACCTCCCTTTACTATCCTTTTTCTTGGTTCAAATGCTACCTCCTTTATGAGGACTTTTCTGATCTCATCAGCCACTAGTGCTTCCTCCCATAAATTACTATGCATTTCTTTTTCATATAGTTACATAGGTACATACTTACTCACCTGATACTCCTTAAGGGTAGGGACTTTTAATTTTGTTTTTATATCCCTAGCACTTTGCACAATGCCTGGTACCTATATCCTTCTCTGTTAGTTTCTAAGGTCCTTCCTGGGTTCTGATCCGATGGCTAAGTGCTCTTGAACATGGGGAAGAGAACATCTGTGCTGAAAGGAAAAGGGCCCTGCCAAAAGGGAGGCAGAGGAATGAAAGTTCAGTCTTACCATTTTGCCTCTGTTGGTCCTGAATGTAGAAGTAGGGCAATATGACTTGAGAACAGGCAGGCCCTTTGCCCCAAATCTGTCCCACCTGTCCCAGTTCCTGAAATTCCAGCACTCGTGATTCACCTGTCATCTTGGGGTCTTAAACACTTGGACCCAAGAGCAAGGAGAAAAGCGCCACAGAAGAGGCAGGTGGTAGCACCTTACACTCTAGTGGCATGCCAACCCTGCCCCGTCCATCCCTACTAATTTACGACTTCTCATTTAGACTAGCCAAGATTTAGTCAGGAATGTTATTTTGGAGTACATTTAAAAATATCAGTTTGCATCCCATATGCAGGTACAGGAGGTAATTTGCATACCTCCTGTAAAGTGATTCCACATAACATTTTGCATTTTTGCTCCTAAGAAACAAATTAGCTCAGTATTGGCTCAGTATTGAGTTGGAATGGATTCTGAAGTAGAGAACCAATTTGCTCTTGTTAGTACAATTAGACAGAGGAGAGTTTAATCCTTTTTGTAGCCTGAGCCCTTTAACCACATGATGGAAGAAAAGGATCCTTCAGACTGACTGTGCTGGGTGTTGCCAGACAGCCTGTCAGATGTGTCTGGAATGAGTAATAGAGTGCGGGAGGCTTAGTTTAGTTCTGCAGGGCATTTAATTTGGGGGATATCATAGGAAACCTGTGGAGGACACACTGGTCCTTTATTGAATCCCCATGATTTATTCCTCTTTTGACCTTTTGGAAACCCAGAGTTGGAATAGACCTCAGGGGTTATCAAATCTAATTAGAATCTCTTCTCCAAGAAGCCTGACAACTGGTCATCTACCCTTTACTTGGACATCTCTGGTGATGGGGGCCACTGCCTCTGAAGGCAGCCAATTCATTTGTGGAATAATTCTCATGGTCTCAGAGTTTTTTGTTTTTGTTTTTGTTTTTGTTTTTTTTTGGTGCCTAGCCAGAATATCTCTTTGCAGAACATCAATTCAATACTCCTAGTTCTGCCTTGTAGGGCTGGACAGAACAAGTCAAGTAAGTCTTCCAAAAGAGAGCTTTTCAAGACACTTGAAGGCAACTATGTGTTTTCCTAAGTCATCTCTTCTTGATACTAAACAGCCACAGTTTCTTCAACCATGTGACATGATTTTAACTCCACCCACTAGTCTTGTTCTTTCTTTAGTCTAGCTTGTCAATGTCCTGTTATAGGACCAACATCTACCAGAACCCACTCCTCTTCCCCAACATGTCAGGTCCTGAAATGTGGTCAAGCCAGGAGCTGCTATTGATTCAAGCCCAAGTTCATTTGAGTTTTTTTCTTTTTGGGGGGTGGGAGGTGGGTTGGGGGTGGGAAGCCATATCACACTATTGACTCCTATTAAATTTTCAGGTATCTTAAAAACTCCACATCATTTTTTTTTTACTTCAGCTATTGTTAAGCTATACTTCTCTATACCTATACTTTTAAAATTTTTCTGTAGTTTCTTTTTCAACATATAACTTCATGATTTTTTTCAATTAAGTTTCATTTTATTATATTTGGCCCTTCATTTTAGCCTAGGAAGGAACCAAACATTTCTGTAGTGCTTACGATGTGCCAGGCACTGTGCTGTGATCTTTACAAATATTATATCATCTGATTCTCACAACAACCCTGGGAACAAGGTTCTATTATTTTTCCCATTTTATAATTAAAGAAATTGAGGCAAAGAAAGGTCAAGTGACTTTCCCAGAGTTATACAACTAGTAAGTATCTAAGCTGGGATTTGAACTCAGGTCTTCCTGACTCCAGACCCAGAGTTATATCCACTTTACCACCTAGCTGCCCCTCTCTTTGGAGTTGCTACTTAACTAATTCTGTCTGTTTGTACTATATCCAACCTATATCTTTACATACTGCACACAAGAATGTAGTGAGAAATTTTGTCAAAAGCTTTGCTGAAATTCAGGTATGTTATTTTGATGGTATTTACCTCATTTATCTGTCTAATGATACTGTCCAAAACTAATTACCTTAGTCTGGCAGTTCCTGTTTTTTTTTTTCTTTGAGTCTATGTTTGCAAGAGGTGGTTACCCATGTTTCTGTATACTCCACAAGCTGCCTTATGATATTTTTGCCAAGAATTCAAGTCAAGCTCATAAACCTATAGTTTTAAGAATCTTTTTGAAAATTGGGTCATCCATCATTCAGCAGGGCTATAGAACCTCTCCTATTCTCTATGCTTTTTCAGAAGTCATGTGCTTAGCAATTACATCCGTCAATTATTTCTGTATTCAGGAGATGAAGTTAGGAGGAAAGTTTTCATTCAACCCTGGTAATCTGAACTTTTAAAAATAATCTATTATCTACTTACTAACTTTGGGTTTCAACCTAAGTCAATTTTTTAAAGGGTTTTAACGCCCTCAATATTTTTTTGCTCTATATTCCCCACTCTGAAGATTGTTCTTCTCAGCAGACAACAGGAGTACAACAAGAGTTGAATAGTTCTACCTTCTTTCTATTGTCCACCATCCTTGTCCCTTCCATCCTGAGCAGTGATTCAGCTCCTACTTTGATTTTTTTTATCTCCAACAAAGCTTTTAAAAAACCAGCCTTTGCAAACAATTGGAAAAAAATAATTGCTCATGGGTAGGTTGAAAAAATATAATAAAAACGACAATTCTACCTAAATTAACTTACTTATTTACTGCCATACCAGTCAAACTACCAAAAATTGTTTTATATGATTACAAAAAATTATAACAAAATTCATCTAGAAGAGGAATTAAGAAAATTAATGAAGGAAGGAAGTGAAAATCAATGAAATGAAGGAAGGTGGCCTACCTACACCAGACATCAAACTGTATTATAATGCAGTAATAATTAAAACTATGTAGTACTGGCTAAGAAAAAGAGTAGTGGATCAGTGGAATAGATTAGGTATACAAGACACAATAATGAATAACCATAGTGATCTGGTGTTTGATTAACTCAAAGGCTCTAGCTTTCGAGACAAGAACTCACTATTTGACAGAAACTGCTGGGGAAACTGAAAAACAGTAGGTAGAAACTAGGTATAGATCAACATCTTACACTGTATTCCAAAATAAGGTCAAAATGGGTACATGATTTAAACATAAAGGGTGATAAACCATAAACAAATTAAGAGAGCAAGGAGTAATTTACCTGTCAGATCTATGGAGAAAAGAAGAACTGATGACTAAACAAGAGGTAGAGAGCATTACTAGATGTAAAATGGATAATTTTGATTAAATTAAATTTTAAAAAGTTGCACAAACAAAATCAATGCAACCAAGATTAGAAGGAAAGCAGAAAACTGGGAAACAATTTTTTAAAGCAAGTGTCTCTGATAAGGGTCTTATTTCTCCAATATGTAGAGAACTGAGTCAAATTTATGAGAATACAAGTCATTCTCCAATTGATAAATGGTTAAAGGATGTGAACAAGCATTTTTCAGATAAAGAAATCAAAACTATTTATAGTTATGAAAAAATGCTCTAAATCTCTACTGATTAGAGAAATGCAAATTAAAGCAAATTAAAGAAGTACCACCTCACATCTATCAAATTCGCTAATATGACAAAAAAGGGAAATGATAAATGTTGGAGGGGATGTGGGAAAATTGGGACACTAATGCACTATTGGTGGAATTGTGAACCCCATCCAACTATTCTGGAGAGCAATTTGGAACTATGCTCAAAGGGCTATAAAACTGTGCATATCCTTTAATGGTCTGTATCCCACAGGAAAAAAAAAGAGAAAAGGACCTATTTGTACAAAATATTTATAGCATCTCTTTTTTTGGTGGTAAGGAATTTGAAATTGAGAGGATGCCCAACAATTGGGGAATGGCTAAACAAGTTGTGGTATATGAATATAATGGAATACTATTGTGCTATGAGAAATGACAAGCTGGCTGATTTAAGAAAAACCTGGAAAAACTTACATGAACTGATGCAAAATGAATTAAGCAGAACCAGGAGAACACTGTATACAATAACATCAATATTGTATGATGATTAACTGTGAATGACTTAGCTGTTCTCAACAATACAATGATCTAAGATAATCCCATCATGAAAAATGCTATCCACTTCCAGGGAAAAAACTGTTGAATTCTGAATACAGATCAAGGTGTACTATTTTTCACTTTCTTTATTTTTTTCATATTTTTTTTTCCTTTTTGGTCTGTTGTTTCTTTCATAACATGACTAATGTGGAAATGTGTTACATGATTGCGCATTTATAATCTACATCAAATTGCTTACCATCTTAGGGATGGGGAAGAGGACAAAAGGAGGGAGAAAATATGGAACTCAAAATCTTAAAAAAATTAAATGTTAAAAATTGTCTTTACATGTAATTGAGGAAAATAAAATATTATTAAAATATAGTCTTTGTTTTACAATTTACAAAATACAGTTTTCAGTTTTACAATTGATATCAGCTCATTCTGATATTTATCATTGCAGACCATGCCACACTATGGTATTTATTCTTACTGCCTGTCTTTCCTTCTACTTCCTATATATGTCTTTTAAGAATATAAGCTGATTGGTCAATTTTCTGTGTAGACACATTGGCTTTTTTAGACATCCCTCCTTTTTCTTCCATATCATAATCATTTGTGTTTGCACTGGCAAACACAGTTTGCACTGCTCCTGAAAACATCCCATCCTAGGGCATCAACTTCCCCTATAAAATTTAAAACTATGTGTTCTTACATAGATTTTCCTTGAACTCTATGAAAGTGATTTTTCCAAATCAAGTCTCAACATGCAATGGTTCTCAGTTTTTACTGCCTAATCTATTAGAACTCTAAGATGATGTGCCCATCATTATCTCTTGATTTTGCTCATACCTGCTTTGACATCCTAGAATATTCATTTTCCTCTCTTCCTTTCTTTCTCTTTCTTTCTTTCTTTCTTTCTT
>NW_020954556.1:2892682-2997787 GCF_900497805.2 Vombatus ursinus | reverse complement strand
GACTATCTTCTACCCACTGGTCTGGTCAAGGGGGATTTTTCCTTTGTCTGATAGTATTTAGAGGCAGTGCAACAGGACATAATGTTACTGTTGATTATATCTTACTTTGTCTTACTCTCCAGTTCTTTCACATATCTATGTCATACTTCCACAGAGAGAATGCCCTGTTAGCTCCTTACAGGCCAGGATTATGTTTTCTATATCTTTCATGCTCCATGTAGTCCTCAGCACTTACTAGGTGCTTTAAAATGTATATTGTTCAAATTAAATGTATTGATCAATCTCGTTTCCATGGAAGCAATGCTGACACATCCTTCTTTCCTCCATTTAGAGAGGATATTAACTATGGGTATGGAATATTGCTTATGTTTTTAGACATAGTCATAGTGTTGCTTGGTTTTGTGTGCATGTTTTTCTTTGTTAAAAAGATCTGTGGGAAGATGTTTATTGGGAAGTCATGGTGGGAGTAGAAAAAGCATTAAAACATTTAAAAAGTAAAAATAAAGAAATTCATAATGAATGAGTCAATGAAAAAATAGAAAGTAGAAGCAGATTAAATGAAATGCTTTCTCAGTGTGGTCATGTGATTTTTATTAATATCTCCTTTATCTATAAGGTGAGAAGGTTCAGTTAAATGATTTCTAAAATTTAGTACAGCTCTTCACTTCTATGATTTCTTTTAAGGTTATGGACAGAATCTGAAATCCATTAATACAAGCATCTTTTAGTAGCAAGTTTACTTTCGATCCTATTTTTCTTATTTAATTTCCATTATAAAATCAAACTGTGTTCCATGGGGAAGAAAAGAAAAAAAAACAGGCTGTTGTGCTTAATCAAAATATGCTCAGGAATGAAAGAAGAAAAAATCAACTTTGTGATAGAATATTAGGAATGGTGCTCAGAATACTAGTAATGTAACTCTTCACGTCTCCAGAAATCAGCTCAAGATATAACTTTACCCACACAGAGCATTAGAGAGAACTGTGAGGAAAGTAAAGAAGTCTACATAGCTGAAACAGTTATCTATAACATCTCTGCCCTTTACTCATAAAAAAGGGAAACATGGGTTGGAAAACATCTTGGATTTTTTTTTCTTTTTTTCTTCCTTTTTATCCTCAGGGCCTAGGACAGTGCCTGGCATGCAATAGATCTGGCATGCAATAATCAATGTTTATTGAATGAATAAAAAAGTGATGGAAAGTTAACTCAGATTTCCTACTTTATCAATAAGTCCATAGTTTGTTTCTTTTTTATTGATTTATTTTGATTTATCAACAATCATTTCCATAAGCTTTTGAGTTTTAAATTTTTCTCCCCTTCCCTCCCCATCTCCCTCCCCAAGATGGTGCACAATCTGATATAGGCTATACATATACATTCCTATTAAACATTAGGAATGTTGTAAGGAAGAATTAGAACCAATAGGAGGAACAACAAGAAAGAGAAAATAAAACAAAACAGAAGAAAAAACATAGCAAATAGTATGCTTTGATCTGCATTCAAACTCCATAGTTCTTTCTTTGGATGTGGATAGCATTTTCTATCATGAGACCTTTGGAGAGGTCTTAGATCCTCGCATTGCTGAAAAGGGCTAAGTCTATCAATGTTAGTCATAGCACAATGTGTCTGTTACTACCTATTTGGCCTCTACTTCTACTGTTGACCTGTAGTGTTAATTCTGCCCTAGGACTGAGGCCTCTCTTAAAGAGGAAAATATTCAAGTTTTCTTGACAGTAAACAAGTCCAATAAGTCTGTCTTTCTCATCAAACTTAGTCCTCCAGTCACAGAGTACCATCCTCTTTATATTCTCCCCACAAAAGGGAGAAGAATCCATGGTCAAAAAGGGAGTCTGCCTTCTTCTTCTGGACCTACATACTCCACACAGACCATGGTATGAGTAGAAGTCAAGGTTTGAGTTTTCTCTTCCACACCATGGCTCTGTCTCTGGTTGCTTCTTTGCTTGGACATTGCTTGATCCAGGAACAAAGCATTGTCAAGGAATTCCTCTTCTGTGTCTAGAACACTTGGCCCCAGAATCCTTGTACTTGTTCTGGAATTTCTCTGGACAAAGCATTCTTCTACTGCTTCTCTGTTATTGCTTGTTTTCATTCCTGTAGCTCCTGGCTTGGTTGAGGAATTCCTTCCTTCTCCACCAATGTTAAAAAAGGGGGTGGGGAGGGGTTGGGCTAAGTTATTGCTAAGGTCCTTTCCAGCTTTGAGTTCTATGATATTAATTTGTTTCTTCTGTTTTTCTGTGCCCTTAGAGACTTCAAGTCATTTGGACTCTTTGTAAGCTTATGTGTGAACCTGAATTTTCTGTTGAGTGAAATCAAGCCTGTTCTGTGCTTGAGGGCTTGAATGGAAACTGAGAGTCCTTTTCCTTCTTTTTTTTTTTAATGGTGACCTAGAAAACAGCCCAATTTGAATATTCCTAGGAAAATCCCTGGGTGGTAGCATAAGTCAATGCAAACGATTTTTGAGAAGCCTTCAAGCTTGAAGTCCATTCATATAAACCCATAGATGCAGCTCTGAGGTATGAGCCACATTCATTATGAAGCCAAAAAGAATGTGATAGGGAAGAAGGAAGCCTGAGCTAGGAATGAAGAGATCTAGGTTCAGTTCCAGCCCTTCCTCTCACTAGGTATGTAACTTGGACAATTCCCATCTCATGCCCTCTCAGAACCTTAATAAAATGTCAGAGTTGGAATAGGTGATCTGTGGTGATCAACATTAGATCCCTCTGAGTTCTTAAATCTCATGTTTCCTAGAATTTAAGGTCTTTGAGGGCAGGTACTATGTCATTGTTTATCTTAAATTCCTAGCATATAATATATTGCTTTGCACAGAGCAGATACTTAACAAATATCAAATTGAACTTAAGGAGTATGCCAGGAAGCAAACAGTACAAATTTAATACTTAATCACATTTTCACCAATGTTTTTGTAACTTTAAAAACTCTAAGCCAAAAACCTTGGCTCAGAGGATAGGGCTCTACAGTGGGGGGTAGGAGAGAGCATGTGGATACCTAAGCAGTTTTCAAAAATTCACAACAGAACTCTTAAGCAAAATCTCAGTTTTACAATGTGGGGTATGGAACAGCCTGAAGCCAACAAAGATGGATTGCATTGCCTTCCAAGAGCAAGCACGGTGAAAGACCTGGTGGGGATAAATGGAGATTCTGTTCTCAGAGAGAGAGATGATGATGAATGAGGAGGAGGGTTTTTTTTTCCTAGAGTGTGCCATGGAGAAAATGATGCCTTTGGTTGTACATGTGTCTTCTGATCTCTGCAGCATTTTCTGTGGTATGAATTTGTCTCCTGCAACTCTGGTGCTCACAGGGTGTAGGGAATGCATTACCTCGGGAACCTTAACTTTGTTTTCTGATCTCTTATGGTTGGGGAAGGTACAATGTATATAGGAGTAACTGTAGAATCATAAAATCTTCTTCCAAATTAGGAAACTGGGCAAATGACCTGTCTAAGGTCACATAGCTAGTCAGAAACAAGGACAGCTCATCATGGTGTTCACTGTCCTCTAATGTGCTTCTACAATGAATGTAAAATGTAATGCCTTAGAGGAGGAATTTCTTTTGACATTTGTGTGTGTGTGTGTGTGTTGGTTTCCTGCTTCCTCTCCTATTTTACCTATACCGTATGTTTTATTTTCCTTGATAATTTGTGAATTCTGTTGCCTTGAAAGGTCCATATTTTTTGTGACTGCAGGTACTCTAGAACTATCAGTTCCTGAAAGGTGTACCCCAAAGCAATCTTTGACAGGTTCTACCAAGATGGGAAGCCCTGGAGTAGAGGTCAAAGGGAATCAATGCCGAAAAGCTGGCTAGCAAATGATGGTGTTCTTTAGCTGTAACAATATCGAGAGAGAGACAGAGACAGAGAGACAGAGACAGAGACAGAGACAGAGACAGAGACAGAGAGAGAGAGAGAGGGAGAGAGAGAGAGACAGAGAGAGAGAAAGAGAGAGAGAGAGACAGAGACAGAGACAGAGAGAGAGACAGAGAGAGAGAGACAAAGAGACAGATACACAGTGACAGAGACGGGGGAGGGAGAGAGAAAGAAAGAGAGAGAAAGAGAGAGAGAGGGACAGAGAGGGAGAGAGAGAGAGAGGAGAGAGAGACAGAGACAGAGAGACAGAGACAGAGAGAGAAGAGACAGAGACAGAGAGACAAAGAGACAGATACACAGTGACAGAGACTATGTAATTGATATCCTTTGTAATCCCATGTATTTTATTTTATGCATTTAACAACATAATTCTGAAAAGGTGTCCATAGGCTTTACCACACTGCCAAAGGACTCCATGACACACAAAGGGGTTAAGGACCCCTATGCTAAGAGTATTTGAACTTTATTCTCCACTCCACCACCCTGTTCATTTATAGCCATCAAAAACATGGAAGAAAAAAATCATAGTTTTTGTTTATCTGAAAAAAATAGATTTTTTTTAAAGTGTTTAGATGCTTTGAAGAATATTTAACAGGTAATTCTAACACAAAGCAATTAAGAAGCATTTTTATTTGGCACATTCTATAATAACATCTAGCACTTATATAGTCTACTTTAAGGTTCACAAAGCACTTTATATATGTTATCTCCTTTGATTCTAGCACCACCTCTATGAGGCAAATGCTATTAGTATTCCCATTTTACAGATTAGCAAACCAAGGCTGAGAAAGATTAAGTGACTTGTCCAGGGTTATACAGTTAGTAAATGTCTAAGGATAGATTTGAACTCAAGGTCTTTTTGGCTCCAGGACCAGTACTCTAGTCACTATACCACTTAGTTGCCAGTAGGATGAAATATTTAGACCTGAAAAGACATTTCATGTTATTGATGAGGAGCTAAAGCCCAGAGAGGCAAAGTAACTAGACTAAGCTTATAGAGACAGAAGGGAGAAGGTTAGGATTTGAACCCAAGGATTCCAACTCCAAATCATCATTGTATCTTTTTGCTTCTTTCTGTTGTCTAGGAGGGTGTTAATTATGGTGTTAGAGATAGTGGGAGTAGGAAGGAAGAAAATGGGTGTGAGATATGTTATCTAGATGCAATTGACAGGAATTTGTATCTATTTGAATTTAAGAAGTGAAGAAGAGAGAAGAGTTAGATATAATATGAAAGTTTTGAAAATGGAAGATTGGAGTCATCTGTGGAGGCAGAAGCTTTAAAGTCACAGGACTGGATGAGAAGGAGAGTGTGTATGGAGATAACAAGCATCGTTCTTAGCACCTGACTGGCTTTTTCAGCATGTGGAGGGTGAAGGAGGAAGAGGAAGTCACCCATGTGGTACGTTTTGAAGGGTGACAAAAAGGCTTTTCCCAGCTCCTCAATTCCACTTCCCCCATAGCGTCTCAGATCAGTATTAGAGAGTCATTCCTTTGGGTTCCTTTTCCTCTTTAAATGCAAATATTTTGGGGAGAGGTGGTAAGGGGAGGATGATGTTGCTGTATGTGCAGTTAGGAAAGGGGAAAGAGCAAGGAAGAGGGGATACGCAGGGTGCTCCAATCTGAGGAGCGTATGGTGAAGATGGGCTGTGCCAAAGGCAAAATTTGCTCACTTCCATTTTGCCATTGGTTTGTTCCCATGGCAGCTATAGATAATTGAAGATGGGAATGACCTTGAGGGCTTAATAAGGGCTCATCGTCAATCACAAAGGTGAAGCCTGTATAGCTGGGAGTGTTCAGTAGGAAATGCGGGAGAGAAATTGTCTAGTTGTGTGGTACAACCAAATTTGGAACCTTGAAATCAGAAGCTGGAGTTATATTTGTAGAAAAAAAAGGTGTAAACATTCTGAAGTGCTATTTATTTAACATCTTTAAAAAAAAAAAAACTTTTGCCATCTCCCTAAACAATGTCCTTAAGTCAGAAGAGTAGGAGGATGTAATAGCCTGGGATAGCGAGTGGGACATTTTCTATCCCAGTAATAAAAATGTTAAATTGGAATGAACACACCGGCTTTGAAATCTTTAAACTTTTTTTTTAAACTTTTGCTAGAGAGTCCTTTAATATAACCCCATGCCTCAGCAGAGATGTCCCCAATACTGAAGTAGGGGCAAACTACCATCTGGTTTTACCAATTCTGCACTTGGTGAATTCTTCAAAAAAAATCGTTTTAATTTTTAAAATGTTTTATTGGGGAAGCTAGGTGGTGCAGTGAATAGAGCACCAGCCCTAGAGTCAGGAGGGCCTGAGTTCAAATCCAGTCTCAGACACTTACTGTGTGACCCTGGGTAAGTCACTTAACCTCAATTGCTTCCCAAAAAAAGCCAGAACAAAACCAAACCAAAAAATTAAAATAAAATGTTTGATGGTCTTGTTCATATCTGTCACTGACCACCAACCCCCCTTTGACTTTTCCCAAGTAAAAAACCAAGTATGACAAATGTAATAGTGATAACGATGATGATGATAGCTAGCATTTGTATAGCACTTAAAAGTTTACAAAACTCTTTACATATATGAACTCATTTGATCCTCAGAACAATCTTGGGAAGTTGATACTATTATTTTTTAAAATAATATTTTATTTCTTCCCCAATTACTATAAAGACAATTTTTAATATTACATTTTTAGAAATTTTGAGTTCCAAATTTTCTCCCTCTCTTCATCCCCTCCCCCCTCCCTAAGACAGTATGCAATTTGATATAGGTTATATATGTGCAATCAGGTAAAACATATTTCCATATTAGTCATGTTGTAAAAGAAAAAAACAGACCAAAAGAAAAAAAACTTGAAAAAAAGTAAAAACAGTATGTTTTGATCTACATTCAGACTTTGATAATTCTTTCTCTGGATGTGGATAGCACATCATGAGTCCTTAGTAGATACTATCATTACCCTCAATTGTAGTTAAGGAGTGTAAGGCATAGAGAGATTAGCTAACTTGCTTGGGGTCACAGCTAGTATCTGAGGCAGAAACTGAACTTGAGTCTTCCTGATTTCAAGTCCTATACCCTATCTACTGAATAATATGTGTAATCAAGCAAGAAAAAAATTTAGATATTATCTACATAGTAGAATGTATATGTGGTTCTAGAGCAATATCTACTTCTCTCCTTCTACTCCATCACTTCTCTACCAAGAGGTATCAGAAAATATTCCCCAGTGTGGAATATTTACTCCATGATGAGTTTTTAATCGCTAATTTCCAAATAACCTTACCACATTTCCTATTAACGTGCTTAAGCTTTATAGGAATGTCAGCAATAATAACTGACGACATGAAAGCTATATCATCGATAAGGATACTTTAGTTAATCCTCACTGACACTTCCACCATTGATTTCTCTTGCTCTCCAACTTGGTAGGACTGCTGCCAGATTCTCTTCTCACTGAATATAACTCATTAATCTAAATTAGTCATTATGATGAAAGCATTCCTTGTTTTCCTGAGACATCATCTATCCCCTGTTTGATTTAAAGCCCCCCGTTTGTCTGTCCTAACCCTGACATCCAGGCCATTGTTCTATGGGTCTCCCCCCACTTGGGCAGAGTCAACATCAAATCCCAACAACAGATCCCACCATCTTCTCTGTCACATTACACGTCTCCCTTTCCTCCTAACCTTTTCCATTCTTGCTGCCTCACTTCACTTATTATGGGAAACTTGTCTTAACCCAGTGAACACACATCTGTCCTCTTGTGCCTCCGAATGATGGGGGATAAAGACTCATGTAGTTTAAAAAAAAGACATCTGGATCTGGAGTCAGAGGAGCCCAAGTTCATATCTCATCTTTGAATGCTTACTACTTGTATGACTTTCGGCCAGTCATTTAACCTCCTCATCTATAAAGAAAGGGGTTGTACTGCATGATCTTTGAAATCCTTTCAGCTCTAGGTCTATGATCTTTATGACCAGCCTTTGAGATGACGGTACTCATTGCAGCTCTTTGCTTATCTTCTTCACTCAATTTATCCTCCTATAAGAAACACTAATCATCATGTATCTACATCTAGTTAAATTCATTCATTCAACAAAGACATGTTGATGAGCTAATATGCACATTGCCCTGTGCTAGGTGCTATAAGGAATACAAAGAAACAGGAGTCACTATGAAGTCATGAGACTGATTGGCAATTCCTGAGCATCCAGGGGCTTATACTTCCAAATGACTGTTGCTTTTAGAGTAGTTGCCTTGAGGGGCTGAACACTTATTATTGAGAGACTTCCATGGCTCAAAATCTTTATGAATTTTTCTCTGAGGATGTTCTCAGAGATGGGTACAATATAGAATCATTATCCCTTTATACCCTACAACTATAGTTCACAGATCGAATACTAATCTGATTCATGTGTATTGGCTCCAAGTGTCTTTTGACTGTTTCCAAAAATCAAATCTACCTTCAGAGGACATAGATATGTCGTCAGTGGGGATATTTTAAACTCAAAGAATTATAGCATCAGAATTAGAAGAAATCCAAGAAGACTCCTAGTCCAACTCATACCTCAACAGCAATTCCCTAAAAACTGATTTCCTTAGCTTCCATTTGAAAACCTTCAGTAAGGGTAAGTCGCTACTCCTCCAAGTAGGGGTCTACTGGTAGCAATCAGCTTTCCAAAAATGTACATAGGACACACTTTTAAGTTTAACCTGCATCACTAACATTTTCTCCATCACATTCATAAGTATCAACAATCAACAAAACAATAAATCAAGCCCTGATTTTTAGAGTTAGCTGCTTTCTGGGATGTAAATGCTCATACTGAAAATTTAACAACAGATTTTCTCAAACTGGCTCCAGCATAACTGCCTCAAAGCAACCCATTCCACTTTGAGACAACTCTAATGGTTAGAAAGACTTTCCTTATATAAAGCTTAAATCTGTCTATCTGCATCTTCCTTCCAATATTCCTAGTTCTGCCCCCTGAGGTGAAGCAGAAGATGGCTAAATCCTGCAGCCACAAGAGTCTTTCAGACATTTGAAGACAGGGATCCTATCCCCTGACCCATCTCACTTCTACCCATCTTCTGCAGGTTAAACACGTCCAGTTTTTCAAAGGTTCCCCACATGGCATGGTTTCTAATCCTTTTGATATGCTGGTACTATTCCCTTGAATACACTCTGCTTGTCAATGTTGTTCCTCAAATGTGGAACCCCAAACTGAAACCAATGCTCTAGATGTAGTACACGCAAGGACTAATGACAGCAGCACTGTCACTCCTGTGCTCTAACTGTATGGGCAATTCCCAAAGAAAGTGCCAAAAGCAAATTTAAGTAATGGCAATAACAGTATTTCCAAAATAAATGGATGGTCTCCCAAGAAGCCTATTTCAAGACAACAATACTTCATAGAATGTTTAAAAACAACAAGTAACCATCTTATAATCAAACCTGTCTTCATAAAATGTTAGAACTGATAAGGACTTTGAGCCTGTTTTGATTGGTCCTAGAGGGTAGAAGTGGGAGCAAAGAGGAAAATTAAGACTTCATTTCAGGAAAACAAACAAACAAACCAAGATCCTAATGATTTATGCTATGCAAAAGTCAAATGGATCACTGTGGAATGTAGTGTAATTTTCTTTACTTGAGATCTTCAAGCAAAGATTGGAGGACTATTTTCCAGGCATTTATAGACAGAATTTGTCAACAAGTATGGGTTGGGACAGATGACCTCTGAGATCTCTTCCAACTCTGAAGTTCTGTGATTCTATGATTTCCATGACATATCTGTGTATCTGCTCTTCTCTTTGTGTTAGAGTGGTCACTTCAAGACATCACCCGTGATGTCATTGGTCCTTTTTGAAAAAGGATGAACAAATATGCTGCAGAATGGTCAAACAATTCACCCTAAGCAAGAGTTTTGTTGGGATTTCCCCATACTGCTTTTCCTATTCTATGGACATTATCTTAACACATTTATATGATTCCGCCCCACCATCTAAACTTTACTACAAAGCACTTACCTAGACAATTACATGAAATTGCTGCTGGACTAAGGACCAAAAAGCGTGATTCTTAATTTTAGTCTTTTGCCTGGTTTGCTTTGACTTCACTCATTGTCTCAGGTACAAATCAACTCATTCCTTCAAACAAGGAAAATGACAACGTAGTAGTTTGTTTTTACAGATGCCTAGGTATCGTGACGGATATTGTCTATTCTAGACTTTGTTTCTATTTCCAAAAGGTCAAGCAATATATCAGCAGTGCTGTTCTCACATGGTGCTAACTTAAATGGGTAAAGGTAGGTGGTGCAATGGAAAGAGCTCAAGGACAAGAGTCAGAAAGATTCATCTTCCTAAGTTCAAATCCGGCCTCAGACACTTACTTACTGTTTGTGTGACCCTAGGCAAGTTACCTAACTCTATCTGCCTCACTTTCTTTATTTGTAAAGTGATCTGGAGAAGGAAATGGCAAACCACCTTTGCCAAGAAAACCCCAAATGGGGTCACAAAGAGTCAGACATGACTGAAAAGTGATTGAACAAAAAAGTGGGTGAAGATTTTAGCTCCTTACAACAACTGAAAGCACAAAAAGCTTGATTTCTATCTGATAGTAATTGGCTCGCCATGCTCAGACTCCCTCAGTATAGAAGGGCTATTGAAACTATGATAATGACAAATACGTCAATTGTATAAAGTGCTTTCCCAAGTCTGGCATTGGGACTACAAGGGACACTAGGGAAAAATAGTTGGGTAAGAGGTCAGAGGGTAGTGAGACTCAGTTATTGGTGAGTTGGTGCTAGCTCTAGTGGTCGGAGTGGGGGGCAAGTGCAAGTAGACCTTGTATCATGCCAGACCACTAATCACTAAGTTCAGAGTTCATTGGAAAATGCAGATGATTCAGTCCTAGGACTTCTAATTAGTTGTCTAAACAAAATAATCATGCTGTTCAAAGTATTCCTTTAGAGTCTTAGAACTCTGGTGGACTTAATGATTTCCCAAACTTGGCCCTTCTGGCTATCTTGCATATGGGCCAATTGAGAGATAATCTGGGCATGTGGAAATATTTAGTTCTATGAATTGCTCTATATTAAAAGCAAATAAATACTTTTCTGGAAGGACTATACATGGTAAATGATTCTCCCTCCATGTGTATTTTAATGACAGATATAAAAATAATGCGATAGGGAAATAGGTAGAATTAGTAAGGCAGCAAATTTTAGCTCAACATAAGGAAGAATTTCCTAATGATTAAAACTATCTACAAATGGAATAGACTGTCTGGGGAAAACGTTGGGTTTCCCTTCACTGGATGTCTTATGGGGGAGACTGGATGATCACTTTCAGGCATGAAAGGGACCCTAGAGGTCATCTAGTCTAACTCTCTCATTTTATTACTCATAGGATCATGGATTTATAAATGAGAGTCCTCAATGAGACTCATTCTTTTCTTTGTGATGAGGAGATTTTAATCTTGGGACCTTTAATTACCATCTGAACACAATCTCAATCTACTAAGTTTGATTTTCCAAGTACCTGGAGAAGAAGAGGTAGAATTATGGGAAACTACAAGGTAGAGACATGGATAATGGTAATAGATACTGATAAGAAGTTGATAAAGCACCGTCCTCCCACTAGCCATATAATGCTTAAATAACAGAGAGTTAGATGACCTGACCACAGTCACACAGTCAATAAGTGTTGGAGCTGGGATTTGAACTCAGGGTTTCTTGACTCTGGTGCCAACACTCCTTTCACTATATCAAACCGCCTCCATAAGAGAGGAATGCTTATAAATGGAGCCAAGCAAAAGCCATTCTTCTCTCCACTGTTAATGATATAACCAAGCCACACAATGTTTCCATGACCCTAGCCAGAGATGCCAGAAGGGAAGGAATGTAAAAATGCCTAGAGCAAGAGTTATTAATATCTTTTGTATTATGGATCCCCTTGGCAGGCTCCTAAAGATGACAGACCCCTTCTCAGAAAAATGCTCTTAAATGTATAAAGCAAAATGCATAGAATTACAAAGGAAACCAATTCGATTGAAATACAGTTATCAAAATATATATTTTTTTAAAAGCCAAGTTCCTTGATCAAGAGCCCTTGACCTAAAGCCAGAGATAGGCTCGTAGTCTCCCTGATCACAGAACAAAACTGCACACCTTTGTGTGATATAAAATATCTTTATCATTGTCAACTGGGAGCAACCCTTTCAACACCAGGCTGTCCCTTGTCCCTGGTGTGATATCTTTTTCAGCCTCTCCAAAGTTTCCTTGGAATTCTAGTCCACCTTCCACAATGAAGCCTTCCCTCTCTAACTCTTCTTGCCTTCTCTGAATTCCTATAGGATTTTCAGTCTCAATCACATAATTTATCATTTGGTAATAAAATAAAAACTTTGAACCTTTTCTTACTCGTCCTTATCTCTTTCCCATCACCTGGCACCATACTTTCCATAAAATAGACATTTAACAAATTCAATTCAATTTTTAAAAATTAAGCACCTATTTAATATTCAGGCCACTGTTCTAGGAGTTGGAATAAATGAGGCTGTAATTCCTCCTCTAGAAAATAAGACCCACATGTATTAGAACGTATACATTCAAATGTGTACTATTCCCTTCAACACGTTGCTTTGGTATGCTGTCCAATGACCTAACTTATGCTGATCCCTTTGCTGGAACTAACATCTTTTTGGAAATTGGCTTTGGAATAAGTTTTTAAGTTCACATGCAAAAATCAGAATTGTTACTCTATTACAATCTGCTTTTGCCCAAAGTAGTATTCCCAACTTTGTTACTGATTTAATTCAATAGGCTTTATTCCAAATGACCTTTGGCTATTTCCAAAAATCAAATTAACCCTTAAAAAGATAATGCTTCACTTCCCTTGAGGATATTAAAAAGAAAGGGCTGCAGGGTCTAATGGCTAAGATACATACACACATATATTTATATATAGGTATGTATTTATGTACATATACCTATCACATACATATATACATATACATATATTGTTGTTTAGTAGTTTCAGTCATGTCCTACTTTTTGTGACCCCATTTGGAGTTTTCCTGGCAAAGATACTGGAGTCGTTTGCCATTTCTTTCTCCAACTCCTTTTGCAGATGAGGAACTGAGGCAAACAGGGCTAAGTGTCTTGTCCAGGGTCACACAGCTAGTATGTGTCTGAGGCTAGATGTGAACTCAGGAAGACGAGTCTTCCTGACTCCAGGCCTGGTACTCTATCTACTGCACCACCCAGCTGCCACATACACATATATACATAACAACAAAATATAAGGATGTGTGTGTATGTATGTATGTATGCATGTATATGTTTCTGTGTGTATAAATTCCATCGTTTTACTTGATTTTCAGAGCAAACATGTGGTCCTACATTATTTGCTGTTATTCGATATATGAACCTTACAGTTCTAATTGTGCTATGAGCTGCTTGAAGGAAGGAACCATTGTTTCCATTTTTGGCCTCCCAGCATCTGGCACCATACATACTATGTAGTATGAAAACTACATAGTCCTCAGTAAATACCTAATGGTTGATTTCGTGAATAATGAGGGGCAGAATGGCATGATGGAAAGAGAGCTTTCCCCACGGTCAAGAACAACTGGGTTCAAGTCCCTCTCTGGGACATACAGACTGTGTGACCCTGGGTAAGTCACTTAACCTTTTAGGGTCCCCTAAGGAATTTTTTAAGACTACAAGTTACAAAGAATGTGCCCGTCTACGTGATCAAGGAAGTTCCCTCATCAGGAATACTCTACATTTGAAATGAGAGGAAGGAGAAGGAGGAAGAGGAGAAGAAATTGCTTTAAAGTTTTTCAAGTGTTTTGTGTACTTATCGTTTTTGTTTCTCACGACAACCAAAGGAGTTAGGTAATACAGGGATTATTGTCCCCATTTTAGGTGTGTGGAACTAAAACTGAAAGGCAAAGTGACTTGCCCTTACTCACAGGTAGTCAGTCACATTGATGAAATTCAAACCCGGGTCTTACTGACTCCAGGCCCGATGCTCTTTTCATCACATTACAGCTTGACTCTCTAAATAAAGGTGACTAGAAGCTCTAGTCCATGAACAGAGTAGTTTTGCAATGTCTTGAGGAAAAGTCAGCCAAGAACATATTGCTCAAGACCAAGGCACACCCACGTCTCATGGCCCAGACACCCTAACCTTTTGTTTGGAAGAGCCCTGCCTGGCTTAGCATTTTCTGGAAGGATCTGCTGCCTGATTCACTTCTCAGGGGCTAAGGGTTATATAATAATTTGTCATTGTAGGGTCACAATGACTGTAAGATCTTTCCTCTGAGGAACCAATGTCACAAAGGGTAGTCATGCATTTGGCCCTCTGGGTAAATCTGCAATTTCTGAACTGTTCCAACGGAAGGGAGACCCTTCCGTTGTCCAGTTCCCCTTTGGTAGGCATGGTCCAACCCTCTATATATGACACAGGGGAAACTCATTCTGTGCACTTCTTAATCCTGAATGTCCTTAATTCTACGTTGCTACAAACACATTTCTGCCAAGGCAAGACAAGCAGACAACCCTAACGTAACCTTGGGCTTCTTAAGAGAATCATTGCCTCCAAGAATGGAGAGATGATAGACCTGCTATATCTGTCTTAATCAAACCTCATCTGGGGTATTGTGTTTAGCACCATAGTTTAGGAAGGACATTGGTAACCTTAAATGATAACCTGCAGAGCATCTAGAGGAAAGGCAACCGGGATGATCACAGGGTCATAGAGTTAGAGCTAAAAGGGTTTTTTAGAGGTAATTGAGAAAAGTCTCTTAATTTTAAGATAAGGAAACTGAAGCACAGCAATATTAAGTAATTTGCCAAGTTATGGAAAGACAATTCAAGAAATAGCTATTAATCTAATATGGCTGGGATATTCAGTGTGCTAAGGGGAGTAATATGAAATGGGAAGTAGTCCAATAATGTCAGGCTTTAAGTGCTTACTATTCTCTGTAAAAGATTTTCCATCTTCCTGTCTCTGTGCCTTACACAAGCTGTTCCCCATGCCTGGAATGCACTCCCTCCTTTCGTCTGCTGTTGGGAACATCTAGCTCCCTTCAATGCTCAGCTAAAGTGCCACCTCCATCAAGATTCCCTCAATTGTTAGCGTGACACCCTCCAATAACTTTTTATGGAGGGGAGCATATAGTCTGCATTTATTTATCTATACATATATTTCCCTCGAGTAGAACGTAAGCTTCTTGACAGACAAGGCAGTCTCACCTTTGTTTTTGTATCCCCATCACCTAGAATAGTGCCTAGCACAGAGGCGGTGCTTAATAAATGTGTGTTGACTTGCTCATTGATTGAATAAATGCTTGTTGATCATTAGACTGAGGGATTTGTATTTTGTCCTAGAGGTAATGGAGAGCTACTGAAGATTTTGAATGGGGGCATGTGGGTATGACATGGCCAAGACTGGGCCCCAGGATAATTCATTTGGTAGCTGTTTGGAGGATGGATTGAAGGGTATGATCCTGGAAACAGTGAAACCAATTGGGAGTCTAATATTATAGTATTGGCTAGAGGTAAGTAGGGTAGTGACTGTGAGTATGGATTTGAAAAAAGTTAGAAGTCATTTTGTGGAAGTAGAATTTTCAGGAATTGGTAACTGATTGGATTTGGTGAGCTAAGGGAGAGGGAAAATGCCAGGATTGCTCTGAATCTACCAGTCTGGGTGATCAGAAAATTAGTGGTACTCCCTCTCCCTCCAGAAATATGAAAGTTTGGAGAAGGGGCTCTTTTGGGATGATGGAGAAAAAATAATCAATTCTCTTTTTGACATGTTGAATTTGAGATGTGATTGTCTAGCAGGCAGTTAGCATTGGGTAGACAGAGATACAGCTTGGGGAGTCATCGTCATAGAAATGAGAATTGAATCTACAAGAACAGATGGAGTAATTTCTCAGTCTCTCTCCTGAGCTCCAGTCACAGATTGACAAAATTGTACGGTTGTAAGAGGTCTCAGTGGCTCAGTTCCAACCCATACCTGAAAAGGAATCCACATTATACCACATCTGACAAGTAGGGCCATGAGCCTCTGCATGAAACCCTCCAATGAGAGGGAACCCACTACCTCTCAGGGGCAGCCCATTCCACTTTTGGACACCTCTAATGATTAGAAAGCTTTTCCTGACATTGTTTACATTTGCACCAGTAATTTCTACTTATTTTTCCTGGTGTTTCTCTCTGGGGCCAAACAGAACAAATCTACTTTTACTAAGGGAGTGATACTTGCATGGGGGAGAGAAGAGACCTAGGATAGAGTCAGCACAGTAGGGGGCTACTAAACTTAGGAAAAAGATGATGATCTTGAAAAGGAAACTGAAAAGCTATAGGAGAAGTAGGAGAAACACCTTAAGAACTATGTCACAGAAACCAAGGAATAAGAGGATTTTTAGGAAGAAAGGGGATGGTTGAAAGTGTCAAATACTCAGCAATATCAAAGGATGAGTATCTGGAAAAATCTATTGGATTGAGTAATTAAGAAATTATTGATACACTGAGAAAGAAATTTTAGTTGAGTGATGAGTTCAGTAGTTTGAAAAGTATTGAGAAGTGACTAGGAGGCTCTGGGAGACTGGCCATGAAAAGGAGGTAAGATAAGATTTGGTGGATGAATGGTGATGATAGCTGATGGGTAGAGAGATGGATAGATGGATAGATAAAAAGAGCATTTATTAAATGCTTTCTATATACCAGGCACTGTGCTAGGAATATGAATACAAGCAAGACAGTCCCTACCCTCAAGGACCTCGCATTCTAACAAGGGAAGATTCTAACATATAAGGGTGCTAGAAAATGGAGGAGACAAAGGGAAGGATAGCCACTTGGAGGACAATGAAGCAGACAAGGAGGAGTGCAGAGTGTCTAGGTGAGAGTGACATGAAACATGGCTAAATTCCTTCCTAAAATGATGATCCTAGGGTGGGAGTTATCAACAAAGAGAGGAGCATTCTCAGGCAGAGGTTTCTCAGAGTGACATTGTGGCAGGTCAGGAGAAGCAAGGATCTGTAGAGAGTCCAGGTGAAAGAAAATTATAGATGGAAGACAGGATCTCTCTCTGTCTCTCTGTCTCTGTCTCTGTCTCTGTCTCTCTCTCTCTCTGTGTCTGTCTCTCTCTCTGTCTCTCTCTGTCTCTGTCTCTGTCTCTGAGACTTCACAAATGCTAGAAGGCTTACTGCCCTAATATCACACATGCAGCCAGTCTCTGTTTATCAAGACAGAGATAGAGAAAGATGAAAAGACCAGTTTGGCTCTAAGCAAAAGCTACTAAGAATCATTCAGGATTCAGAAGAGTAGAATGACAGACTGGGAGCCAAGCGTCCTGGGTTCTAGAATCAGTTCTTACACTAACCAGCCGTATGACTCATTTGGACCAGTCTTGGTGTCCTCTTCTATATATTGGGTGGGTTAGAATGTATCATCTCTAACTGGTCCTAAAATTCAATGTTTCTGTGTATGTTGACTAAAGAAATACCCTTATAAACCAATAGAAATTAGTATGTGGGATTCTAAAGTGACAGCGATGTCTCAAGCGAATCATTGTTCTCCACAGAACATGCACTGATGAAGGAGAGGAAATAGAATGGCTTTGGTAACAATTCAAAATCAGGTCCTTATCTTCATTTTCTTTTAGACTGGTTTTCAAGATTTCACTGATGGAGGGACTCCCCCTGCAGCTAGGTGGCACAGTGGATAGAGTCAAGAACATCTCAGTTCAAATAAAGTCTCTGACACTTACTAGCTGTGTGATCCTGAGCAAGTCAGTTAACCTCTGTTTGCCTCGGTTTCCTCAACTGCAAAATGGGGATAATAATAGCACCAACTTCTCAAGGTTGTTGTGAGGATCAAGTGAAATAATATTCATAAAGCACTTAGCACAGTGTCTGGCACATCATACATGCTATATAAATGTTATTATTATTATTATTATTATTATTATAACTCCTGAGGAGGAAATTCCCTCTGCCAGAAAAGATTTTCATCTCTAACTTATAGTCTTCATGAGATGCCTGGGCACTGAAAGGTTGATACTTGCCTAGGGTCAAACAGGAAGTTTATGGCAGAGATGGGATTTGAACTGAGGTCTTCCTGACTGCAAGGCTTTCCTACTATCCATGATGTCATGTTTCTGAGTTACCCCTAAATAAGAAGAGGAATTATTGCCCTTGTAAAATGTTTACCACTCTAGTTCTCTTGCTCATTTATAAGAAGTTTAGAAGTAATTTCAAGGAGGGTAGTGGGGTAGAGCCATAAGTCATTCCAAACTGTTTTGCCCAAAGTCAGGTTAAATTTAAATGCACTGATTCATCTGTCTTTATTTTGCTGAGCAGTGAGCAAGCAGAATTCTAATCATAAAACCGAGTAAGGGGGTTTGCTAATGTGCAGAAAGTACATTAGCAAGTATTGATCTATGTTCACAATGCAACTAGCCGTCTCTACATAGAATTCTCAAGAACTGAAGTGGTTTTAATTTGTTTTAAATTGCAGGGCACTTTTAATTTCCCAGAATCTGTTTGCCCCACTGCTTCTCACAAAATCTCATGAAGTATTCAGCGCACACAACATCCCACTTTGAAAAAGTGACTTACTGAGGGTCACTCTGACCACAAAGTACAATTCTGGGCAAAATAAATTTGTTCTTTTGCTTAGGGAGTGGTAGCAGTAAAGGTCTAGAGAAGTTGTAATGGCAGCTACAGTAGCTCCCTTGAACAGTAGCTGCATAATGAACATATATAATAGGTCCTCATCCCTAGGATTTGAGAAAATACTGTAGTAGGAATGTATAGTCTACACCCCTTTACCGAGCACCTCCCATCACTGTTATTCTCCCGGTACTATATACTTGCATTGGTTTATGTGATTGCCCACTCACTTAGCAACCTTCTTTCTATTGTTTGCATCCAGTAGTTAAGAAACCATTTAAATGTCACATAATATGTAAAAATGGGCTCACAGGATCACAGGATCATAGATTGAAAGCTGGAAGGGACTTTAGAGGTCATCTTTTCCAGCCCCCTCATGTTGCAAGTGAGAAAACTCATGTCTAGAGAAGGTTTTTGGCCTGCTACTGGACTTGGATGACTCTGGAAGAGAGAGTGAGGCTGATGACTTTGTGTAACTCTGCCTCACTTTAATCCAATTTACCCAAAAGTCAAGACATCACCCTTATGATGTCATTGGTCCTCTTGGAGAACAAAGGATAAACAACAACAGCTGACATCACTAACACAGGTGATGACTGGTACAGCTGGGTTTGGAACCAGGTTTTTGACACCCAATTCAGCACTTATCTATTATCTTAAAACTAGTGTTGAGATAGCAGCAGCAGCAAACACGCCTAACAACTATTACCCCAAGAAAATCTCCTTGTCTCCTCTAACCCCCCCGACATGGAAAGTTGTGAGTCTAATCACTTTGTTCCCTAAGGTAGTTTCTTGTCACAAAAAGGGAGAAAATCCAACAAAAATTCTATCTTCCAACATTGAAAGAGTAAACAATTTCAGTTACTCATTATAGTGTGTCTATACAGGTAGTGAGTATGAGATTTTCCACAGGCTTAAATGACTAAAGAAACACTGACCGCTGCATATGCTGGTTCCTTGTCCGGTACCAATTACTCAGCTAAACAAGACAGGAACTGAGGCTCACCAACAGCTATGTGTGATACTTCACAAATGCTAGAAGGCTTACTGCCCTAATATCACACATGCAGCCAGTCAATTTCTCCCAGTTTCTCCCATCAGCTTTTCACTCTTCTTCTCCCATGTGACTCTCATGGGTGGGATGTCACCGTGCTGTGGGATTCTTACACAGGTTCATCAGAGCTGTAGTTCTCCAAAGGGAAAACTACATGTAATAACATCACCATTCCTTAATATTAACCCTTTGGAGATGCTATATAATCTATGAGGATTGCTAAATCCAGTAGAAAACACCAGTATTGAGAAGGATATGTTGTCAGCAAAGGAAAGATCTTGTTGGGGCAAACCCTAGCTTTGATTAAAACAACAGATTAAGGAGAAATCAATTTGTTCTTTTGGCTTAGGGAGTAGGTAGCAGTAACAGTCTAAAGAGGATGCAAAGGTAGCTACAGTAGCTTCACTTCACCTGTGGTCTAATATTTTCATCATGTCATTTGCCCTACTTTTAGTGTTGGTCATATGTAAGGAATGGGATCAAAGAGGACCAGGACAAAGCATGCTGCTTTTTCTCCCTCTACCTCCCACCCACCATGTTTATGCAGGTGAAATCTGGCTAAAATGAATATAAAAAGAAGCACAATAGGAGGAAGAGAATACTAACCCATCATCTCTTAGTATAGTGCTTGGTTCATTAATTAATTCATTCAATCATTCAATTCATGTTTAACCTGAGAAATAAAAGACTTGGGTGAGATTGGGAAATGATAGCTGTTTTCAAGTATTTGAAAATGTTCATTTGTGGTTTTCTAAGTTAATATGTCCCATGGGGATGCATTTCTGTTTGACTTTGACCACACTGCTCTAAGTCACTGCTTTGGAAAGTGATATGCTTATTCCTTTTGCTTAAAGCATTTTGACACTAATTAATCTTTTAAAAGTTACCTCCAGAATCATCCAAGAAAAGCAGTCTCATTGCTTTACACACAAAAGTAATTTTTTAAATGAACAAAAGTAGTGTTATAGAACTCCATCACCAATTTTACTTACCATGCTTTGACGCAAATAACATTTGTCTGTTTCCAAAAAAAAAAGCAAAAACAAATAAACAAGCAAACAAAAAAGGGGGCAGCTATCGCAGCATAGTAGATAGAGCTCTGGCCTTGGAGTCAAGAGGACCTGAGTTCAAATTTGACCTCAGACACATAATACTTACTAGCTGTGTGACCCTGGGCAAGTCACTTAACCCCAATTGCCTCACCAAAAAAAAGCCAAACAAACATTTGTCTGTTTCCAAAAACGTTTTGTATATTTCAAGGATGAAGATCTGCCAACACTGAGGGTATAAAAAAGATGGGCTGCATCCATGAAGACAAGTCAAAAAGAACAATTAATTCCACTGAGGCATCTTAATCTAGTAGAGGGCAATGTTGTCTAACATAAAAAGAATTGGACCTTTGGGACAGAAAATAACTGAATTCAAAACCCTGGCTTAGATATTTAGCCTTGGTGTGCTTGAGCAAATGATTTAAGTATTAGCTTCCTTATCTCTAAAAATGTGATAATCATTTACCCTATCTCCTACATAGTATCTCTGTAAGGAAGGCACTTATTCCTAAAACAGATTTTGAGCAACTTTAGCACTGTTAGAATGAGGCAAGACAAGGCAAGTTAACAAGCATTTAACTGGTTACCATGTACCAAGCCCTGGAAATAGAAAGAAAGGCAAAAACAGTTCCTGTTCTCAAAAAGCTTGTAGTCTAATCTGGTATGGCTTTCAAGATGTGCCACAGTTGGAAAATTTATCACCCTGAAGTCAACTGATGATGACCATATTTGAACATAGCCAGGCTGGTTCTCAGACACAGATTCCAGATCCCTCTTCATGTCAGCAGCTGGGTGGAGTGATTAGGACTGTTTTCTGGAACACTTTCAGTGCTTCTTTGCTGTTGGTCCTTTGTTCTTGAAGAGGACCAATGACATCTTGAAGGTAATGTCTTGACTTGTTGGTGAATTGGATTTAAGTGAGGCAGAGCTACACAAAGTCATCAGCCTCAGAGCCATCAGAGTCCTCCAGAGTCATGGAAGTTCAGTGGCAAGACAAAGGTCAAGATGACTGGTGATGGCCCAGGATACAGTAGATGACCTTTGCCTTCCTAAATTAAAGTCTTTAGTAGTACAGAAACAGCAGATCTTATTACTTAATCATCAAGAATAATTAATTAAGCTGGACATGGTGGCAGATGTCTATAATTCCTGTTACTACTATCTGGGGAGGCTGAGGCTGAGGCTGGTGGATTGCTTGAGCTCAGGAGCTCTGAGTTGAAGTAGGGCTGATGCCAGTCCAGTGTCTCCACTAATGTGATGAGTCTCTGTGAGTAATGGGTTAGCAGGCTGCCTAAGAAGGGGTGAACCAGCCTTTCTTTTTTAGTTTGTACATCTCTTTGTGACCCCATTTGAGGTTTTCTTGGCAAAGATACTGGAGTGGTCTGCCACTTCCTTCTCCAGCTCATTTTGCAGATGAGGAAACTGAGGCAAACAGGGTTAAGTGACTCGCCCATCATCATACAGGTAGCAAGTGTCTGAGGCCAGATTTGAACCCAGGAAAATGAGTTTTCCTGACTCCAGGCCTGGCGCTCTATCCACCATGCCACCTAACTACCTTATTGGAATTGGTTAGAACTTCCACACTGATCAGTATTGGTATTGTTCCATGAGTGGCCACTGCACTTCCAGCCTGGGTAATGTAACCTTCTATCTTTCCTTCCTTCCTTCCTTCTTTCCTTCCTTCTTTCCTTCCTTTCTTCCTTCCTTCCTTCCTTCCTTCCTTCCTTCCTTCCTTCCTTCCTTCCTTCCTTCCTTCCTTCTTTCCTCCCTTCCTTCCTCTATAGATGGAATTTTATTTTAGCAATGTACTTATTACAATTAAATTCCCTTAGTGCTAGGATTTGTCAGGCTTATGGAGTTTATTACACAGAAGAGGTGCCTCTGCAAATCTTTTTTGCTGCCTACTATCATCACCTCTATTACAAGCAATAACCATTCACATTTCCAAAGGACTTTAAAATTAAAAAATGTTTTCCTCACAACAATACTCTGAGGTCTATATTCAATAATTATTCCCATTGTAAAGATGATGAAGGGTGCAGCTAGGTGGCACAGTGGATAGAGTAACAGCCCTGGAGTCAGGAGGACCTGAGTTCAAATGCAGCCTCAGACACTCGATACTTACTAGCTGTGTGACCCTGGGCAAGTCACTTAACCCCATTGCCTAGCAAAGAAAACACAAACAAACAAAAAAAAGATGATGAAACTGAGGGTTAGAAAGGTTAAGTGAAGTCTTTGGGAAAATTAATATTATACTATTATATTAATAACTAGTTATAAATTTGTGATCCACCATTTTCCTTTCATTTCTGTTAAAACCCAACTCTTGAAAAGGTCAGTCAATCTCTGAAGGGCATGGGTGAATGATAAGATTTGCTCCTAGCCCCCAAGGCACATGTTTATTAACTTTGGGCAGGACCCTACTCAACTGGGAAACCTAATTTCTGTTCAAAGTATAAACAGAATCCAGTGTGGGTGAGCCTTTGCCTGGGAGAAGAGCCCCCTGTCCTAGATCCCCTCTATTGGAGGGTAGGGCAATCCAGCTTATAAAGGAGAAAACTAGCTGGAGAGGTCTAGATGGAAAGGGCTTCCCCTGCCCAGAAGCCTTGAGGATGCTATGTCTCATGATCAAATCAGTTCTCAAGAGGAGGAAGACTTCTAGCTCACCTCTTCATTAACTGTCCACCAAGCAAGGTCGATTTTCACCTGTCAAAAGGGTTCCCTTTCAGAAGGCATTTAAAGGTCTCCCTTGGCATCTTTGGTTACCTAGAGAAACCACTGATCATAAATTAATAGATTGCCAGCTAGCCTGATTAATAAATTTAGTATTAATTACCCAGAAACTCTGTCTCTTGGGGGTTTTAATTCACCTCAATGTTTTAGACAGAATTTGAAGCGGGGACTCCAGACGCCAAATTCAGTGCTCTTTCTACTTACTACACCATACTTTATAAGGCTGACCCTTCTCTTGCATAACTTTTTCATCATTTTCAAGAGAGGGGCAGTTTGTTCTATTAAGTAATCTGTGATTCTTCCCTTTAGGCCAGCAAGCCTTCCCAATGGTCCTTTCCCCACAGCAGATGTGTGGTGGACCCTTCTCTAATCCCTTGCCACATTCTCTCCCAAATCCAGCAGTATTGGTGTTTCTAGTTTTGAATAGAGACCAAATTGTGAAATTGGCAACATTCACCCTTGGAACCCTTAGTCCTTGAGTTATATGAGGCTTTCTCCCTTTTCCAGCACCCCTTCTGCTTCAGCTCATTCATCACTCTTCTCCTAGTGTGTGTTTGAAGGGACCCCCACATTTTTGTACTACTTTACCTACGAGAAAGTCATTAGATAAGAAAGTCATTAGATAAACTCATTTATACTTAAGTTTAGTGATTTATCTTCCCAGGGTATTTGTATGTTAAAACATCTATAGAAAGAGAGCAGTGCTTTATTCAAAGGAATGATTATTTGTGGAATTTGAGGCATAGATTAAAAAAAGTCTTTGTTGAAAGAGTAAATGGTGGGACTTTCTAGATCTCTCAAATTGAACGATAGAAATAACCACCTATGTGCAAGGTCAGTCTTAACTTAGGGAAAAGAGAATATTCCCCATCCCTTCCAGGTAGGAAGGAAATTTAGAAAGAGATAAGAAAGATGAAATAAGTAGAGTTCACCCAACCGTATTTTTCCCCCTTGGAATCATTCCTCATAGCATCTTAATTTCTTGGTTAAGGTCAAGAAGTATTGTCTCTCTATATACCATTTCTCTCAACTGCAACAAGAAATGACGGTATTGGCATGAGCAAACTATGTAGACCACAATGTTATTTGGGTGTTATAATGGCATTTTTATGTACATACACTAGCATCCGTGTTGCTTAATTCTTAGTGGTCCAGAGAGATAGAATCATAGGACCATGTATCTAAAGCTGGAAGGGACCTCAGAGATCATGTAGTCTAATTTCATCTTTTTAGTGTATGAGGAAATTGAAGCCATGGTAGATGGCCTGAGGTCACACAAGTAATAACCGCAAGAATAAAGATTTGAATGCAGGTCCTCTAATTCCAGCACTTACATCTTCAATTCTGACTCAATGAGACCTCAAGTTTATTTGGCTATGGTGCTGAGTTACTTATCAGTTGATTATCATTTTGAAGATGAGATAATTTGACCAAATTAGATGAATCTTTGAGAGAATATAAGTAGTGAAAGTTACAGCTGCAGAGGAGAGAGTGCCAGACTAGTCAGGAAGACCCTTCTTCCTGAATTCAAATCTGGCCTCAGACATTTTTACTAGCTGTGTGACCCTGGGCAAGTCACTTAACCCTGTTTGCCCCAGTTTCCTTATCTGTAAAATGAGCTGGAGAAGGAAATGGCAAAGCGCTGCAGTACCTTTGCAAAGAAAACCCCAAATGGGGTCATTATGAGTCAGACATGACTGAAATATGACTGAACAGTAAGTGAAAGTTATTCAGAATTGTATCAATGTCAGTTATTATTTAAAAGTAATGTAGTGTTAAAGTTCATTTATAATAGTAGTTCTTGGTAGCTTAAAAGCAGTAGTTTCATTTTCACTATTACCTGTATAAATGGGGAGCAAGGGTTTTATTTAGTCATTAAATGTACTTTACATTGTCATAATTTCTATCTTTCAATACTATTCCCTTGTTATTATTTATGGTTTGTTATTTCAAAATACTAGCCTTTCTTAACATGACTAAATTGCCAAACTCCTAACCAAGAAACATATGAACACAGGGGGCATGAAAAAAAAGTTTTCTTTATAAGAGTCTTTCAAAATTCATTAACATTTAAGACATGTTTAAATGAAACCATAGTGCAAAAAAATTTATAGATTCCAGAGATGCCATTGGCCCAACTCCAGTAGAAACCCTTGTGATTTGAGAAATATTAGCACATTATGGGGCTAGTTAGGGAGGAGAAAGACACGTCTAAATCATCTGCATGTTTTGTGAAGGAGGAGAGAACAGAGGATGCAAATTTTATGGGATGAATATATTTTTGATTAAGTAGTTTATGAAAATTCTTTTCAAGGCTTGTCTACAGTGATCACACCATCTATTTATTGCATCACCTTAGCACTCTCCCTTAGTAAGAGTAAATTCACAACTGCACACAAAGTTCTCTAACACCCTCAATATATTACATAGGGTATCTGCCTTAAGCTCCAACATATGAGTGATGGGATATAGAACAGCCTTTCTGCACTTTCCACAGGGAAAAAGCATTCTTTTATTCCACAGATGTCTAGGCCGTATAGCTACTTAAACCTTTTGAGTAATTACCTAAGAACAAGTCTAAAACTTGGGCAAATTGCTTTCTATGTAATCCAACAAATGTTAATTACATGCAATGCATTGTGTTGAGGACAGTAGCTCTTTTGATTAAGATATTAGCACCAAAGACAGGTCATTTGTTAAGTGTTGTATTCACAATCTCAGCAAATTTGAAGTGTTGCTTCCAGGAATAAAGCTATGAAATAAAAATCTTATATACAAGGAGGAAGATAAGAGATGAAGTGGAAAGGAAGGAGTGCAGTGGGATGGATACAGAAGAAAGGAGAGAGAATATTTCAACAGATAATTACACAAGTCTTGAATTCTAAATGTTTAAATATTGAAAGCAGGAACTCTGTTGGCTTTTAACTTTGCATCTTCAGTGCTTTCCAGTGCTTTGCAAATAGAAGGTAGTTGTTGAATGGTGATTATCATTATTAGACTATTTGGTTCTCAGTTTTCAAATAATGCTGTATGGAATAAATGCTTATTTGACCACATAAAATGCTCAATTTTACTTTTCTACACATTGTTATGAGAAAAAGAATATGGTATTAACTTCTATTAGCTTTTTGAAGTACTAGTCTTTTTCAACTTTACTCAATTGCTATATTTTAATCCAAGAACCCTATGGACATCGGTAGCATGAAAAATATTTATTCCCTTTGTAAGAATCTTTAAAACTTTATTTAGATTAAGAAAATGCTTAAATGAAACCACAGCACAAATTAGATATAGATATAGATGTAGATATAGATATAGATATTAGAGAATTCATTGGAGCAGCCCCTGAAGAAATCCCACTGATGTTCGAAGTAGGAGAAGGATGAGAACAATTAGGAAAGGGATAAGAAAATGCAAGAGAGGAATTGTAGTGGTGGTGGTGATGATGGTGGTGGTAGTGGTACATGTGTGTATACCTTGAGGAATTCCAGATTTTTAAACCAATTCAACAAGCACTGAATATATGTAATATCTCCTCTGCCTTATTCTCCCAACTTAATCAGACAGTTTGGGTCCCCAGAAGAGTAACTACCACCTCACACTCTGAGGGTGGTTATTCCTACTTTTGAAGCTCATGAGCCCCCATTGGTGTGCTTCACAACAATGATAATGTTAAGCAAGTAGACTTAATTGACTTCTAGCTAATTTAAGCAAAAGTATTCAATAAAACGTAAGAACAGTTGGTACCCAACTTTATGCCCTCTCTAACTTGAGGTACTTTCTCTCACAAATATGTATAGTTTCCATGGGAAGAGCACACTTAAATTTAATGATCCAAATGTAGCACCCATGCAGGGCACATGTATGTCAAAAGGTGACTCTAGAAATCCTTTCTTCTTAGTCCTTCATAGCTCCTCTGAGGTGTTATGCTAAGCTAAGCTCTAATGACCTTCTTCCTTCTTGAATCTACTTCTCTCCACCATAAAGGATCATGGTCTCTGAAGCTGCCTCATCCCTTGAGTCACTGTCTATCTGCATTTGTGTCTGACCTTAGTGCCCCAGATGGATGCATTATCTCCTACTGCTTCAGGAGCTCTAATGCCAGGACCAATGCAGAAGGAGTCCCTCACCCTCTAGCTGCCTTTTTTTCTGATACATTGAAAGGGATCTATCTTCACAAAGCATTCCTGAACCTGGAATCTTTCATTGGTGAGTGGATTGTTTTTTTGTGTTTCTGTTCCCCAAAATAAAAAAAAGAAGCCTCTAGCAAAACTGAGACGGCCACCACCCCTAAGAGGCAGGTAGGTGGTGCAACACTGGGTCTGGAGTCAAGATGACCCCAATTCAAACCCAGTTTTAGACACTTAGTTGTATAATTTTGGGCAAGCCCCTTAACCTCTATTTACCTCAGTTTCTCCATCTGTAAAATGGGGCATGATAATAGCACTTACCTCACTGGGTTTTTATGAGGATCAAAAAATATATATATTTGTAAAGCACTTAGTACGATGCCTAGCACATAATAGGGCTCCTTCCCTTCCTTTTTGTACCATCCTTAAGAAAGAACAGAGATCTCTTGAAAACAATTGGTAACCAAGATAGTTTCACTAATTAATTTTATCTTTTTTCTGTTACCATTAGTTTTCCTTGAAAATAACCAACTCCGGTTATCTTAAGGAGTGGTTCAATCAACAACCATTTATTAAGCACCTATTGTATGCCAAATACTTTGCTAGGTACTAGGTATACAGAGAAAAAATGGAAACAATCCATGTTGTCAAGAATATAACATTCTGTTGAGAAAGAGAACATATACATGTATGAGTATGTACAGAATAAATACAATGTAAATAAAAGCAAGATATGGAGGGAGGGTAACTAGGAGAGGTAAGGTTGTTGCGTAGTGTTCAACTCTCTGTAACCCCATTTGGGATTTTCTTGGCAAAGATACTGAAGTGGTTTGTCATTCCTTCTCCAGCTCATTTTACAGATGAGGAAACTGAGGCAAACAGGGTTAAGTGACTTGTCTAGGGTTACGCAGTAAGTGTCTGAAGCTAGATTTGAACATAGGTCTTCCTGACTTTAGGCCCAACATTCTATCCATTGTGCCACCTAGCTGCCTAGGGTGAGGAGGAACTACACTATAGGCAAGGGGGTTGGTCAGTGCAATGGGATGGGAGATTGAATACAATGTGTGAGGTATAGAGAAAGCCAATTTCTCTGAACAAACGAGAGAGACAATTAATACAGCCATAATGTAAAGGAGAAAAAGACAAATGCTATTTTGTCCCATGACTATTGTTATAGCAAGGAAAGTGCTGCTGCTGAACAGTGGGGTGGGAAGTGAGCAGCTGCAGGCAGTATCCCTGAGGAGTACATAAGCCTCATCGTCCTTATGCCAGGGCAAAAAAAGCAGGGGATCAAAATAGGGCTTTCACTGCTAATGTCTGTGTAGCAGGCATAAGCAAAAGATTTTACTCTTCCCCTTTTCCCCATCCACTGAGGCAGGAGAGTGCATGTATGAATTGGAGGATGACAAAGACTACATTTCCCAGAATGCTGTGGGCAGATGGTCCAAGGCAAGATGCACTCATCACTAGCATCGATTGAACAAGAGGAGAATGCCCACTAGAAGGAAGAAAGAAGAGCTAGTAAAACCTTAGGGACAAAAAAAAGAAGAGCTTGATGATGGTCACATGGTTGGTGGGCAAAAGTCCTCACAGAGGCTGGGTTGTGAAGTTGTAGAATTGTAAGTGACGGCGGCAGTAGCAGGAGGAGGCAGCTGTAGAGACGATGACTCACAGAAGCAGATGAGAGATGGGTTGCGGCTATGGAAGTGGTGACAGCTGCAAACAGGTGGTATAGTCAGCAGACAGAGATAGTTGACGCATACTAGTCACAGGACCAGTGATGGCAGTGCAGCCAGGCTGTTTGGACTCCTTGGTGGTTAATTTGAGTTGATTCTTTACATGTTTAAGACAAATGTATTCATTATAAGATTGCTAAAGGTATGCATAAGGCTCAGACTCAATTGGATTTGATTAACATTTATGTTTTTATGACTTAAAATAAATACTTCTATATTCAAAAGGCTTATTGGTTGTTTTGGTTGCTAGCAGATGGGGTGACTTGAATGCCTAGAAATGAGCCAGGTTGTGACAAATTTTCCCAGATAAGATTCTTGTTGGGGACATAAACCAATGAAATGAATTGTTATTGAGGATTCTTCCAAGAGAGACCCTTCTCTAACTGCCAAGACATTTGAATCAGGCTACACTTGTATTACTGGCCTTTACATATGAAATAAAAGTTACTGAGCCTAATCATATTGCCTATACAGAATGTAATAATACTCATTGAAGAAAGAAAGGAGATGGTTAGACTTTATTGAGATGGAATAGCCTGACTTACAGGGGTTTTGTGTTCCTTGGTGTTCTTCCCATTGGTCCGTAGATGTGTTTTCGCTGGGCTGTGGGAGTCCTCCTGGGGTGACATGTGCTAGGATGTACTATTGAGCTGCCTGAGATCTCAAAAAGAGAGTATAACAAAGAGACTTGGCCATGATGAATCTGGCCAAGTCTGTGAAAGCTGGATCCTTGACAGCAGTATGCAATGCTAAAGAAGCAGTTTCTGAACTAGTGATTCACAGGAGGTGGGGAGGGAGGAGGGTGTAATGGAGCAAGCAGAGGGAGTGGTGGTAGAATCTTGTGAGGGGAAAGATTCAGTTTTCAAACACAGAGTTCAGGGCATGGACAGAGAGAAGAAATTTAGCTAGACAAGTTGCACGGAGCTAATTTGCTAAGGTCAAATGTTGCAACGATGTATGGAAATTTTAAGCCTGACCATTTTCAGGGCAGGCATGTTCTCCCAATTCATTTTAATTGAAGTCATCTAGAGAAGTCCTCTTGTGTTCTTTGACCGCAACCATACAGGCTGGCTCACACTCCATCAGCTGGAGTGTTCTGCATGCCACCCCTGCCAGTAATTAAGGAAACCTTCAGCTAGGGTGGAAGAGTAGCCTTTACTTCAGGCCTGACTCCAGAGAAGCATTTTCTAAAAATCATGCTGGGTTAGTTATTAGAATGTCTCCGGAGCTCTAAGATCCAAGGGGATAAAATGAACAGGTGAACTAGTTAGGGAGTCAGACAATTGCATGACAATCTGCTTATGGCAGGAATTCAAATTACAAGGGTTTCTGGGGGATAATGTTATTTTAGTTGACTTAAACTTCTTTCCCAGGGTTTAAGTCTCTTTTATTTTGGAAGCTGGTGTGTATGCTGATGGCCCTGAACAGAGCTCACATTGCCTTCTGACTTAGCTGGCACAGAGTCATGGGCTTATGCACCATCTCTCTCTCCAAAGTATCTCCATAATATCTCAAGTTTGAGGCTTGATGGAGTGGTGTTGGTGAAAGACCCCAAAAATTATAGGGCATGCACATTGTGCATTCTTTCTCATATAGGCCATTATCCAAATCCCATTCCCCATGCCCAGTTACCCAGTTCCTTATTCCCAGCTCTTTTGGCCCTCCTACCTCAAAGTTCCAACCAAATACCACTGTGTCCTCCAGAACGTCAATTCCATTGGCAATAAACTTCTTTTCATCCTAAATATTTTCCTCTTCCACTCCTTCCATCTTCTAGCTGTCACTGAACCTGGCTCCCCTTGATGACACAGTCTCTCTGGCCACATTTTCCCTTCCTTGTTCCTCTTAGCTCACTTATCAAGGCAAGATAATTAGATTACTCTTTGCTCCCCATCACCACTTCCAGAGTCTCCCTCTACCTCCATCACTCAGTAATCTCTCCTTCTTTTAGATAGATACAATTCATATCTACCACCCAATTAAAATCCTACTTGCTGTTGTCTATGACCTCTAAGTCACTCTCTTTCCTTCCTCAATGAGTTAAATACATGGCTCATAATTTTTCTCTCCTCTCCAATTCCTTCTCTCATTATTGGGGACTTCACCATCATAGTGAATCTTTTTCAAACACCCTATCTACTCAGTTCCTCAGCCAACTCACTTTCCATGACTTCTTTTCCCTTTCTACCTGAACCACACAAAAAGATGGTCATACCCTTGATGTTGCCATCAATCACAAACACACAAGCTCCAAATACACAAGAAATGAGAATTAAGAGAGTGCATTTATGGCTTGTACAGAAAAAAAAATAATTGGCAGAATAGAAAAACTGGAATCTCTAATGGTAAGTTATCAAAGAAGCAAAAGAGAGAACAATAGATCGGGAGTGCAAACATATAGAAGTGAAAGACAATCTAGAAAAGAAGAAAAAACCAATAACATTAAGAGAAAATATGCTCACTATAGAAGCAAAACATGCTGATCTCTAAGACAGGTTGTATAGAGACAGCCTAATGATTCTTATGATTCCAGAAGACTATGACAGGACAAAGAACTTGAGCACCATAATTCAGGATATAATAGAAGACAATTGCCCAAAAGTTCTGAACATAGAAAGCAAAATACCTATTGAAAGAATTCACAGATCACATTCAAGAAAAAACAAACAAACAAACAAACAACCCCGGGCTGCAAACTCCAAGACACATAGTGAGTGGTCAAATTTAACAATTTAATTTGGGAATGCAAGTTCTATCAGGGGAAGACTTTCAAATACAAACAAAGGAAAATGCAAATAATGCAAGACTATATTGCACCCCACAGAAAATGGCGTGTGTATGAAATAATGTGTTTTGAAAAGTATTTGAAGCTCAGGATATAGACCACTCTGGGTCATGCTGCAAATTTGTACTTAACTGTACGTGAAAAAGTAGATGTTCAATAATAAGGAGACATTTGAAACATTTTCAGAAAGAAAACTAGAACTGAAGAGATCATTTGCTTCTCAAACACCCCAAAAAATTAAAATTTAGGAAAAGTCAAAAAATGCAACAGTCTAGATCAGCAACAACAATGAAGGATAGCAGAGAGGCCAGTAAAAGACTTTTTTCTAAATGTCCTCAAGATAGAAACTGATGGAAGTAACAGTGAAGAGTCAGATAGGGGGTATTATGGACAGAAACTGGAGATGCCCTCACTACTAGTGAAATAATAGTGTGTATGTGTGTGTGTGTGTGTGTGTGTCTGTGTGTGCACGTTACATTACAACATGGGAGGGCACATGAAGCACGGGAAGGGCAGAAGGAGAGTAAAGAGGAATATGGGATATGCCAGGGCCAACTAAAGGGCTAGCAATAAGAGGAAGATGACCCCTGTGGTCTCAGAAAGAGAAGGGCCTACAGGAAGTGGTGGAACAATTGAAAAAGGGAAGAAAGAAAAGAGACCTTATTTTGAAGGTGCAAGGGGGTTCCACTGATAAAGGTTCTTATGGGTGAAAAGAGATGGTCTGTGAAAGCAAATATTGACTTCGTGGTGGGTATGGCCTTGGGGATTTGGTGCTTGGAAAGTCTACTCAAAATAATTTACTTGAAAAGTCTTACCTCGGGATGGGGTGGGAGGTGGAACTCCTGGGAACAACTGGCACCTGGTGGAGTGAGATCAAAAGCAGCATGGATCCAGGAAGCAGATTTTGAGACAAATGGGATGAAAAAGGCAACTAGGGGAAGGTATGCATGAGGTACACAGAGAAAAGAGAAAAACCAGATAATTACGACAATCATGAATCAGAGAATGAGGGTTCACAGTAGACAAAAAGAAAAGGTAGATATTAAAGAAAGTGAGAGAAGTTCTTTTTGGAAAGGGGTGCAAAAATGAAATTAAAAAAAAACCTAATGGACATGACTAATTGAAGAGGAAGAAGGGAAGGGGGAATCTACTTGACTGAGAAAGAAAAAAAGTGTGTGGGATAAACAAGATAACAATAGTGTGCTGAAGGGAGCCATAGAAAACAAACCATTATCAGTGATAAACTTATTTATACACTCCAAACACCTTAGCATCCAAATTCATAAAGGTAACATTATCTGAACTACAAGAAGATGTAGACCTTAACACAATAGTGAGAGCAGATTTCAAAATCCCACTATCCATTTTGGATAAGTCCAATGGAAAGATAAACAAAAAGGAATAAAAGGAACTGAACAAATTGCTGGAGAAACTAGAGTTAAAAGATTTATGGATTCTTCTAAATATAACAGCAAAAGAATATACATATTTCTTAGCCCTACATGGGACTTTTATAAAAATTGGCCATGTACCAGGGCATATAAATACTGCAAAGGCAGAAATATTAAAAGGCAAAAATATTTAATAATCCTTTACACACCATAGCAAAATAAAAATAGTAACTGGTTCAGGGAGCACAAAGAAGATACAGACCCAAATGGAGACTTAATAATGAAATCATGAATGATGAATATGTCAGAGAACAAATAATAGAAAGAATTAACAATTACATAAAAGAAAATTATAATGTTGAAACAACATAACACAATTTCTGGTGTTCAACTTACAAGCACATATTAACAAAAGAGAAGAAAGAAGGGATTAATGAACTGAATATGCATTTAAAAAAAACTAGAAAGCCAACAAACAAATCTAAAATAAGCACTAAAGATGAGATATTAAAAATTAGAGAGATAAATCAGAAACAAATAAACATAGAAATGATAAATAAAACTAAAATCTAGTTCTTCAAAAAGACTAATATAATTGATAATCCTTTAGGTAATAGGATTAAAAAGAAGACAGAAAAAAATCAAGTCAATAAAATAGCTAACGAATGAGGTAAAGTCACAGCCAAACCAGAAGAAATAAAAAGAATAATCAGAACATATTGATGCACAGTTATATGCTAACAAAACTGAGAACACAAAAGGAATAGAGGGATACTTAAAAAAACATAGCCTATCTGAACTATCAGAAAACCTTTAGACATCTTAAATAACTCAATCTCAGAAAAGAAAATAGATCCAGCTGCAAATGAACTACCAAAGGAGGGAAAAAACTCTTGGTCCTGATGGATTCATAGATTTCTATCAAACTTGTAGAAAAGAGTTAGTACCCATACTGCCCAAATTATTTCCAAAAATTAAGAAAAAAAAGTAAAATTCTTTTATGAGATAAATATAGTACTAATATTTATATCAGGAAAAGAAAATAACATAGAAAGAAAACTATAGGCCAATATCATTAATGCACATTGATGCAAAAATTTTAAACAGACTACAGCTATTTATCCAAGAAATCATCCATTATGACCAATTGGGATTTATACCAAGGATAGTTCAATATTAGGAAATTAGGGAGGAAATGAGATAATTATTCATATTAAAAACCAAAATATCCAAAACCATATGATCATCTCAATAGATGCAGCAAAAAGCCTTTGACAAAATATAACACTCCCATGGTTAAAAAAAAATCATTAACCTATAAAGCATAAACAAAAAGGGACTTTTTTAATATCATAAAAGGCATCTATCTAAAACAAAATGAAGAATGGGGATACACAAGAATCTTTTACAATAAATATGGGAGTGAAGCAAGGATAGCCACTCTCCTCACTACTATTGGATATAGTTCTGAAAATACTACAACAGTTCTGCTTTAGCAGAAACAGAAATAGCAGTAAAACAAGAGAAAGAAATCAAACACATAAAGATATGTAATTAGTAGATAAATCTATTCATATTTGTTGATGATATGATGTTTTACTTGGAAAATCTTAGGGAATTAGTAAAGAGACCAGTTGATAAAATTAATAGGTTCAGCAAAGTTGCAGGATACAAAACAAATCCTAAGTAAATTAACATTTCTGTATAATAATAGCAAAGTACCAGAAGCAACAACAGAAAGGGAAATCCCATTACAAATATCTACAAAATGCATAAAATATCTGGGAATTGACCTACCAAACTAGACAAAACATTTATATCAATTCAATTACAAAGAGCTCCTTTGAGAAATAAAGAACAACTTAAACAGAGAAAGATTTGGTGCTTATGGTTGGGCCATGCCAATATAATAAAAATGACAGTATTACCAAAATTAATTAACGCTTCTAATGCTATACTAACCAAATTAACAAAGGGGTGTTTCATGGAACTTGATAAAATAATAACAAAATTCATTTGTAAGAACAAAAGGTCTAGACTATTAAGGGAAATGATTAAAAGAAGTAGAGAAGAATGGCTAATAGCATTTCCAGACCTCAAACTATATTATATAGTAACAGTCTTCAGAACCATCTGGAACTGGCTAAAAAACAGAGGGATAAATCAATGGAATGGTCTAGATAAGGGAGAATCAGAAACAATAGAACTCAACAACCCAGTGTTAGGTAAAGTGAAAAATTAAATCACCTAGTAAAAAGCTCCATATTTGATAAAAACTCCTGGGAAAACTTGAAAGCAGTCTGGCAGAAATTGAGCTTAGACCACCACCCTATACCATATTCTATAATACATTCTAAATGGACACACAACCTTAATATTAAAGATCATAGTATAAACAAATCAGAAGACAGATCATATGCCTCTCACAGCTATGGGTAGGAGATGCAATTTTCTTTAATAGCATTTTAGTTTTTCCCACTTACATGTAAAGATAGTTTTAAACATTGTGAAAAATAATTTCTCTTGGAAATCTGTGTCTTAGAGACTCAGAGTTCCCCTTACCAGCCTTCTGTCCAAAGTTCTTCAAAAGAAAATTTCTGATAATGAGATTGCATTGAATCTTTTTATCTTGGTCAAACTCCAACCCAGGCGTGAATTGATTTTATCTACTCAGATTTGGGTGGAGACAGATTCCCAAGACTGGAGGTGGTATTTCCTTTGCTCGGATGGTGAGTGATATTGGCCCCTGTTGACCAAGATAGTGACCTATGTCATGTACTCAAGACCTCATTTTAATATAACCCACTTCCCAATATGTTGACCAATCACAGTTGATTGGCACCCCTTGGGAATACTTATTCTTTAAAAGGTACATAACCTATACCCCAAGTCTCAAATCAAGCCAGTTCTGAACTGGTCCCCTTAGGGAGTGCCCAGTTTTGGACTGAACTCCAATCAATTCACGTCAAGTCAGCTTGAGAGAAATTAAACCAGGGACACATGCACCCTGATTTCATTTGTCTCTTTTCTTAGAGCAGACTCTATAATAAATTGGGGTTCGACAATGTTCGTTTTTTTCTGGTGAGGCAATTGGGGTTAAGTGACTTGCCTAGAGTCACACAGCTAGTGAGTGTTATGTGTCTGAGGCTGGATTTGAACTCAGGTCCTCATGACTCCTGGGCTGGTGCTTTCTAACCACTACGCCACCTAACTGCCCTAATAATTTTTTATTTTTACAACATTCATTTTTGTAAAATTTTGAGTTCTAAATTTTTCTCCCTCCCCCTCTTCCCTCCCTCCTCCCCAAGATAGCAAGCAATCTGATATAGGTTAAACATGTACAATCACATTAAAGATATTTCCACATTAGTCATGTTGTGAAAGTAGAATCAGAAGAAACAGGGAAAGCTGCAAGAAAGAAAAAAACAATTAACACAAAAGAAGTGAAAATAGCATGCTTCTATCTGTATTCAGACTCCATAGTTCTTTCTCTGCATGTAATTAGCATTTTCCATTATGAGTCTTTTGGATTTGTCTTGGATTATTGTATTGCTAGGAAGAGCTAAGTCTATCATAGTTAATCATCGCACAATGTTGCTCTTGCTGTGTGCAATGTCCTCCTGGCTCTGCTCACTTCACTCCGCATCAGTTCATGGAAGTTCAGGTTTTTCTAAAGTCCACCCGCTCATCATTTCTTATAGAACATTAGTATTCCATTACATTCATATACCAAACCTTGTTCAGCCATTCCCCAAATGATGGGCATCCTCTCAATGTCCAATTCTTTTCCACCACAAAAAGAGTTGCTATAAATTTTTTGTACATGTGGGTCCTTTCTCCATTTTTTGTGATCTCTTTGGGATACAAGCCTAGTAGTGGCATTGCTGGATCAAAGAGTATGCACAGTTTTATAGCCCTTTGGGCATAGTTACGCCACGTATTCTTAACCAAACAAGAGATAGAGACAATTACAAAAGACAAAATAGATAACTTTGATTACTTGAAACTAGAGCTTCTACACAGGCAAAATTAATCCACCCAGGGTAAGAAGGGAAGTGGTCAAATGGGAAAAACTATTTGTATCAAATTTCTCTGATAAAGGTTTGATGTCCAAGATATATAAACAACTAATACATATGTATAAGACTAATAGCCATTCCAAAAGAGATAAGTGGTCAAAAACTATGAATAGACAGTACTCAATAGAAAAATTGCAAAGTATGCATGACCACATGAAAGAATGATCTGAATCATTAATGATAAGAGAAATGAAAATCAAAACAACCCTGAAGTTTTACCTCTCACCCTGAAAATCGGCAAAAATGTCTAAAAATAGTAAAAATCAATGTTGTAGGAGTTGTAGAATGATAGGCACACTAATATATTACTAGTAGAGTTGAGGAATGATGTAACCATTTTGTAAAGTAATTTGGAATTATGCAAATAAAGAAACTAAAATATGCATAACCTTTGAACCAGAGACTACATTATTGGATTCATGCCCTAAGGAAGCCATTGATAAGAAGAAAATCCATATATACTTTAAAATATTTATAGCAGCCTTTTTTTTTTTGTGATGGCTTAGAATTGGAAACTAAGTAGATGCACCTCAGTTGGGGAATACCTAAATATTACTGTGCTATAAGAAATAATGGTTGCGATGAATACAGAGAAGCATGGAAATGTCTATATGAACTGATTCAAGGTGAAGTAAGTAAGCAGAACCAAGAAAATTATATACACAGTAACTACAACAATGTAAGTAAAAAAAACAGACACTGAAAAATCAAAAGTAAATGTAAAAGAAACTTATAAAGATTAAACAGGATTTGAATGAAGAGACATGAGAGGACAACCTCGACCCACCCTTCCATGGAAGTAGGATGTTTTCAGATATTACACATTGTACATATTTTTGGACTTTTCAGTGTGTTAATCAGTTGAACTTATATATTTTTTCCTCTCTAAAAAATACTATTTGTCAAAGGGAACAGGAGGTGGAGGAGGGGAAAGGAGGGGATATTTGGGGGGGAGGAGGAGTATTGGAAATAACTATGATGATATAAGGAACCGAAGATGTAAATAAAAACTTGTTTTAAAGAATAATCAACAAGCATTTATTAATCTCTATATGCAAAAAGTTGTGGATACAAGGAAAGACAAAAAAATGGTCCCTGTTTGCAAGGAGTTCACATTCTAATTGGGGAGAAAGCTGCAAACAACTGAGTAATATGAGTTATAGACAGATAGATAGATAGATAGATAGATAGATAGATAGATAAGTAGTAAATGAGAGATAATCACATAGGGAAGGCATTAGCAGTGGAAAGGTGGATGGAAATGTCTATATGAACTGATTCAAAGTGAAGTAAGTAAGTAGAACCAAGAAAATTATATACACAGTAACTACAACAATGTAAGTGAAGAAGACACTGTTGGGGTGGCAAGTGACCAAAAATCCTGGACCTTTTGTTTCAACAGGCTATGTTCTAACCACACCTTTCCTTAGCTTGTACTTGTGAAACTATTTAAATCCAAAAGTAGGACTGTACATTCATCTCCATTAAATTTAATCTTATTAGATTTGGTTTATTTTTCTAGTCCATGGAAGCCTTTTGGATTCTAATTTTGTTATCCAACGCATTAGCCTTGCTCAGCTTTGCATCTATACCTTCATCCAAGTTATTGGTAAAAATGTCGACTAGCTCAGGGCCATAGATCCCTCACTCACTAGAGACCTCTTGCTAAATTCATTGGCTTGTATGATCATAGATTTAGAACTGGAGGAAATGTGTGATCTCATCTAGGCCAACTCTTTAAATTTATGGATGAGGCAATTGAAGCCCCGAGAGGAAGTAATTTACTTCAAGTCACACAGCTGGTTAATGACACAACTAGAACTAGAATTCAAGCTAGATTCTTAGTCTAGTGCCACACCGTGGCATGGTAGTACTCTGTTGCTCTCATCATCACCCACAAGTGTTCACATCTATCATTCATAACTAGTAATGGAAAGAGCACTGGATTTTGAGTCAGGGGACCTGGGTTAAAATGTAATCTCTGCTAATCATTACCTTGTGTGATCTTGGGCAAATCACACAACTTTTTACCTCAATTTCCTCATCCTTAAAATGAGTGGATTGAACTAGATGACTCCTTATGACTAAGTCTATGATCTTATAAACTCTGACCATAATCTCCTATCTTCCCATCTCTTTCTGTGCCATCCCCCTCCTAATCCTGCTATCAGTCCTCACCACAATCTTCAATCACTTGATCATTCCCTGTTTTCCAAAGCTGTGCCCTCACTCTCTTCCCTTCAAAATCTTAACTTTTCAGTTGACCAATCCAACTGTGCATCATCTTCTGCCCTTTAAGCCTGTGTGTGTTTAATCTATTGAGGTTCATCTCTTTCTAAACCCCAGCCTTAGATTATGCCCATGACATACCTTTTCACCCCTCCTCTCCTGCTATTAGACAGTGATAGAGAAAGTCACAACTATTCATCCTGGATGCATTGTGAATTTAGGGTATAAAATTTCAGTTGAGCCCTAGTACATAGTAGGAGCTTGTTCAATTCAATAAAATGTGTTGATTTTATGGATCCCTGTTGCCTGATTTCATTGCTATTCAGGAATGGGTTGTAGTTGCCAACTGACAAAGTGAATTACTACTGCCCTGGGAATGATGAGAATTAATTTTGTCTTCAGATAGATTTAGATTCTAATTATGCCCACCCATCTCTGCTAGTTTTGTTATTTGTGCTTTATTTTTGTTAGAAAAGCTTACAATTAAAATAGAGGTTTCTATATTGAGAAACACAAAAATCCTATAGAATGTTCCATTACTTTGTTTTTATTTCAATTACTATCCTTAAGTATTTCTTCTCTCTAGTTGTGGGTATGTGCTAACTGCTAAACATTTTTTTAACAAAGGAATTTGAACTCCTAAGAAGAAATAATGATTTTTAACAATACAAATGTTCATTTTATTGAGTGAAGGGTAAGGGGCAGGGTCCTGATCTGTGATTTCACTAATGTGGGAATAATTCCTGTTGTGGGAACTCCTTCCATATGCAAATAATAACTCATTTATAACTTATAGTCATAATTTATAGTCTTATAGAGTTGCCCAGTTGTCTAACTAATAGATTAAATGACTTTCCCATCATCACACAGCTAGTAGGTTTCAGAGGAAGGAATTGAACCCAGGTCTTCTTAATTCAAAGACTGATCCATTATCTAATTATGTCATGCTACCTCTTATTAATGTTAATAGTAATGATAAGTGAAACTTGATTATAAATGAGCATTGTTGGAGAAAAGAATTTTTTTTTTATTTTAAAGAGTTTTTAAGTCATTTGGAATAAAGGTTTCCACACTATGGAATATTTAATCAGATGCTGAGATTGTTGAACTTACAGTGATGGTCCCATATTTCTAAAACATTTTCAAAATCAATAAATAGGTTTATTGTTTCATTGTATTTATTGGTAGATCACAAATCACATCTCCAACCTCAACCTTTCTCCTGAGCTACAGTCACAGAATGGCAAAATTTTAGAGTTCAAGGCGCCTCAGTGGCTGCCATGCCCAACTTATACCTGAAAAGGAATCCCTACTACAATATGCCAGACAAATAATCATCTGTTTTTGTTCATCCTGAAGACCCACTAGGGTGAAAAATCCATCAACCCCTGAAACAGCCCATTCCACTCATGGACAGCTCTAATTGTTAGAAGTTTTTCCTGACATTGAGCTTAAATTTGCCTTTTAGTAAGTTCCACCTTTTCTTCCAGCAGAATAAATGTATGACCTCTTCCACATGGTAGTCCTTCAAATATTTGAACACAACTATCATGTTTCCCCTGTGCCCCCTTTTCTCTAGGCTAATCTTCCACATGAACTCAAGATCACCCTCTTCTGGATACTCTCTAGTTTATCACTATCCTTTCTAATTTGTGATGCCCAGAACTGAAACCTATACTCCAGGTGTTGTCTGACTGGAACAGCATATAGTGGAACAATCACTTTATTCTTGTAAACTATATTTCTATTAATGCAGCTCAAGAACATGTTAACTTTTTTAGTTGATATACCACACTGCTGAACTTTATTGAGCTTGTAGTCCATTAGGACCTCCAGATGTTTTTCAGACAAACTACCATCTCACCTTTCAGTGTGAGACAGTGGAAAGAATGCTAGGTTAAGGATCAGAGAACCTACCTCTGGCTTCTGGGATAAGAGCTCACTATTTGACAAAAACTGCTGGGAAAACAGGAAAGCAGTTTGGCAGAAATTAAGTATAAATTAATATCTCACAATGTATACCAAGATAAGGTCAAAATGTATACTTGATTTATACATAAAAGGTGATACCATATACAAATTAGGAGAGCAAGGAATAGTTTCTTTGTCAGATCTATGTTGAAGAGAAGAATCCATGACCAAATAAGAGATAGAGAGCATAACTAGATAGAAAATGGATAATTTTAGTTATATTAAAGTTAAAAATTTCTGCACAAAACCAACGCAACTAAGATTAGAAGGAAACAGAAAACTGGGAAGGTTTTACAGCAAGTGTCTCTTATAAGGGCCTCATTTCTCAAATGAGAACTTAGTCAAATTTATAAAAATACAAATTGTTCTCCATTTGATAAATGGTCAAAGAATATAAACAAGCAGTTTTTAGATGAAAAAATAAAGGCTATCTATAGTCATATGAAAATGCTCTAAGTCACTATTGATTAGAAAAATATAAATTAAAACAACTCTGATGTACTACCTCACGTCTATTAGATTGATTAATATAATAGAAAAGGAAAATAATAAATGTCGGAGGGTATTGGGGGAAGTCAAGACACTAATGCACTGTTGGTGGAGTTGTGAAATGATTCAACCATTCTGATGATTAATTTGGAATATGCCCAAAGGGCAATCAAACTATGCACCCTTTGATCCATCAATACCACTGCTAGGCCTGTATCCCAAAGAGATTTTTAAAAAAAGAAAAATATTTATACAAAAAATGTTTATAGCAGCTCTTTTTGTTATGGAAAAGAATTGGAAAATGAGGGATTGCCTATAAGTTTGGGAATGGTTGAACAAGTTATGGTATATGAATGTAATGGAATACTGTTGTGCTGTAAGAAATGACAAGTGGGCAGATTTAAGAAAAACCTAGAAAGACTTAAGTGAGCAGAACCAGGAGAACATTTTATACAATAACAGCAAAATTGTATGATGATCAACTATGAATAACTTAGCTATTCTCAGCAATACAATGGTCTAAGACAATTCCAAAGGTCTCATGATGAAAACTGCTAACAATACCCAGAGAAAGAACTGATGGACTCTGAATGCAGATTGAAGCATACTATTTTTCACTTTTCTTTTTTAAATTTTGGTCTGTTTTTTCTTTTACAAGATGACTAATATAAGAAACATATTTTATATGATTGCACATATATAACCTATATAAAATTGTTTACTGTCTTAGGGAGGGGGGAGGTAAGAAGAAAATTTGGAACTCAACATTTTAAAAATGAATGTTAAAAATTGTCTTTATATGTAATTGGAAAAAATAAAGTACCATATTAAAAAAAGTCAGAGGACCTGGGGTCAAATCTTGGTTCTGCTACTTACTACCTGTGTGCCCCCTGCAAAAAAAAAAAATGGTTCTCTTTTTCAAAGCTTTTGCACTAAGTCTACTCCTCATATTACTGTTTTCTCCACTAGTCTGGAGTTATATCTAAATAGCAGAGTGCAAAATATAACAGACTCGGAAAACTGGTTACAAGTTTTTTTTAAACTGTACCATATTTTTTCTTATTTGAATTATTTTAAATATATTTTTATTTATTTTATTAAATATTTCCCAATTACATGTAAAAATTTAACATGTATGTTCTAAAAATTTGAGTTCCAAATTCTCTCTCTCTCTGTCATGCATCCCCCACCCCTCAAGAAGGTAAGTAGTATGATATCAATCATATGTGTGAAGTCATGTGAAACATGTTTCCATATTAGCCGTGTTGCAAAAGAAAGCATATACACACTAAAAAAAAACAACAACAAAAAACCCCAAGAAAAATAAAGTTTAAAAAGTATGCTTCAATCTGCACTCAGTTCTTCAGTTCTCTCTCTGGAAGTGGATAGCATTTTTAATCACAGTTTCCTTTGAAATTGGATAATTGTCTTAATCAGAGTCTCTAAGTCTTTCACAGTTTGTCATCCTTACAATGTTGTTGTTACTGTGTACAATGTTCTCCTGGTTCTGTTCACTTCAACCTATCAGTTCATATAACTCTTCCTAGATTTTTTTTAACTCATCCTGCTCATCTTTCTTATAGTATTTCATCACAATCATATACTGCAATTTGTTCAGCTGTTCTCCAATTGTTGGTGTGCCACATTTTAAAAAATTCATTCTGTTACCCATCCTTTTTTTCACCTTCTATACATTTTTATTTTAAGTCTAAGATGGTTGGTGAGTTCCCGGTGCATTCACATCAGTCTCTTCAGAAAACCCATATTTTCCCATTGTATTGGAATTGCTTCCTATTACTTATTCAGAATTACATTCTCCTTTCCTCTTGGTCTGACTTCCTTACAGAATTTTAGTCCGTGAGATCCTACCTATCCTTCCTATGAACCTTCTGAAATTTGCTCTCCCCAAATCTAGAGTGCATGTTAGGCCATGCTCAATTTCCTTCTTTTCTACCTCACTCTCAAGGAGTAAATAATCACTCCTGGCAAAGATTCCCATAATTTAAAGCCCAGCAAACAAACCTTCTCTGTTAGGATATAAAGAAGTTATTGTTAATACATAAAACTGATTTCAGTATTCTATTTTAAGACCTCTAACTCACCTTTAAATTTATCTTAAGAGTCTTTAAATTATAATATTTGAACTCTTTCTACCTTATAAATCTCTTCCTGCCCATGTCCATTCCAGCTTTTAGAACCTTGGGACACAAGTGCATTTTTTGAAAGAGCAATTTTATCTATTTTATCAGTTTTATGCATTGTCCACTGTTTAGAAGGTGCATCATGCATGAGAAAATTTTGTTAAGCTCGCAAACCTTTGTCTCCTGGGATAGGTATGCAAACAATGGTAGAGTGCCTTTTCTGGGACCAATAAAAACTTTGAATTTTTTTTCCCCATTATATTTCTTAATTCATACAGACTTACTCAAGGAAAATGAAGGAAAAGAACATTAAGAGAATGACTCCTATTGCCTGGGGTAAACTAAGAAATGTCACAAGGTTCCTTGCTGTGCATGGAAAGGAGCAGAGTTTCTCTTTACCTGTAACCTAAGAACATATTCCTGGACTCGGTATCCTCTCATAATATTTAAGGGAATAGAGAAAAGGGGGAAAAAATCCCTACTTGATGGAACACACAAAGTTTCACCAATACCCCCTTGCTTTCTAACATATTGAAAACTGCTGTTAAGTACAGTTGACATGGGTTCAAGTCTTAAATTTGGTTAATGTTTCTATTGCTAAAGCAAACATTTTTAATCTGTAAAAATATAATCTAAAATTTAGGCAGGGAAAACACAATATTGGTTCCCTCATATAAAACCAAGCTAATCTCAGTAATTTGCTATAATAATAAACTCTGAAGCTGCTTATTAAAATATTGACTTGAACAGGTACAAAATATTTGGTACATTACATATAATATATATGTATGCTAGGATATATATGTGTATTACATGTATGCATATATGTTTGTATGTATATACATATATATATTCTGTGCTGGGAGAAGGTGGAAGGGAGAGGAAGAACAGGGAAAATTATCTTAATAGAATGAACATAAGGAAAAGTTTTTACAATAGAGGGGAAAATGGAGAGGGGGGAGAGCAGGCAATGCTTGAACCTCGTTGTCATCATAACAGGTTCACATAGGCAAGAACACACACACACACACACACACATGTGCGTGCGGGCATACACACAGATGTCAGACAAAGCAAAAGAAAAAGTAGACCTAAAATACTTTTAAAAAGATATATAGGGGGAAGGGCAGAACTAAGATGTTGGATTTTGAGGCAGCAACCCAGCTAAACTCTCTCAACATTCTCCTCCAAACAATTTGAGAGTAACACCTCATAACAAATTTTGGAACAGCAGAATCAAAAGATCAGGGTAAGATTTCTCGCCTAAGAAAACTTAGGAGGTCAGCAGAAGTCTGTGACAGCAGGGTAGAGGGCAGTCTGGAGCGTATACATGTGGCTGAAGCAACAGCAGCTGAAGCAAGGGCAGTAGCTTTGGGAGTTCTCAGTCCAGAGATGGTAAAGGGGTTGGACAACTGGTCAGATAGTGAACCTTTTGCTCGTACTAGGTGCAGTTGGTGCTGATTGGCAACTCTTGCACATATTTAGTTCTGGATCACAGTCCAAGGGTTGGAAGGAAGTGCTAGTGGTGGGTCACAAGGGAGCAGGGGCTTTGGTCAGTTTCAAGGTAAAGAGGAACACTAGCACTTGTGACTGCAGGGTACCAGGGGCCCTTCCTGGGTAAAAACCAGAGTGTAGATCAGGAGAGCAGTGACCACACCTCTCCTAAGACCACACAACCTTGAAAGCACCAAAAACTTTTATATCTACCAGAACTGGCTCTGAAAATAGTAGCATGAAAAGCCAGAATCTTGAGACAGTGCCTCCCCACCCCGAGGTGAACAGAACCCAACTTCAACATAAAGTTCAAAGTAAAAAAATAGTCTGGAAAAATGAACAAACAACAAAAAAGAATCTGACCATAAAAAATCTACTATAGTGTCAAGGAAGACCAAGGCATAAATACAGACGACAACAATATGAAAACAGCTATAAAAAAAAAAAAAAGGCCTCAAATAAAAATGCTAATTAGACCCAAGCCCAACAAGCATTCTTGGAAGAGTTAAAGAAAGAGATGTGTGTGTGTGTGTGTGTGTGTGTGTGTGTGCACGTGTGTGTGTGTTCTTGCCTATATGAACCTGTTATGATGACAACGACGTTCAAGCATTGCTTGCTCTCCGCCCTCTCCATTTTCCCCTTTATTGTAAAAACCTTTCCTTATGTTCATTCTATTAAGATAATTTTCCCTGTTCTTCCTCTCCCTTCCACCTTCTCCCAGCATAGATATATATATATATATATATATATGTATAGTAAAGTAAAGTAAAAATTGGGAAAAGATATGAAAGTGATGCAAGAAAATCATGAAAGGAGGATTAACTACTTGGTAAAAGGGGCACAAAAATACAAAAGAAAATAACACTTAAAAAATAGAATCGGCCTAATGGTAAAAGAGGCACAAAGATTCACTGAAAAAAAGAACTCCTTAAAAAGTGGAACTGGGCAATAGGAAACTAATAACTCTGTGACATCAAGAAACAATAAAACAAAGTCAAAAGAACGAAAAAATAGAAGAAAATGTGAAATAGCTCATAGGAAAAACAACTAACCTAGAAAATAGATTATGGTGAGGTAATTTAAGAGTTATTGGACTACCTGAAAGCCATGATTAAAAAAAGAGCCTGGACAGCATCTTTAGAATTTAGAAATTATCAAGGAAAACTGTCCTGATACCTTAGAACCAGACAGTAAAATAGTTATTGATCACCTACTGAAAAAGATCCCAAAATGAAAACTCCTAGGAATATTATAGACAATTCCAGAATTCTCAAGTCAAGGAGAAAATATTGCAAGCAGTCAGAAAGAAAAAAATAAAATATCAAGGAGCCACAGTCAGAATCACATAAAATTTAGCAGCTTCCATTTTAAAGGCGTGGAGGGCTTGAAATATGATATTTCAGAAAACAAAGGAGCTAGCATTACAACTAGGAATGACCTATCTAGTAAAACTGAGTATAATTCTTCAGAGGAGAAAAATGGATACTTAATGAAATAGAGGACATTCAAACATTCCTGATGAAAATATCAGAGTTGAATAGTAAATCCGACTTTCAAATACAATACTCAAGAGAAACATAAAAAGGTAAGCATGAAAAGGCAATCATAAGAGGATTCAATAAAGTTAAACTGTTTATATTCATATATAGGGAGATGACACATGTAACTCCTAAGAACTTTTTCATTATTATAGCAGTTAAAAAGAGTTTACATAGACAGAGGATATTAATATGAGTCAATTATGTTGGAATGATCTAAAAAAAATGGAGTGAGAAAGAGGGATGCACTGGGAGAAGAGGGAAAGGAAAGGTTGAATGGTGAAAATTTCCTCACATAAAAGAGATGTGCAAGGAAGAGCTTTTATAGTAGAAGGGAAAATAGGTGGTGGTGGCAAGCAATGCTTGAATCTCACTTTCATAAGAATCAGTTCAAAGAGAGAAGAATATATATACACACTCAGTTGTGTATAGAAATCTAACTTAACCCAAGAGGGAAACAGGAGGGGAAGGGGATAATAGAAAAGGGAGAGATTTCAAAAGGGACAGCATATTAAGGCAAGCAGTGCTTAGAAGCAAAATGAACTTTTGAGGAGGGACGGGATAAAAAGAGAGAGAGAAGAAACAAGAAAATAAAATGGAGGGAAATGAACAGTAATTATAACTGTGAATATGAAAAGAATGAGCTCATCCGTAAAAAGGAAGCAGATAGTAGAATGGATTAGAAACCAGAAGCCAACACTATACTGTTCACAAGAGACACTTGGAAAAGGAAACACAGACGCACAGACACAGACACAGACACACACACACACACACACACACACACACACACAGAGTTAAAATAAAGGGCTGGAGCAGAATCTAATATGCTTCAGCTGAAGCAAAAAAAAGTCAGGAGTAGCAATCATGACCTTAGACAAAGCAAAAAAAAAAATAAACCTAATTAAAAGAGATAATCAAAGAAGCTATATTTTGCTAAAAGGTACCATGTCCAATGAAATAATATCAAAAATTTTACAATAAGTTTCTCTGATAAAGGCCTCATTAGTCAAATATATAATGAGTATAGAACTAAGTCAAATTTATGAAGATAAAAGCCATTCTCCATTTGATAAATGGTCAAAGGAAATAAACCGGCAGTTTTCAAAAGAAATCAATACTATCTATAGTCATATGAAAAACTGTCCCAAATCACTCTTGATTAGAGAAATGCAAATTAAAACAACTCTGAAGTACCGCCTCACACCTATCAGAGATGACAAATGCTGGAAGGAATGAAGGGAAAATAGGTATGCTAATGAACTTTGGTGGAGTAGCAAACTGGTCTATAAAGCTATTCATACCCTTTGACTCAGCAATGTCACTACTAGGTCTGTGTTTCAAATAAATCAAAGGAAAATGAAAAGGACATAGGTGTATAAAATATTTATAGTAGCTTTTTTGTGATGGAAAAGAATTGGAAATAGAGATGTTCATCAATTGAGGAATGACTGAACAAGTTGTAGAATATGATTGTGATGGCGTATTATTGTGATATAAGAAATGATGAGGGAAGTGAAAAAAATATGGCAAAACTTATATGAAATGATACAAAGTGAAGTGAGGAGAACCGAGAGATCATTCTGCACAGTAACAACAATGTTGGAATGATAATTAATTGTGAAAAACTTGGCTACTCTGATCAATACAATGATCCAAGACAATTCCAAAGGTCTCATGATGAAAAAAAATGCTATTCCACCTTGAGAGTACTGATGAACACTGAGTGCAAATTGAAGTATAATTTTCTCACTTTATTTTTTTGCTTTTCTTTTTGAAATATGGCTAAAATGAAAATGTGTTTTGAATGATTTCACATGTATAAGTGATATACTGCTTGCCTTCACAGTTATTGGGGGAGGGGAGGATAGGAGGAAGGGAGAAAATTAGGTACTCAAAATTTAAACAGAAAAGAATGTTAAAAATAAATATTTTTTAAAAAGAGACATTTAGAGAAAATACATTTTGTTAAAACATACTATAGACAACTGAATTAATATCAATACTGAACATATGTACCAAATGGCATAGCATCCAAATTCCTGAAAGAAAAGTGAAATTAATTACAGAAGAAAATAGCAAAATAAAAATAAAAATAAACGCTATCCTAATTGAGAACCTTAATTTACTTTTCCCACTTGTAGATAAATCTAACCATAAAGAAAACAAAAAAGATGCTAAAGAGGTGAATAGAACTTTGGAAAAGTTAGATATGATAGACTATTGAGAATATTGAATGGGAATATAAAGAGGTATACCTATTTCTCAGATATTCATGGCACCTTTATAAAATTGACCATAGTCATAAAAATCTCACAAACAAATGCTGAAAAGCAGAAATATTAACTGTGCCTTTTCACACCATAAGGAAATAAAAATTATATTCAATAAAGGCCTGGAGAAACATAGATTAAAAGTTAATTGGAAATGAAATAATCTAATCTGAAAGAATGAGTAAACCAAAGAACAAATCATAGAAACAATCAATAATTTCATTAAACATAATAACAACGATGAGACAATATGCCAAAATCTGTGGGATACAGCCAAAACAGTGATTAGGAGAAAATTTATGTCTCTAGATGTTTACATCAATAAAAAAGAGAAAGCATATCAATGAAATGGTCATGCAACTAAAAAAACCTAGAAAAATAGCAAATTAAAAATCTCCAATTAAACCCCAAAATGGAAATCTTAAAAATCAAAGGAAAAATTAATAAAATTAAAGTTAAAAATACCATTAAACTAATAAATAAAACTAGGAGCTGGTTTTGTGAAAAGCAATAAAATATATAAACCATTGACTAATGTTTTGTAAAGAATAAAACCAAATTACTAGTATCAAAAATGAAAAGGGTGAATGCACAACCAATGAGAATGAAATTAATGCAGTTATTAGGAGTTATTTTGCCCGACTGCATGCCAATCAAACTGACAATCTCAGTGAAATGAATGAGTACTTACAAAAATAAATATTGTCCAGATTAACAGAAGAGAAAATACATCAATAACTCCTTCTTAGAAAAAGAAATTGGGGGGCAGGTAGGTGGCGCAGTGGATAGAGCTCTGGCCTTGGAGTCAGGAGGATCTGAGTTCAAATCCAGCCTCAGACACATAACACTTACTAGCTGTGTGACTCTGGGCAAGTCACTTAACCCCAATTGCTTTGCAAAAAAAAAAAAAAGAAAGAAAGAAAGAAATGAAAGAAATTGAACAGGCCATGAATGAGTTCCCTGAGGAAAAAAAAAACCCCAACAACTCCAAGACCACATAGATTTACAAGCAAATTCTGCTAAACATTTAAAGAATAATTCTCTATAAATTATTTGAAAAATATGTAAAGAATGAGTTTTTAAAAATTCCTTTTATAATACAAATACGGTTTTGATACCTAAACCAAGGAGAGCAAAAACAGAGAAAGAAAACTATAGAACACTTTCTCTAATGAATATTGATGCAAAAATTTTCAATAAATTGCTAGCAAAGAGATTACAGCAATATATTACAAAGATCATACACTATGACCAGGTTGGGTTTATACCAGCAAGGCTGATTCAATATTAGGAAAACTATAAGCATCATTGACCACATCAATTAAAAAAATAACAAAAATCATACAATATATCATAGATGCAGAAAAAGCTTTTGACAAAATACAGTACCTCTTCCTATTAAAAACACTAGAAAACATAGGAATAAATGGAGTTTTACTTAAAAAGATAAGTAGAATCTATCTAAAACAAAAAGCAAGCATTATCTGTAATGGGGATAAACTAGAATATTTTCCAAAAGATTAAGGCTGAATCCAGGATGTCCTTTATCACCATTATTACTCAATATTGTACTAGAATTGCTGGTAATAACAATTAGACAAGAAAAAGAAATCAAAGAAAGACACATGGGCAATAAGGAAACAACACTATCACTTTTTGCAGATGATCTAATGGTATAGTTATAGAACCCTAAAGAATCAACTAAAAACAAGTTGAAACATTTAACAACATTAGCAAAGTTGATGGATACAAAATAAACCTCTGTCATCAACATCTATAAAATCATCAATATTTCTATACATTACCAACAAAACCCAGCAGTAAGAGATAGAAATTTCATTCACAATAACAGCAAACAATATAAAATACTTGGGAGTCTACCTGCCAAGACATACATGGGAACCATATGAATACAATTATAAAACACTCTTCACACAGGAAGATCTAAACAATTGGAGAAATCTTAATTGCTCTTGTGTGGGCCAAGCCAGTAATTACAATACTACCTGAATTAATTTACTTATTCAATCCATACCAAACCACCAAAGAATTACTCTGTAGAGCTACAAAAAATAATAACAATTTATTTGGAGGAACAACAGGTCAAGATTATTGAGAGAATCAGTAAAAAAAAAAAAAAAAAGAAATGTGAAGGAAAGGAGCCTAGTAGTACCACCCTACAAATCACACTACAAAGCAATATTCATCAAAACAATTTGGTACTGAATAAGAAGAGTGGTTGATCGGGGCAGCTAGGTGGCACAGTGTATAGAGCTCTGGCCTTGAAGTCAGGAGGACATGAGTTCAAATCCAGTCTCAGACACATGACACTTACTAGCTGTGTAACCCTGGGCAAGTCACTTAACCCCAATTGCCTCACCAAAAAGCAAAAAAAAAAAAAAAGAGTGGTTAATCAATGCACCAAATTAAGTATACAACATACAGAAGCAAATGAGCCCAGTAACCTAGTGTTTGATAAAACCAAAGATCTCAATTATTAGAGCAATTACTCATTATTTGACAGAGAAAACTGTCAGAACTGCAGAGAAGACTGAAAAGTGGTCTGGAAGAAACTAAGCACAGACCAGTATCTCACACTGAATACAAAGATAGGCTCAAAATGGGTACATGGTTTAGACATAAGGGGTGATATCATAAGCAAATTAGAGAAGCATGAAGAAAACTATTGGTCAGATCTATGGATAAGGGAAGAGTTCATGACCAAACAAGAGATAGAAATGATCACAAGAGGTAATATGGATAAGTTTGATTACAGTGAATTAAAAAGGGATTGCATGAATAAAATCAATGTAGTCAAAATTAGAAGGAAAGCAGGAAACTGGGGAAACTATTTTATAACAAGTTTCTCTGTAAAGGTCTTATTTCTCAAATCCATAGGGAGCTGACCTAAATTTATAAGGGCCATTCCCCAGTTGGTAAATGGGTTAAGGATATGAACAGGCAGTTTTTAGAAGAAGAAAGCAAAGCTATCAACAGTCATATAAAAAAAATACTCTAAATCACTATTGATTAGAGAAATACAAATTAAAACAACTCTGAGGTACCATCTTATACCCATCAGATTGGCTAAGATGAAAAAAAGGAAAACAAATGCTGAAGGGGATGTAAGAAAATAGGTATACTAATGTACTATTGGTAGGGCTGTAAACTAACCCAACCATTTGGGAGAACAATTTGTAACTATGACCAAAGGACTATAAAACTATGCATACCCTTTGACTCAGCAATACCATTAGGTCTATACCCCAAAGACGTAAAAAAGGAAAAGGACTCATATGTGCAAAAATATTAATAGCAGTTCTTTTTGTGCTGGCAAAGAAATGGAAATGGAAGGGGGCATTAATTGGGGAATGGCTGAACAAGTTATGATATATGATTGTGATGGGATATTACTATGCTGTAAGAAATGATAAAGAGCTATTTTCAGAAAAATCTAGGAAGACTTACATGAACTAATGCAAAATAAAGTGAACTAAACCAGGAAAACAATGTACATAGCAACATCAATATTGTAATGATCATCAGCTGTGAAAGACCTGCTGTCTCAGTATATTTCCTCCTCATCTCCTTGCAGAATGTCTAGTTTCTTTCCTGTTTCAGTATAAGTGATACATAAGATCTATCTATTATGTGCTGGCATCCTCTCGCCCAAAATTATTTTGTATTTTTTGCATATATTTTGTACTTTCTTGTCTGTGTTCATTGTTTCCCTTAAATAGAATCCAAATTCTTTGAGGGAAGGACTATTTCATCTTGCTTTTTTTTTTTTTGCACTGAGGACAGTGTCCAATACATAAGACCCCAATACCCAGATGGATTTGTGATCTCATCAATTTTGAAGTTCCCTCCAGTGATACAGCTTTCAATACCATCCATCCATGCCAACCTGACCTGTACAACACTTGTCTATGTCTTCTCATCAATTAACCACAAAGGGGAAACCAAATATGCTAGAGGCCTTTTTGATTTGCCTTCATTAGAGGGTACCAGTAGAGTACACTGGCTATCCTATCATCCTTTACCCTTGCTACATGATCATTCTATCTTCTCTTTTTATCATGTTTTTCCTTGGGGACATCTCTTATTCCTATTCTTGGAAGTTCCTTTGAAGGTAATATGCTACAGCCTGCTCAGATCTACCATGTGTCTCTCCATTGCTTACTGTATCAAGTCAGTAAGCATTATTAGGTGCCTACTATGTACCAGGTATTGTGATAAGTCCTGGATATATGAAGAAAGGCAGAAAACCACCCCTGCACTCAAAGACCCCCCAGTCTAGTGAGGGAGACAAAATGTGAACAATTGTGTACAAATAAGATATATACAGGATAAATTGCAAATAGTGAACAGAAAGAAAGAACAAGCATTAAGGGGGATTGATAAAAGTTTCTTGTAGAAGGTGGGATTTTAGCTGGGACTTGTAGGAATCTAGGAAGCAGACATGAAGAGCATGGAAATTACAGGCATGGGGGCCAGCCAGTTAAAATGCCTGGAGATGGTAGATAAAGTGATGTGTGCCAGCAATAGCAAGGAGGCCAGTGTTATCACAGTACGATACTGTGTGATATCCATTTTTAGTTCTTTGGAGAATGATGTATTCCAGGTCTTGCTGCCATGTAACATCACTAGTATAATTCTGGTAGTAAAAAGATGGGCCTTTGTTTCCACAGGAAACTTAGGACCATTATCAGAACTTTGCAATTTCTCCAAAGCAATCCAGCTAGCTCTCCCCTTTCTGTTCAGTTCTGGTTCCAATTTGCCCATATGTATAGTTTGTCCCATAAATGCATACTGATAGACAAGCTCTGCTCTACATGCTGTCTGTCTGAATGTATGTTGTAATCTGGGCAACAGACATTTTTCATCCACAGGGTCTTTCCCGAGTGGATGATCAGACCAAACTCCTTTGAATGGTTACAGTTCGCTTCCAGAAGGCTTTGCAGTGTTGTTGGGCTTGATGAAATAGCACAATGTTATCCACAAACAGGTTGTGCCTAGAGGACTTCCCCATCTGCAGGAAATCCTTCAGCAATGTATACGCTGTGCTAGGTCTCCCCCATTGTAGTGGCAAACAACTTTGGCAAGCATATACCGTCCTATTTTCTTTGTCTCCCTTAGTGTTTATTATCAGAGGGATCATTGCACAGGGTTGTTTCTGTGGTTATGTCTTTCAAGAAATATGGAAAAGATTATTAATTGCCTGAAATTCAATAGATAATAAATACTCATCAAATAAGTTGATACAAAGAAAGACAGAACATTGTCTACCACTCTTTTTGACCCTAATGCCCTCTTGTTTTTTCCAATTCTTCTTCTGTCTTCTCTCTTTCACTATTCCCTTCAGCCCTCATCAAACTTATCTCCTAAAACCTTTGTCGTCCAAGCAAACTAAACAGATTTTCATTAAGTCAGGTCAATGCTTGCAAAAAGATAGGCACAGAGAATAAAATAATTTCTATGGTTTCCCTGATGATTTTAAGGAATGATCCTAAATTTTTTGAAATCACAAACAGTATAAGTAATAGCAATAAAATGAAAGAAATGGGTAATAAGTATCTATTTCTCTAAGATTAAGCCTTAGGTCTATGATCTTTGAACCATATCACTTTCTGTCTTCTCTAATAATACATGAGTCTTCCAAACTAGTACTTGAAATCAGATGAAAAGACCAAAATGGCATTATTTCAGTATTAATTCCCTCAGCAGTAGGGCCCCAGTGGTGAATTTTATTCACCATTTTTCTTTTCTTGAACCTACCCCTTCACACTTGCATACAGTCCCACTATTTCCTACCCATCCCTGTTCCCTCCAACCTTTACAACAACTTGCCCTCTCTCAATAATTAATACCTAGCTGTTGCTGCCAAACACTTTGACACCCCTCTGAGATGACCCCTCTCCCACTTTTTGTCACTCACCTATTCTTTTTATCTCTTAAAATATTCATTATCCTTTCCCAGGTCTGAATATGGGCTCAGGAAGGCCTGAGTTCAAATCCAGTCTCAATCTCTTAGCTATGTGATCCTGAGCAAGTCACTTAACCTATCTGCTTCAATCTCCTCATCCATAAAATGGGGATAATAACAGTACCTCCCTCCTATAGTTATTGAGGAGATCAAATGAAACAATATTTGTAGAGCACTTTGCAAAAACTCAAAGCTTTATATAAATGCTAGCTATTTCAAAAATTATTATTTCTATTGTTCTCCTACCACCTCTTCTTCAATCCATTTTCTCATTCATTTTTTTCTCTTTTCCCTTCCCTTCTTTTGTAAGAGACAGCTCTCTTCTTGTGTATATTATTTGATGAAATATTTCTCCTTCTTCTTTCCTGTGATTTTCTGGATTTTCTGCCTCCATCTCTCACCAGTTGTGTGATCTTGAAAGAGTGACTTCATTTCTCTGGGGCTGATTTGCCTCATCTGCAAAATGAGGATAATAATATTATAACTACCTAAAGAAACAGGGACAGACTGAGAATTTCAGGTCTCTTCCAGATTTAAGGTCTCCAGCTGTAAGTCACTATCCTACGTGTCTATAGAGCCAGGGCTGGGTGTGCCAGAGCACCTTGGCATGAGCATTATCGTTGTCCTTTCCCAATAAGGACACTTATTGGGAAATAAGTGCATGCACACCCATGCACACCCATGTCTATTCCATGCAATCACCTCAGTTCTCTGAATGTGTGGAACAACGACTTCCAGAGGGTTAAGTATCTCACCTTCATATCTGGGCAAATATTTATTCAGTGGGTAGGGTTGATTATGTCAAAATAAATGAATGTCATGTGTGACTTACAGGAAATTGGGTGACCTCTCTGAGAAAGGTGATAAGAAGGTCCGGAGTTCTATTTCATAACTTATGACATAGAAGCAGGTCTGCAAATAGTTTTCACCTGCTTCCAGAAGAGGTTTTCCCACATCTAAGAATCTCAGAATAATAGCATTAATAATGCACTTTAATGATTGCAAAATGCTTTGCAAATGTTATTTTATTCTCACAACAACCCTGGAAAGTAGGTGCTATTATCATCCTCATTTTACTAATGAAGAAACTGAGGCAAACAGAAGTTAAGTGACTTGCTCAGAGTCACGTAACTAGTAAGTGTCTGAAGCTGGACTTGAGCTTAGGTCTTCCTGACTCTATATCTAGTGTTCTATCCACTACGCCATCGAGCTGCCTCTAGAAATTCAAAAATTCATATTTGAAAGAAATATCAGAGGCCATCAATGTATCCATCCATGAATTGCTTCTGCAAAACTCCCAACAAAAGGCTGTCCAGCCTCAGAACCATAACTAGTACGAGGTCAATGTGCTTTTGTCCCATGGTGTGTTGTCTTCTCATGGCCACCACGTCTCCAGCCTCACCCCAGAGTCCATGCTGGTCAGAGCTTCTGTACCACAACCAGGCTCAGTTCATCCCATGTGGACCCTACTCCTTTCAGGCTGGATTTCTGCACTGACTTCAAGGGAGGGAGGGAGGGAGAGGAAAGAGTTTGATTGCCTCTCTCCCAAAACAATAGCACAAGACTATTTTCTGTGATGCTGCCACATTCTTGTTTTTAACCTTTGCTCAACCTCCATGCGGTAGGACCAGCAATTTCCTGACCCAGCCCCCTGGTCTCCATCTGGAAACACATATGGTCAGTCAGTCATCAGGTTATATCAACCTGCATGGTCTTGGGCGCCCAGCAAGTCTGAGAGCTCATGACTCCACAAGGTTGGGACCTTTTTGACTCCTAGAATAGGATGCTGCATCTGTGCTCAATCAGTTTGTGAGGGAGGAGGAATTTGTGTCATGGTCAGGGAAGCTGCTTCAGGAAACCGCTGGTCCTGCCACACCCCACCAACTGTTTTTGCCCTAGATAAAAATATTCTTCGCTGTCATTCTGAACTCAAGAAGATCTCAGAAAAAGGAGCTCCCTCTGAAGGCAGCTCATTCCATTTCTCCATAGCACTAATTGTTAGGAAGTTTTTCTCTCCATTAAAATATAGTGTCTCTCTGCACCCCATTATTTTTAGAACTGCCTTCTGAGACAGGGCAAAGCAAATAGCATACTTCTTCCACATGATAGCTCTTCAAATGCTTGAAGGTAACCAGCATGTCTCTCCAGGTCATTTCTCCTTAGTCTAAACATCTTCATTTCCCTCATATGATCTCAAGATTCAGCACCTTCCTACTTACTCTCCTTTCCATATTCTTAGGAATCTTCTATATTCACCAGAGCAGCTAGGTGGCACAGTGGATAGAGTGCTAGGCTTGGAGTCAGGAAGACTCATCTTGAGTTCAAATCTAGACTCAGATACTTACCAGCTGTGTGACCCTGGATGAATCATTTAACTCTGTTTGTCTCAGTTTCTTCATCTTTAAAATGAGTTAGAGTAGGAAATGGCAAACCACTCCAATATCTTTGCTACGAAAACCCCAAATGGGGTCACAAAGTGTTGGACATGACTGAAAACTATGGAACAACCACATATTCACTATCCCAGCCTGTTAAGGACCTAACCTGGTATCTTCTTGAAGCATTAAAAGAGTTAGAGGCATGGGAGGGTGTGTCAGAGACTGAGTTCAGTGCTAGCCAACGTTCTGATCTGCCCATGATGCCCTCTGAGACTCTGGACCCCCTGGAGGCCTGCGCTAGCCAGGCGGGGAAAGTACACATTCCTCACTGCCACCCCCTCTGCTATGCCTTCTTTTTACCGTAAGTCAGTCAAAGATCTGAAAAACTATGAGCTCCACATTGAATCAATATCAATTCAGGTCAACTAAACAAATACCTACTAAGTGCTGGTTATGTGCTTAGTGCTAGAGACACAAAGACAAAAGTGAAATGGACCCTGCCCTTAAGGAACTTATATTCTACCAGAGGAATAAAATATGAAGACAAGTAAAAGTGAGGTTGTTTGTTCGGTTTTTGTTGTTGTTGTTGTTGAGTCATGTCTGAGTCTCCCTGACCCCATTTGGGGCTTTTTTGGCAAAGATATTGGAGTGGTTTGCCATTCCTTCTCATTTTACAGATGAGGAAACTGAGGCAAAGAGGAAACTGAGGCAAAAAAGGGTTAAGTGACTTGCTCAGGGTCACACAGCTAGGAAATGTCTGAGGCCAAATTTGAATTCAGGTCTTTCTGACTCCAGGTCTGGTGCTCTATCCACTGAGCCACCCAGCTGCCCATGAGGTATGTAAGAGGCAAGGTCTGAGAATCATTCTTGAGCTGCTCATTGATTGGTGCTCAGTGCAGTCAGAGGAGGGTTAGCAGGATAATGATAATTCATGATCACTCTAAAATTTCCAAAGTTCATTATGTAAATTATCTCTTCGAGTTTCACAATAACCTTGGAGATTGATGCTACAGATGGCAGTTGTACCCATTTAATAGATGAGGAAACTTAAACAGACCAGGTGACTTTCATCTTGCTACATAGCTAGTGAGCATAGAATTGGTTGGTTTTCCTGAGTTCAGGTTCAGTACTATTTCCCCCACCCCAGTACGACTCAAAACATATGAGAAATGTTCTAGGGATATGGAGATGTCTGGCTTGGAAAAGGAAAGACTTAAAGGGATGAAATAGATTCCTTTAAATATTTGAAGGGCTGCTATGTAGAAGAGCATTTGGACCTGTTCTGCTTGGCCCCAGGTAGCATGATTTTTTTAAATCCAGAATTTCCTTTAATTTAACTTGGGTGGGGGGAGGTGAACAGGGAGAGAGATGAGTTTTCCATTGTGTTCCCTGTCTCAGATCAATGCTGGCACAAAGGAAGGGGATTCCCCCCGACCCCTCAGAAAGGTTCCCTTACATTCACTAGGCCTGAAGCCCACCCAGAAAATGAGCAAAGTGCAGTTTGGCCCAGGTCAGTGCAAGTAGAGAGCTGGTTCAGTGCACGATGCTCCCTGTGTCAGGGGAGTGTTCCAAGTAGATTCTACATGCAGGGAATAGAAGTTATAATAAGGCAGATATAAGATCAATACTGGGAAGCTAGTAGATAGAGTGCCAGGCCTGGAGTCAGGAAAACTCCTCTTCCTAAATTCAAATCTAACCTCAGAAACTTAACTAATTTTGTGACCCTAGGCAAGTCACTTAACCCTGTTTGCTTCAGTTTCCCCATCCATAAAATGAGCTGGAGAAGGAAATGGCAAACCACTCCAGTATCTTTGCCAAGAAAACCTCAAATGAGGTCACACAGAGTTGGACGTGACTGAAACGACTCAACAAGATCAGTATAAATAAAACTTTCTAATAGCCAAATCTATCCTCAGAACGGCCAATCAGGTTCTATGTTTTTTTGTTGTTGTTTTAAATATCATTGCAAAGTGGCATCGTATAAAGCAACATTGTAAAATTATGATGGGTTGTATTGTATGGTGGGATGTATTATAAAATTATAAGGTGGGTTTCCAGAGAAGACCTGATCAATGAGTTGTTCATCTGGAAACTGAGTGATGTGGGCAGTGCTGATCATAGGACTGATAGATGCATAATGACCAAATTGGCTTCAAGGTAACTATCATCTAGGCATTGTCAATGAAAAGGACAAAAAGAGCCTTCAGTTTATATACTGGGACTTTGTTTTTTTGGGTTTTTTTTTATGATTTTTTTTTTGGTTAGGCAATGGGGTTAAGTGACTTGTCCAGGGTCACACAGCTAGTAAGTGTTACGTGTCTGAGGCCAGATTTGAACTCAGGTCCTCCTGAATCCAGGGCCAGTGCTCTATCCACTACACTGAGACTTTATAGGAAGTAAAATAGGTAGTGAGAAATTTGAAACTGGAAAGAAAAATGAGTTGGCCCTGAGTGCTGAGATAGCAACATATTGGTGAAGAAAAATCAAGGGCCTTATAGCAGAGTCTTCAGGATCCACATGAAGAAGGCCAAGAATATAACTCAATGATGGGTAGAACAAAAGGCATTAATTTAAAATAATGCCACCTTAATTCAATTTAGTTTAGCAAGCATTTATTAAGTTCCTACTATATGCAAATCCCTTAATGAAGAACTAATTTGCATATGCATTGGACCACCATCCTAGGTAAGTTACAGTCAGTCCACCTGCATTTTGTGCAAAATCCCATCAGAGCCACTAATGCTATAACCATTAAGCTTGGTTCAAGAGTTGGCACATTGGGCAGATTCTAACCACCAGCTCCTAACACAACCTGCATGGTATCTATCACAGCACAGTGACTAAATATAGTCTTTGCTCTCTCCCTCTTGATTTTTTTTTTGATGATCTTTGCTCTCTCTCCCTCTCTCCCTCTCTCCCTCTCTCTCTCTCTCTCTCTCTCTCTGTCTCTCTGTCTCTCTTTCTCTCTCTCTGATTAAATAAAATGTCACATGCTATCTGGTCAGTCTTCGGGGAAGTGTTGGGCCAGATGGAGCAGGAATATTGAAGTACAAAAGTGACTTCAGAAGTAGGTGCAGGGTAGGCTTGCCGATCTGATGTGAAGAAGAAGACTTTGCCAAGTGGAATGGGGAGCCCATTCTTCCCAGGCTCTCTCTTCCCCCTCTTTCTACCCCACCCCCTAAAAATCTTTAGAGAAAAAGAACTCATGCTTAGAAGAAGTTGGGAGTGCATCAAAGGATCTTGGGTAACTTCCAGCAATTCTGGTACAATTGGCAAGAGTGGTGTAGAACATCAGCCAACATAGTATTTTTTCCTGGTTCATATTGGCATTTGGGTCACCTATAGAACACCCATTAAGCTTAGTCCAAATCTATACTTTTTCATGAGAAAGAAAAACACAATACATGGCAAATAGAACTACAAATTAGAGATTGCATTTTGAGCCCAATCAATAGGATATTATGAGGCATACTCATACTTTCCAAAGAAAGGTGCCCTTGATGAGTCAAAAAAAAATTAAAAAATAAATAAGAGACATGTGTTCACAGGAGCACACACACACATATACACACATATACACACACATACACACACACAACTACACCCTGTAATCTAATCCAGTTGATAGGGAAACTCAACAATTCATCAGGGACTTCCTTGATCTATAACCACCACCCCCTTCATAGAACTATCATCAAACTGACTTTTTTCTTATATCTTGACTTTATTGAGTGCCTTGATGAAATCTAGTTAACTTCTACCCCTACCACTCCCCCATCTTACCTGATGGTTGGGGGTATATTGGCAGAGCTCTACTCCCAAGTGACAAATCTGTGGGGTAAATACTTCTCAGGGATGCAGTGCAGTACAATGGGAAAAAAAAAAAAACAAAACACCTTGTCTCTGTAGTGAGGAAAGCTGGATTCAAATTCCATCTCTAATGTTTATCATGTGTGTTGACCTTGGGAAAATGAGGTCAGGCACTTAACCTCCCTGGAATGAAGTTTTCTAATTTATAAAAAGAAAGGTTGAACTAGATAACTTATGAGGTCTCTTTTAGCTCTAAATCTAAATCAGCTATTACGGAAGTATGGGAAAGGAATGGTTCAATCCATTCCCCTTTTACCGATAGCCTACTTGTTTATTTTTAGATGCTGTTACCTCAACTATAAAGTGGGGATAGGGGGCAGCTAGGTGGCACAGTGGATAGAGCACCAGCCCTGAAGTCAGGAGGACCTGCGTTCAAATCTGGCCTCAGACCAAACACTTGACACTTACTAGCTGTGTGACCCTGGGCAAGTCACTTAACCCCAACTGCCTAAAAAAAAAAAAAGTGGGGATAGTAATAGCACCTATTTGACAAGGTTGTTGAGGGGATCAAATGAGAGAGAACATTTTGCAAATCTTAAAGCACTATATAAATCAGTTATTTAATTAACTAGCAATTATTAAGGTCTGCTATGTGATGGGCACTGTGCAAAGCACTAGGGAAACAAAGAAAGGCAAAAGCAATCCTTCCTCTCAAGGAGCTCACAGTCTAGTGGGGAAGACAATTTGAAAACAATTGTGTAGAAACAGCATATGGAAACGTTAAATTGAAGGTGGTCTCAGAGGGAAAACACCAAGCATGTGCTGTTAAGTGTTTAATGATGACCTCTATGGAAAAAGGAAAAAAAAACCTGTACTTAAGACAGTTGTAGGTTGCATCTGCATTGTTGTTTTCCCCAACATTGTCTTAAGTAAAAAAATTAATGAATAAATAATCAAGCTCTGATTTGCTGCATTTGCCACTTTCCAAGGTGTAAATATTCACACTAAGATGGTTTAAGCACACCTGTGGAAAACACTTAGCTGAAGGACTGCTTGCAAGAGGTGGGACTTTACATGCATCTTGAAGGAAACTATAAAAGCCAGAAGATAAAGATCAGGAGAGAAAGAGTTTGAGGCATGGAGGAAAGCCAGTGAAAATGCCCAGAGTCATGAGATGGAGTGTCATGTTTAAGGAGCAGCAAAGAGACCAGTGTCACTGGATTGCAGGGTACATGGAGGGGAGGAAGGTGAAAGAAGACTAGAAAGGTATGAAGGGGTCAGATTATGAAGGACTTTGGGTGCCAAACAGAAGGGGGTGGAGCCAAGATAGAGGAGTAGTAGGAAGCAGTACAGTGAGATTCCCTCCTCAACACTCCTCTAAACAGATCTTAAAAATGCACCAGCCTGAATCCCTCTGGGGAAATCCAGAAAAAGGCATAGTGAGTCATTTGTCCAACTCAGCTCAGCATGGGGAGACAGAAATATAATGGTGGCAGAGACTCTGAAGACGCAAACCCAGAGGAAGAGAATAACTCTAAAACATCTACAAGCAAAGCATCAAAGAAAAATATAAACTCAGCTAGAATGCCTGGAAGAAATGAAGCAAGAGGTTTTTTTGAAGAACTTAAAATATTTTTATAAATGGAATAAGAGAGCTTGAAGGGAAAAAAAAGCCCAGAAAGGATATAAGCTATGGGAGAAATGACTAGAAATTAACTAACAACTTGTCATAAAATATACAAACCCTTATCAAAGCAACTAACTCACTGAAAATTAAAATGGATCAAACAGAAGCCAATGAATCCATGAGACAAAAAGAAATATTAATCAACAGACTGAAAAAAATAGAATACCTATGGTATCTCATTGTAAAAACAACTGACCTGTAAAACAGATGGAGGAGAAAAAATTTAAAAATCATTGGACTATCTGAATGCCATGACCAAAAAAAGAGCCTAGACATCATGTTTTAAGAAATCTTAAAAGAAAAGAGTCCAAATCTCTTAAAACCAGAGGATAACATAGAAATAGAAAAAATCCACCAGTCACCTCCTGAAAGAAATATCAAAATGAAAACTTTCAGGAACATCATAACCACAAACCAGAGTTTCCAGGTCAAAGAAAAAATACTATAAGTAACTAGAAAGAAAGAATTCAAATAACAAGGAGCCACAGTCAAGGTCACACATGATTTCTTCACTATAAAAACACAGAGAACTTGGAATATAGTATTCCTGAAGCAAAGAATATTGGGCAGTTAGGTGGTGCAGTGAATAGAGCACTGGGCTTGGAATGAGGAAGACTCATCTTCATAAGTTCAAATACCACCTTACTTACTAGCTGTGTGACCCTAGACAAGTCACTTCAGCCTGTTTGCCTCTGTTTCCTCATCTGTGAAATGAGCTGGAAAAGGAAATGGCAAACCACTCCAGCATCTTTGCCAAGAAAACCCCAAATGGGGTCAGGAAGAGTTGGACATGATTCAGCAACAGAGAATATTGGCTTACAACTAAGAATATCTTACCCAGCAAAACTGATTATAATGCTATGGCGGGGAGTGGGGGGGAATGCACCTTTAATGAAACAGAGGACTTCCAAGCATTCCTGATGAAAAGACCAGAGCTGCATAGAAACTTTAAAGTTCAAACACGGGAGCTAAAAGACACACAAAAAGGCAAAAAGGACTGAGCAATGATAAAGGACTGAACAAGGATAAACTGCTTACATTCAAACACGGTACAATGATATGTGTCTCTCTGAACCCTAATATCAGGGGTCATAGAGAGATACCAATTAGCCAAGAACTGGAAGTTGTTCTGTTATGTTTTGATGATATTTTTTTAATGGAAAGAGAGGGGGAAAGGAATACATTAGGGGAGGGTGGAAGGAAAAGGCAGGTTAGAGGAAATTATCTCATAATCACAGAGTGCAAGTAGACATTTAAACAAACAAGGAGAAAGGTTTGGGAGGGAGCAGCTGTCGTTTCAACCTAACTCTCACCTGAAATGGTCAAAAACAGGGAAAAATACATACATACACAGAAAAGTAGGTACAGAAATACATTTCAATCAAGAGGAAAAGTAGATTTAGGGAGGGATTAGTATTAAGCCAAATAGAAAAAAACCAAACATATTTATAGCTCTTTTTGAAGTGGGAAAGAATGGGAATCTGAGGGGGTGCTCACAATTTGAGGAATGGATGAACAAGTTTTGATATGTAAATATGTTGGAATACTATTGTGCTGAACTCTTATCCACATAATAACCAACCATGATTCCAGAGAACTGTAGATGAAACATGCTATCTGCCTCATAACAGAAAGGTGAAGGAGTCAGAATGCAGAATGAGACAAATTTTTTTTGGATATGATCATTGTGGAAAGTTGTTTTAATACATGTGTGCAATGGATTTTGTTTGCCTTGTATTCTCAATGAGGGATAGGATGAAAAGATAGATTTTGTCTAAATAAAGCAAATACACACATACATATATAAATCAAAGATAGGCTATAAACTTGGGTCTCCTGAATAAACCAGACTTAGGGGAAGCTATAAATTAGATGAGAGGGGGTAAAGGATTGTTTATGAGCCTTGGGCAGGGCTCTAGGGCAGCTAGATGACACAGTGGTTAGAGCACTGGGCCTGGAGTCAGGAAGACCTAAGTTCAAATCTGCCCTCCAACTTACTAGCTGTGTGACCCTGGGCAAGTCATTTAACCCTGTTTGTCTCACTTCCTCAATTATAAGTGAGCTGGAGAAGGAAATGGTCAACCACTCCAGTATCTTTGCCAAGATAACCCCAAATAGGGTCATGAAGAGTTGGACATGAATGAACAACAATAACATGAGCCCCGGATCCCCCGGACCTATTTTGCCCTTTCATAATTCTGTACCTATACACACAGGGCCTCCTGGCACAGAATAAGCATTTAATAAGTGCTTGTTGACTATTTTTTAAAGTAAGAAAATATAAATATGATCCATCATCATTATCATCACATTCATTAGGTCTTTTGCAATTTCTGTCCCCCACTCCCACCCAACCATGCTGATGCTCAGTTAGGCTGATGTATCTGATTTGCAAATCTTAAATAGTAATCAATACCCACCTGGTGTTTGCATTTCTACCCTCTAAAGTCACACAGGGCATGTCATTTCTCTTTTTCATGGTAACTCTTCTTCTGCTTAAAGACAATGATCAGATCCCCAGGTGTCTTACCTTTTCCACTCTAAATATCTCCATTTTGAAGGGAGGTGGAACCAAGATGGTAGAGCAGAGAAAAGCCAAGGTCTCCCAAATTCCCCTCCAAATGACTCTAAAATAATACCTCAGATTGAATTCTAGAGTGACAGAAGCAAGAACAGGTCTGGTGAAACAATTTTCCAGCCCAAGACATCTTAGGAGGTACACAGGAAAGGTATATCTCACTGCGGTGATGTAGGGGTCCATGAATGCAGAGTGGGCCACACTTTGGGGGTGGCTGCATTGGCAGCAAAAGCAGCTTTGGGAGCTCCCAGCCCACTGACTATGTGGGGGGGGGAGCTGAACAACTGGTTGGAAGGAGATTGCAGGGGACCCTTTGCTGGAGCTGGGTTCTGGGCCCTATTGCATTACCCACACACAGTTCTGGGTCACAGTCCTTGGGCCAAAAGGAGCAATAGCACTTGTAGCAGCAGGGGAGCATGGGCCCAATTTGAGGTCCCAGGGCAAAGAAATGTGCCTGTGGTTACTCGTAGGGGAGTAGAGACCCTGATCTCAATTCTAAGACAGAGGGGAGCACTAGTAATTGTGGATGCATGAGGGTGGAGGACCTGGTCACAGTCACAGGGCCAAGGGGAGTGTTAACTCTGGTGGCTACAGGGGAATAAAGTCCCCTCTTGGATAAGACCAGAGCACAGATCAGGAGAACATAACCACACCTCTCCTTAGATCATACCACCTTGGAAGCACCAAAGACCTACAAACCCCCAGAGCTAGCACTGAAAATAGAAGCAAGAAAGGACTGATGCTTGAGACAGTGTTCCCTCCATCCTGGGAGCAGAGTCCAACCTTAACATAAAGTTCAAAGTCAAGAAATAAACTGGGAAAATGAGCAAACAACGACACTGGCAAAAACCCTGACCATAACAAATCACTATGGTGACAGGGAAGATCAAGACACAAACCCAAAAGAAAACAACAAATGTCAAAGCAGCTACAAGCAAAGCCTCAAAGAAAAATGTGAATTGGACAAACATCTCCATTTCCTTCAGCTAATCCTTACAACAATAGGGTTCTCTTACAACTCTGTTTGCTTTCTTTTGGACACTTTCCAGCTCACCAACATCCTTCCTTAAATGTGGTACCCAAAACTGAACACAATATTCCAGATGAAGGAGGATGAGGACTGGTTACATTAGAGTTGTAATGTCCCTCACCCTTCATACTATGTTTTCCTTAACGCAGCTTATAATCACATTAACATTTTGGCTGCCATATCAATCAACAAGCATTTATTAAGTACCTACTATGTGCCAAGAACTGTCACACTGTTGATTCATATTGAGGTGAATAGAAGAGAAAACATAAAAGGTGTTCAGCCCTTTAGACTTCCCTAGAAAGAAAATGAACTCAGGGGTCACTAAGGATTTTGGTGAGTTCTTTCCCACAGAGTCCTATACAATCTCACCAAAACTTGTAGTACAACTCTGTAGTTCAGACCACTATCTCTAGAAGGTAAGCATACTTTGTGGGTTACTAAAGAAATTGTCCCTTTCCCAAAGTACCTGAGCTCAGTAACCTTCTGACTGCTCTTTAAGTAGACTGCTGTGCAAGACTGTTATCTTCTTTTTCCAAGGAGCACACTACATCAGGAAATCCTCTTCTATCTCTGGAAAGTTTAATTTCTGAATTTTCCAATTTAGTAAGTCTTAAACTTGAGATTATCCAGGAACCAACTCCCAAAGCTGGTGAATGGAAGGATGGATAACATTTATTAAACATTGAGGCAGTTTTGTTCTCAAGGAACTATATATATATATATATATATACACACATACACACACATATATATGCATACATACATATATATGTGTGTATGTATATATATGCATACGTACATAAATATGTGTGTATGTATATATATATGTATACATACACATACACACACGTATATTCTAATGGGGGAAACAACTTATAAAGAGGAGTAATGGCTGGGCAAACATATTTTGGGTCTGGGAAATCACAGAAGATGGTGAGCGGAGTTATAAGGAAATAAATTGGAACAACTTTTTCAGAAATAATGGTAATGTTCAAACAAAATCATAGGATCCCAGATTTAGAGTTGAAAAGAACCTAAGCAGTCATGGTTTCCAATCCCTTAATTTTACATATAAGGAAACCAAGTCCCAAAAAAGATTAAAATGATTTTTCTAAGGTCAGCCAGGTATTAAGTGCCAAATTCTCAGACTTCAAATCCAGCATTCTTTTCACTGCACCATGATGCCTCTAGTTTGTTAGTAATCATGGAAAGACTCATTATAGTCAAATGATAGAGTCAGACTTGGTCTAGTTTTGTAGGCTGTGGGAATGAATGAGTACAGCTTGACCCCAGGGTGAGAGTACCAAAGCTCAATGAGATCTCCCAGGGTGTGATTTCTGGAGGTCAGAGTTCTGGAGGTTAGAGTTTAATGTCGGATAGAAAGAGAGTGGCCATAGTGGATAACTGGAATATGAAACATGATGCTATCCAGGAAATCTCCTCTCTCTGGACAGAAGGCTAGATTCCAGAACCATACTGTCTAAGGAATTCAAAATCCTCTCTCTACCACATAAGAGTTGGGATTCACAGACTTTGTTTGTGACCTTCCTACAGGTCAGCATCATTAATATTTATTCTAGAGTTTAAAAAATAATTAAGTCTGTAAGTTCCAGAAAGTGCTATAGTACATGGTATATAGGTGGTGTAGTGGATAGAGTTCTGGACTTGGAGTCAGAAAGACCTGTGTTCAAACCCTGCCTCATATATTAACTGTATGATCTTTGGAAAGTCACTTACTCTCTCTCAGCCTCAGTTGTATCATCTCTAAAGTGGTAGTTATAAATTAGTTCCTATCTCACAGGTTTATTGTGATAATGAAATGAGATAATATGTGTAAAACATTTTTCAGAACTTCAAAGTTCTGTATATATAATTACTTTAAAATTATTATTATTAATTAATCAATAAACATTTATCAAATGCCTACTATGTATCAGGCAGTGTGCTAAGCACTGAGAATACAGAAAGAGGCAAAAGACAGTCCTGCCCTCAAGGAGCTTACAATCTAATGAGAAAGGGAACATGTAAACAGATATATGCAAAGCAAGCTATATGCAGGATAAATAGGAAATAATTAACAGAGGAAAATCACTGGAATTTAGAAGGGTTAGGGAAGGTTTTCTATAGAAGATAAGATTTTAGTTGGGACTTTAAGGAAGCCAGAAAGGTCAGTATTCAGAAAGAAGAAGAGAGAGCATTCCAGGCACGGGGACATCCAGAGAGAATGCCCAGGGTCAAGCCATAGAGTATCTTTCTGTGGAATAGCCAGGAGGTTAGAGTCACTGGATTGAAGAGTGCATACAGAGGAGTGAGGTGTAAGAAGATTGGAAAAGTGGGAGGGGGCTAGGTTATGAAGGGCTTTGAAAATCAAACAGAGCATTTTGTATTTGCTCCTGGAGGCAATAAGAAGTCACTAGGGTGTATTGAGTAGGGCAGTGACATGATTGGATGTTTGCTTTAGGAAAATCACTTTAATGGCTGAATGGAGGATGGACTGAAGTAGGGAGAGATTTGAGATAAGCAGACCCACCAGCAGGTTATTGCAATAGTCCTGGAATAAAGTGATAAGGGCTTGCCCTGGAGACGTGGCAGTGCTGTTAATGTTGTTGTTGTTATATTTTATGCTCTTCAGTCTCAGAATGCTTTGTCCCTAATTTTATTGGGTAGGAGTGATTGAATGTTAGGAGAATTTACAGTGGGGAGGAGTAGCATATCTATCTGCCCAGCGGACTCCCCTCTCTCAAAAAATTATATGAACTGAATACCTGGAATTCTTTTACTGGATAACATAGCAAGGGTAGCTACACCATTTGTAGTATACAACAAAGAAAGTGGGAATTTCCATATCAGTCATAATGAAGTTGAACTCCTGCCTAATGAGCTTAAGGGGTGGAGTGCAGAGGTCAGAATACTTAGGGACCTTGACACTATTCAGTATTTTGGCTAAGAACATTACAAGTTCATAGATGAAGGCATAAATTGTAATTATCAAAAAAGAGATTTTGGCTTTCTGCCAAATCAAATCAAATCCATAGCTAAGCTACTCTGGGATTTTAAGGGGGTATTTTTACATTAAGGTCCAGGCCTTAATCTGTCAGATCCTCTAGGCCCATGGGGTTTTTGTGGAAGAAGTAGTGCTCCTCCATGCAGGTGGAAGAAAACGGTGCCATCAACATCGTTTCTCCTGTTTCACATATTGGTTCCATAGGGTCTTGTAATCCAGCTTGAAGATTCTTAACACTGAAACCTCCAGAAGAGGTCATGAAATCATAGAGGAAGTTGGTCTATTGCTTCCCTTTTACAGACTGTGAATGGACAGCTCTTTTAAAAAGAGCTCATCCCCCTGAGTCTCATTCAGCCAATCTTCTTAGAAGCAGCCCAAATCTCTAAAATCCAATCGGTAAAGTATCAGTAAATATGCTCACACTCTCCATGGGGAGATCCCCCTCAAAAACCTGCAAAAACAAAACAAAACAAGTTCCTACACCTAAAAAGCTCACCAAGTTGATTGGAGAACTCTATAAATTGATAAGAAAAACAATGTGCACAGAATCAATAACATTGTGTGATGATCAACTATGAATGACGCAGCTCTTTTCAGCAACGCAGTGATCCAAGATAAGTATAAAGGTCTCACAAAGGAAAATGCTATCCATATCTAAATAAAGAACTGATGGACTCTGAAGGCAGGTGGAAGCATATATTTTCCCATTTACTTTATTCTTTCTTTTTTAAATCTATTTCTTCTTTCACAACTGTGACTAATAGGGAAATTTTTTTTATATGATAGCTCATGCACAGACTATGTCAAAGTGCCTACTATTTTCAGAAGAGGGGAGGGGAGGGAGAAAATTTAGAACTCGAAGTCTTGTAAAAATTAATGCTAAAAATTTTTTTTGACATGTAACAGTAGAAAAAAATAAAATACTATTAAACTTGAAAAAAAATTTCCTTAATCTATCCTCTCTTATAGTTGTTATTGTTGAGTCATTTTTCAGTCATGTCCATCTCTTCATGACCCCATTTAGGTTTTTCCTGACAAAGATACTGAAGTGGTTTGCCATTTCCTTCTCCAGCTCATTTTACAGATGGGGAAACTGAAGCCAACAGGGGTAAGGGACCTGCTGAATGTTTGAGGTCAGATTTGAATTCAGGTCTTCCTGACTCAAGGCCCAGAGCTCTATGCACTGTGCTACCTCCTTTATAGTATTACCATTCAACTAACATTTTTCTTTTTATCCAAAGATATCATGACTATCAAATGCTTTACTGAAATCTAGTTAATATTATTTTTATAGTACATAAAAGCACAGAGCCAACAAGACCCGGGTTCAAGTTTTGTCTCTGGCACATACTAGCTACATAGCTCTGGGCAAACATTTAACTTCCCAGTTCTCTAGGAAACCCTCTAAGAGTGCCGGTATTGATAGAGGGAGTTTTCTACTGTGCAATTTCCTACGCTGGTGAAATCACAAGTTCAATTCCTATCCTTATCCTATTAACTTTACTTTCGGTATTCCTTTGATCTAGTGGTCTATTAGCCTTATTTAAAAAGGAAATGAGATTAGTCTACCATAACCTGTTTTTTGATAAAGCCATGTTGGCTCATGATCAGAAACTAGTTTGTTAATCATACATTCCAGGAGGGTCAGAAACAAGACGGCAAATTAGAAGTACATCCTAGCTCCCCAACATAACTCCTCCACAAAGATTTGGAAAATATTCCAGACTGAGCCCTGATCTGAAAATCCAAGGAAAAAAATCACAGTGATTCATTTTCCAGCCCAGGTTGTTGTAAGGAGAAAAAGAAGTCTATGGACATTGAGGATGGGAGTCTAGATAGTGCCTTACGGAGCATTCCACAACAGCAGCTCTAAGAAGACCATGCACCAGACTGCGTACCAGGTCCAGAAGAGATCCCAGAGACACACCAAAGGGTTAACCTTACCCAAGATCAAGGAATAGGTCCCTGTGTTGCTCTGTTGCTCATCACCTAGTTCTAGGACATGGATCTAGAAGAGACTGGAGAAGAAACCTGCACCTAGCGGTGGTATTCTGGAACTATGGGCCCTTGTCTGAGTTTCTTAGCAAGGATCAAGTCAACAAGCATTTATTTATTTATTTATTTATTTATTTTTAGGCAATTGAGGTTAAGTGACTTGCCCAGGGTCACACAGTTAGTAAGTGCCAAGTGTTTAATCTGAGGCTGGATTTGAACTCAGGTCCTCCTGACTTCAGGTCCGGCGCTCTATCCACTGCACCACTTAGCTGCCCCATTCAACAAGCATTTATTAAGCACCTTCTGTGTACTGAGCACTGTGTTAAGTGCTGGAGATACAAAGAAAGGCAAAATAAATTAAATAACATGAAATAACTTTTCTTCTCAGGGAGAGCAATCTAATGGGGAGAGACCACATGCAAATAACTATGTGCAAACAAGATACATCCAAGACAGGATAAATTGGAAATAATCTCAAAAAGAAGGCACTAAGATTAAGGAAGACTAGGACAGACTTTTTGCACAAAGTGTGACTTCATCTGTGACTCGAATGAAGCATTGGAAGCTAGGGGACAGAAATGAGAAAGGAGAGAATTCAAGGACAGCCATTAAAAATGCCCTGAGTTGGAGCTGCAACGTCTTTGTGTGGGGAACGGCAAGGAAGCCAGTGTCACTGGATAGCAGAATATGTGGAGGTAAGTAAGAAGACTAGAAAGATGGGGGATAAGGGAAGGCAGGCTATGAATGCTGAACAGTGGTTAGTTATGAATACCAAACAACAGATTTTATGCTTGATCCTGGAGGAAATAGAATTCATTAGATGGGGGAATGACATGGCCAGGCATATGCTTTAGGAATATCACTTTGACAGCTGAGTGGAGAATGAGACAAAATGGGGAGACGCTTGAAAGAGGGACACTGACCAGCAGATTATTATTGTAGTAGTCAATGAGTGAAGTGATATGGACTCACATCACAGAGGAGAGAAGGGAAGATAACGCAAGAGATGTTATGAGGGTAGAAAAGACAGAACTTGGCAAACAATTGGGTGGAAGAGAGTGAGGTGTGGAGTAAGACACTGGGATTGTGAGCCTGGGTGATTGGGAGGATAGTGGTGCCCTTAACAGTAATGAGGATGTCAGGATGAAGGTAGTCCTGAGACAGGGGTAGGGACAGGAGAAAATAATGAGTTCATCTTGAATTTAAGATGTCTATGGCACATCAAATTTAAGATACCCAACAGGGAGCTAGAGATATGAAAGTGGATGTCAGGAGAGAGGTCAGGGTTAGATTAAGAAAAATCTGAGAATCATCCACATAGAGATAGTAATTGAATCCGTGGGAGATCACCAAATGAAATTGTACAGAAGCAGAAGAAAGTTCAGTACAGTCCATTAGCCAACAAGCATTTATCAAAGGCTTACTATGTTCTGGGCACGATGCTTACTGCTGGGAATGCAAACACAAAATGAAAGAAAATCTGTCTCGACCCTCAAGGAGTTAACATTCTAACAAGGGAAAGCAACACATAAAGGGGAGTTGTAAAGGGGTGGGGGTAGACACACTTTACATAGGCCTCCTTCTTAAGTTGGAGGTTCTTTGAGAAACCAGTTGATCAGCAGGTGAGGCTTCAGAAGCTGAGAATGAAGAGAGAAGGAGAGTCTTGGAAAACACTCACAGACAGCGTGCCCTAGATGAAAATCCAACAAAGGAAACCGAGAACAAGTCAGTCAGATAGGCAGAAGGAGAACCAGTAGAATGAAAAATGAGAAAACCTAGAGAAAAAAGAATAAAGAAGAGGGTGGTTGACAATGTCAAAGGCTTGAGAGAGGTCAAGAAGGATGAGGACTGAGAAAAGGCCTTTAGATTTAGCAATTAAGAGATAATTCGATGACTATGGAAGAGTAGCTTCAAATGAATGAAGAGATTTGAAGTCAGATTGTAGAGAGTTAGGAAAAGAGTGAGAGAAAAGGAAGTACTGGCACATATTATAGGTGACCTTCTCAAGGAATTGAGCCACAAAAGGAGAGAAGGATATGGGACAATAGATAGTGGGGATAGATGGATGAAGAAATGTTAGTTGTTCATTTGTAGGCTGAGTCAATATAAGAAAAATGACAATACTACCTAAATTAATTTACTTATTCAGTGCCACATCAATCAATATACCAAAGACTTTCTTTGTCGAGCTAGAAAAATAATAACAAAATTCATCCGGATGAACAAAAAGTCAAGAAACTTGAGGGAAATAATGAGAAAAAAGTAGGAAGAAAAGGTGACTAGCAATAACATATCTCAAACTATGGTACAAAGCAGTAATTACAAAAATAATTTGGTGCTGGTTGAGAAAGAGGTTGCTAAGTGGAATAGATTGGATAGAAAATATACAGAAGAAAGTGAACCTAGTATCTAATGATAAACCCCAATATTCTATCTATTGGGGTAAGAACTCATTACTAGACAAAAACTGCTCCCTAAGAAGAAAAGCAGATAGAGAAAAATCTTCATAGCAGATTTCTTGAATAAATGTCTCATTTCTAACATGTATATGCATACATACATATATATATATACATATATATGGAACTGATTCAAATCTATAAGAATAAGAGTCATTTCCAACTGATAAAGAGTCAAAGGATATGAATAGGCAGTTTTCAGAGGAAGTAATCTAAGTTATTAATAGTCACGTAAAAATGCTCTAAATCATTAATGATTAGAAAAATGCAAATTAAAACTTTGAGGTTCCACCTCAAACCCTGCAGATTGACAAAAAAAAAGGAAAATGCAAATGACAAGTGCTGGAGTGTCTGTTGGAAAACAGGTATAATCATGTACAATTGGTAGAACTGTGAACTAGTAAGCAACTTGAAACTAGGCCCCAAAAGCTATTAAACTGTGTATACATACCCTTTGAACCAGCGATACCACTACTAAGCCTATACCCCAAAGTTATCGAATAAAGAGGAAAAGGATCTTTATGTACAAAAATATTTATGGCAGCTCTTTTCACGGTTGCAAAGGATTAGAAACCAAGAGGGTACCTGGTTGAGGAATGATCTCACAAGTTATGGTACATAAATGTGATGGAATACTATTGTGCTCTAAGAAATGATAAAAGGGATGATTTCAGAGAAAACTGGGAGATTTGTATGAACTGATACAGAATGAAGTGAGCAGAACTAGAGGAGAGAAGGAAAGAAGCGTTAATTAAAAAGTCTTCCATGTGCCAAGCACTGCGCTAAGTGCTTTGCAAATATCTCATTTGATAATATTTGCTTATTAATTTGATTATTTATCTCAAATGAATTAGATAACTAGAAGAATAATTTATATGATAATAAAAATATTGGAAAGACAAACAACTTTGAAAAAACCTAGGAACTCTGATCAAAGCAATGACTAACTGTGATTCCAGCATGATAAAACATGCTACCCACTGCTGGATGGAAAAGTGAAGAACTATGTGTTTGTGTATATGTATGTATATATATACGTGTGTGTGTGTATGTTATGTGTGTGTATTTGTTCAGTCATTTTCAGTTGTGTTTGACTCTTCATGACCCAATTTGCGGTTTTCTTGGCAAATCTACTAGAGAGGTTTGCCATTTCCTTCTCCAGCTCATTTTACAGGTGAGGAAACTGAGGTAAACAGGGTTAAGTGAGTTGCACAGGGATATATAAATATACACACGTACATACATATATACACATGCATATGTTTCTTTTGGACATGGGCAATGTGGGAATTTGTTTTGCTCTACGATACATGTTTGTCAGAAGCAGCTAGGTGGCGCAGTGGATAGAGTACTGGTCCTGGATTCAGGAGGACCTAAGTTCAAATCTGGCCTCAGACACATAACACTTGCTAGCTGTGTGACCCTGAGTAAGTCACTTAACCCCATTGCCTAGCCAAAAAAAGAAAGAAAAGGAAAAATACAATACATGTTTGTAACAGGGGTCTTATTTTTCTTGTTCTCTTAATTGGGAAGGAATTGTCAGAACCAGGATGCCCGAAATCATTTAGAGCAGCTAGGTGCTCTCTTACTTCTTCTCTTCTCTTGGATTTCATTGTTCCACCACCGCATAATCATCACACCCTGTTTTTTGAGTCCAAAAATTGGTTTGTAACCTTTCATCACATAATTGTTGCATGGTATAGTTCTGTTTGTCATACCACTTAAAAGGTAAACAGAGCAGCAATGTATTCACCAGTGGCATATGGATATGCATTTGTCTCTTGAGCATGGTGAACCAAGAGCCTAGAATTCTCAGCACATGAGCATTGTCAGTATTACATTTTAGTATATATTCATGAGTATTCCATGCATCCTAATCTTGTACCAAAGTCAGTTTGGTAATAAATTATTTTTAAATAATACCAGCACAATATTTTTTAAAGATTCACATACTGATCGCACCCCACTTTTTAACAAAAAATTTTGGCATAAAATCTGCAATATGCATATGTCTATTTGCATGTCTATATCTATTGACCTGTTGATCTAACTATATATATATATATATATTATATATCTCAATCTATCAATCTATTGATCTATCTATATACATACATACATATGTTGATCTATTGATCTATATACATAATCCCCATAATTTTTGGAAATCTGATTTCTTAAACTCTAGAGCAAACATATAGCCCTGTCCAGTGTTCACATCCTTGACTATTATGTCATCCAGGATGACTTAGTCACTTTCCCCAAGGGTCTCTTGGCGTGGGGAATACCCAGGTATTTGCTTGGTCAATAACCAGGTATTCCTGGTTGGATAGAATTATGTTTAGATGAGACTATTTTACTCACTGCTTCTTCTATGAGAACTGTCAGCAAGGCAGGTAAAGAATTGATCACATGTCGAGCTTTCAGCAGAATTAAGTCTAGGTAATTAAAATCTCTATCAGGCCACAATGTGATACAATGGATAGAGTACTATGACTGGAGTCATGTAAATTTGAATTCAAATCCAGAAGTCACTTGACTACCATCTACCTCCATCTTCTCATCTGAATGGGGACCCAGCTAGCTACTTCCAGTTGGGTAACTCAGCTCCTTGTTCCCTCTCCCTCCCCCTCTCCTCCTTCCCTCTCTCCCCCTCTCCTTCCTCTTCCCTCCCCTATCCTGGGTTTATTGGCTAGATTTCTTTCTCAAAGACCAAGCCTTAAACCCAATTCACTCTAGAGCTCATAGATTGGACAATAGGTCCCTGCCCAAGCACCACTTAATGGTTATTTTTTGGGCCCAGCAGGCAAGAAACTGTTTCTCTTTTGGCCAGCAACCCTGAGGGTTTGATTTTTTAGTTTGATTTTTTTTAAAAATTAAAGGTGCCATCCCTTGACTCATTTCTTAAAGAGGCCTATTCACTGACTGGGCATTGCCTCACTCAAAGTGAGAACCTGAAATGACCTTAGCGTAAAAGGGCCAGGGTCTCTCACTGCATCCTGGGCCATCTCCAATCATACTGATGAATATCTGGCAAGTGGACTCAAATGGCTCTGGAGCAGAAAGTGAGGTTAGTGACCTTGCACAGCCCTCCCTTACTCAAATCAAAGTCAATTGGAAGTCATATCATCTTCTCCCTGATGTCATGGTCCTCTTCCAGAATGAAGGACAAACCACAATAACCGATAAAATGTAAATAATAATAGCATCTACCTCTCAGGACTGGTGTGAGGATAACATGAAATAATATTTGTAAAATTTTTTGCAAGTGTTCTATATAAATGCTAGCTGTGATTATGTTACTTCCATAACGGATTATGATCTTTGTCAGAAACCTATCCATTTCTTCCACGTGATTAGGTTGCCTGTAGTATACTCTTCCTATGATGGGGAAGGAACTCTCAGTATTAGAAATTCAGCGATCTGGGTTCTAGTCCTGATTCTAGTCTAACTTCTCCCAAACATTGTTACAGAGTCAAATTATTGAAACGGATTTTGTGGGGCCCTGATTCACAGGATCATGGAGCCAGAAGAGACCATAATGACAACTGAGTCCGGCTTCCTCATTTTATAGACGAGGAATATGAGGTACAAAGAATTTAAAAGACTTGCCCAGAAGCACACAACTAATAAATATTAGGTAGTATTTGAATTCAGGTCTTTCTGACTCCAAGTCCAGTGCTCCATCCACTGTTCTACACTGCACCTCAGTTCTGTGTCAAGATTTTAATTGTTTGGGTTTAAAAAGAGGTTAACTTTCCATAGAGATACATATACAACCTTCTCCCCATCCCCTTTAAGGCTTTGCAAAGCAGCCAAGGTATCTTAAGTAGCCTAACACACAATCTTGCTTTTCTCTTATTTAAATCTCTCACCTTCTGGAAAATCCATTGCTAAACTTGTTCTTTTCAGAACCAAAACACAGTCACTTGATAGTCTTTTTGGTTGTATTTTAATATTTCTGCAAAACTGCTGCTGGAATACCAAGACCATTATCTTTCCAGGGAGAGTAAGCTCTTGACTTTAGACATAAGAACAAATATTTCCCTTGATAGTGCCACAGCCAACAAAACTCCCTGCTGTTCCATGTGAGAGATTTACAAAGTGTTTGTATTATGTGAAAATCCAAACCAAAGCTGTGGAATTGTATTGACTTCAAACAATGGCAGAATGCTGAACCCATTAAAAAAAAAGTTCCTTAAAACAGAAAACTAATGAATATATTATATACCTTTGAATTTATCATTGCTTTGAAATATGTATTTCTTTCCTGCTTGCTGTATACCCAGGTTATTTTCCTGCTGTGTGAGACTCTCAGCAGCAATGAGTTTGCCCTTCAGAAGGAGATACTTGGCAAGACCCAAAAGAAGTCAGAGTGAAATCTTCACTTGTTAATGAAACCAGGGAAGGAGTGGGTTTGCTTCAAAGTGTGTGGTGGTTTTGATAATGCCAATTCTATTGTATGGCTGTAGTACAAGCAGGTAGATGAAGAACACCCAGTTTCCTGTGTCTGCAGGGCTCTTTGGTTTATTGACTTCATTATGCTCTGCAAGGATATTAGGGTTAGATTGGCAGCACTTCTCTTTTCCATAATGAGATTTGGGGGTGCTTTCTCAGAATCCGAAGGATTAGCTATAGCAAAAATCCCATAATAGAACCAACACAGCAGTACAGTTTAGTCCAACTAGTTTTTTTTTAAACTTATTAGAGGGGCATCAAGGTGCCGGAATGCATAGAGTTCTGGCCCTGGAGTCAGTAGGACCTGAGTTCAAATCTGGCCTCAGACACATAACACTCACTAGCTGTGTGACTCTGGCCAAGTCACTTAACCCCAATTGCCTCACCAAAAACAAAACAAAACAAAACAAAAAAACAAAGCAAACAAACAAAAAGGAAAACCCTATTAGTCAGATATTATGCCCAAACCTTGATGCCAGAGTACAGGGGAAACAAAAATGAAATATAAAATTAGTCCTGCCTTCATAGAACTTATATTCTCCTGAACATGAGAAAAGACATGAATAGGTAAGTATATACAAGGTACTTGAAGAGTGTGAAGATTGAATTAAGAAGTAAGGGGGTCGGGAAATGCTACCCATAGAAGAAGAGGTAGGCTGAGTCCTGTAAGCAGCTGTGGATTCTAAGAGGCAGAGTTGAAGAGGAAATGCATTACAGGAATGGAGGAGGCAACCTGTGTAAGGACATGATGGAATTCTAATACTCTCTGTCTTTCTCAGGCTCCTCTTTAGCTATGAATGGATCTCAACTTGCTTTCTTTGTTTGAAGCCCTCATTACAAAACTAGCCCTCTGCAGAGCTATAAAGGGAACAAAGTTATCTTCAGTGCCTGACTGAGCCTGGGTCCTTTCTGTACTCTCCTCAGGTACTAATGGCTCTCTGACTTCTCTGATTCCTCTTATCATCCGACAAACATCTTCACCCCAAGGACTGGGGGTCTCTGAAAGTCCCTTCAGAAGCAAGTCCCTTGATCTCTATAGATTTCATTTACCTCATTTTTAATGCAAGGTGGTTGGGTTAGGTGACCTATGAGACTCCTTTCCAGCTCTTAATTGATGTTCCGATGATGTGTAGCATTTACAAAGGGGGATTTAGGAAACAACAGTGCTTCCCCCAAAGGAATAGAATACTAAAAATGGCATCTTGAACATCGATGGCAGAAATATTTGGGGACTGATGGTTCCCCAAATTGTTCTGTGTAAGTGATCACTTTTACCTGGCTACCTTCCTCCTTCAGTGCTTACTTTCTTATTTATTTCTTCCCTTATGTAATCTGGTGTTCAAGGCCCCTCTACAATCTGGTGCTATGCTACCTTTTCAGCCTTACCTTTTTTTTTTTTTTTTTGGTGAGACAATTGGGGTTAAGTGACTTACCCAGGGTCACACAGCTAGTAAGTGTCAAGTGTCTGAGGCTGAATTTGAACTCGGGTCCTCCTGACTCCAGGGTCAGTGCTCTATCCACTTTGCCACCTAGCTGAACCTGTTTTTCTCATCTATATACTCTATATCCCAGGTTGATTAGGATGCTTTCTGCTTCTCTGCCTCCCCAAGAGCTCTGTATTCTCCTGTCTTTTTGCTCATGCTATTCCCCAAGCCTGAAATGTCTTTCTTTCTTCCTCCTCTAAGTCTGCTGAATTCCTACCCATCATCTAAGTCAAATATCCTCCATGAAACCTTCCCTGTCCTCTCCCCATCCCATTAGTCAGTAACACATTTTCTTTACCTATGACTTTCTTTTGTACCTCTCAAAGGCACTTATTATATAATATTGTATGTTATAGTTATCTGTGTTTGTGTCTTGTCCCCCAACTTGAGTCCATTAGCTCCACTAGCAAGGACATACTTTACTCAAGTCTTTTATCTCCCCAGTACCTAGAAGAGTATTCCACACAGAATCAACACTTAACAAATATTTGTTGAATGAATGGGTAGAGGAATGAATTCTTCTTCTCCTGTGGCCTCTGTTTCTCTGCATTTCAAAATTTTCTCCAATTACCAGTTCCATCTCTTAGTTCTCCTACTTTCTTTTGAGTGCTTCAAGCCATGAACCTAAGAGAATCTAGAGTCAGAGGACCAAGTTTTAAATTCCAGTTCTGTCACCTACCACCCCTGTGACCTTGAGCAAGTCACCAGTCTTCCATGGGTCTTAGTAAGCCAGTCCTTATTAAGCACCTACTATACTTCGAGCACTGTGCTAAGCACTGGGAATATAAAGAAAGGCCAAAGACTGTCCCTTCTCCTGAGGAGCTTATAGTCTAGAGGAGAAGACGCCGTGCAAACAACTGGGCACAAATAAGATATAGATGGGATAAACTGGAAATGATCAGCAGAGGCTGTTGATCAGCATTGAGGGGGCTGACAATCCCACCTGTAGAAGGTGGGATTTTAACTGGAACTTGAAAAAAACCAAGGAATGGAGGAGACAGAGATGAGGAGGGAGAACATTCCAGGCATAGAGCACAATCAAGGGAAATGCCTGGAGTTGGGAAATGGAGCTTCTTGTATAAAGAACAGCCAGGAGGCCAGGTACCTGGATCACAGAGTCATACATTGAGATTGAGTAAGGTGTAAGAAGATTAGGAAGATAAAATAAGGGTGACTACATGACCTCAGGATCTTCTCCATTTTGGTTTCCATTAAACTCTGACCTCCCTCAGCATTATTCAAAAGTTCTCTCTAACATTTGTTTCACATTTAAAATCTCAATTTCTCAATTTCTATTGAAGAGGCCATGTGATGCTGCAGAAAGAAGATCCTTGGAGACAGGAGACGGTTAATTTCCTGGTTGTGAAACTAGCTAGAAAGTGTAACTTCAGACAAGTCACTTTCCTTTTCTCTGATTGGTTTTTTTGTTTTGTTTTGTTTTGTTTTTTTTTGGTGAGGCAACTGGGGTTAAGTGATTTGCCCAAAGTCACACAGCTAGTAAATGTTAAGTGTCTGGGGCTGTATTTAAACTCAGGTTCTCCCAACTCCAAGGCCAGAGCTCTATTCACTGAACCACCTAGCTGTCCCTCTGATTGTTCCTTTATCTGCCAAATGAGGGGGTTATGTGGGATAATTTCTAAGGGCCCTTTCACCTCTGAGATTCTCCGCTTCTATGATTTCCCCTTTGTAACAAAACTTCCAAATAATTATTTATACTCAGCTCTGTATTTTCCAAAAGAACAACTGGGCATTCACCAAGGGAGAAAGGTGGGAGTCATTATCACTCTTTGTACTGTTTTTAAGTATTGCTATTTTTTTCCTATTTTAAAAAGTGGATGCTTTTGTAAAAAATCAGTAATTTCCCAATTTCTCCACCATGAACTGTGTCTTGCAATGAAGAAAGGTATAATTGACCAACAAAGCTATTAAGTCTGACAAGGTATGCTATATTTTGCATTTACAGTTCTTCTCCCCCAACTGTCTACCAAACAAAAGGATATGCATTATATTCTCTGTTAACCAGAACCAAAATTATTCACTTCTTTGTACTTTTCCTGGGAAGAATGGGGAAGATATGGTATGAACAACAATCAGTTGGGTATATTAATGAATTAATAAATTTGTAATCAAATAAATGACCAGGAAATGGACTCATGTTCTGGCAACACAGGAGACTGCCTGAACTCTGCTGTGGACATTATCCAACCCTATTCCTAAAAGCTCGTTCTTCAATCATTACAATTATTGCCTTTGACGTCAGACATCCTCTGTCCTTCCCCCTTGAATTTCACCTGGAAGGGGTTGATCATAGAAGCAATGGATATTTGTGCTTTTTATCATTGATGCTTTGTTATATGGTATCTTCTATAGTACAAGGACATATTGTCACACACCTGGGCTTGGTTCCAGTTTGTATGGAAGCCCTCCATGGTGCTTGGAGGCTATCATCCTTTAATTCCTGGCCTGCGCTTTCTCACTCTTCCTGTTTCTCCATCTCACTTCCTCAGACATGTCCTTACTCATCTTCTTCTCTACTCTCATTTCTTGGAATTCTGCAACCTGATGCTTTCCCATGAATTAATCTTCATTGAATAAGATGATTATCAGGTGACTATAAGAATGGCTGTGACACCTGGCATCAGAAATGCCATTCAGGGGTTTGACACTGCCCTTAAACCCAAGAGAAGGTTCTTTTTTGGATGCTTGTCGGGTTCTATTGAGGAACTGCCAGACTTGGCCATGATAGTGACTCATTCCCTAGGCCAGAAAAAGGAGGTCTATGGATAATACCTTATGCTTTCATGAGCATTTGCAATATTTTTTGAAGTATTTTATGTACCTTATTTTATTTTTTCTTCTCATTAACCTACCAATAAGGTAGATATCATTACCCCTATTTTAGGGATAAAGATAGGACCTGTGAGTTCCTTGGCTTAGAAAAAAAACAAGGCAATTTCCTTTGCCAATGGAAGTTAGCACCTCCTTTGTGTCTCACAGTCTTAGAGAGCTGAGAGGGGAAAGCACTGAGAGGGGAAAGGAAAGAAACATACATTTATTCAGGGCCTGCTATGTGTCAGGAACCGTGCTAAGTGACCTACCCATATTATCTCATTTGAGAGGTTAAATGACTTGCCTAGGGTCACACAGCCAGTATGTGTCAGAGGTAGGATTTGAACTAGGAATTTTCTGACTTTGAGTCTGGCTCTTTACTCACTATGCTATGCTACCAATCATCCTTATTTTATAGATGAGAAGACAAGAAAAATTAAAAGTGGAATAACTTGAAAAGGTTATATAATTCTTTAGTGGTGGAATTGAGCACCAGAACCCAGCTGTCTTAACTTCTAGTTCAAATGCTCTTTCCATTATACCTCAGTAGCCAGGAGACTTCTGCAAGGGAATAAGCCTTTCTCTTATTCTTGGTGCATTATGGGTACATGGTGTTAACTGCATATATAAAATAATGTATCAGAATCATCATGTAAGTACATGCAGTATTTATGCATGTAAATATAATGACAGACTTTGAAAATCATCCTTTCCCCCAGGAATCTCTGAGTCATCAGAGAAAATCTTACAGCTAAATCAAGTCAGCTGGGTCATTCATTGACTTCAGGACCCGTTAGTCAATTCTGTTTTGGAAATAAGTTTGAGAACCAGAGGCAACTCTTAAATAGGACATAGGAATTTAGAGTTCAGTCTGAATGAGAGAAGAGCTTTTGAAACAAAAAGAGATAAAGAATATGTTTCTGATTATCTATGTAATGCCCTCTCTGAAATGACCCCTCCATTTCAGACTCATGGTCTTTTGTTGGGGTTTCAGAGGGTGGCTGACTACTTTCCCCTCACCTCCGCCATTCTCAGGCTAACTTTGAGGGTTTGTGCCTTCTAATATTGTTGCTCCTGAACCGCCATCAGTGTTCTCTCCGCTAACCAGTAAACATCAATTAACTTCTGGAAAAGGGATTTATCAAGGAGGTATGATATAAACAGTAGGTACAAAACATTTCCCCAGAATGGCAGTCCATTCTTTCCTTGCCCACCCAAGGTCCTTGGGGATAATGGGCTCAAACTTAAAATGCAACAGTAGAGAGGCGCACACATAGGGTAAACAGGTGGCTTCTGACTCCTGACCCTGGAAGTCCCTTTTTTCAAATTCTCATGAAGCTCATTGCGGAGTTTAGCATCAATGATAGATGAGTCTATCTGCTATTCCTTTGGACTGGATCTTTGCAGGGTGCCACATCTCCTCCTGGACTAGATGCTGGGCTAACCTGGGCTATTCATGGTCTGAGAAGCTCCTCTATTGGGCTGGGCCGTTTTCGCACTTAACCAGGATGATCCTTTACTGCTACTGGCCACTCTTATTCTTATAGACTTCACTAGCAACTCTGGTCATCTTTGGCAACTCTGGATCTCCCTAACTCACCAGCATGCCTCTGCACTTCCACCTTGGAATATTCATTTGCCTAGGATCAGGAAAGAATAAACACGAAAGAAATGGGGGCACTGTGCACTCTAGGACACATGTCAGTCAGGTGGGGGAATACAACCAGGGGTCCCTTCCCCATAGATAGCTCAAACTAATGCTCCTCAATTGACACTGCCAAAGAAAGAGACTTTGAGATGGGTTCCCCTTTTGTCTGCATACTTGATCTCATCTCTTCAGCATCTTAGTTATCAATTCTTCTAACATTTATGTAGCACTTTAAAATTTGTGAAGTACTTTATATACCTTACCTCATTTAAGTTTTACAACAGCCTTGTAAGGTAGGCATTACAGATATTATTATCCAATTAGGATAATTGCCAGCTAGAAGGTTTTTTAATAATCACTCAGTACATACCTTTCAGCCACTCCTGGTCAGAGATCAGCAACTCAAAGATTTTTGTGGTTGAATTAGAAGCAGACAGAAAATATATGTGAATGCTCTAGAAACTAGCCCTCAGTGGTCAGTCTTCCCTTCCCTGTCCCCACCCCCACCATGATATTTAAGACTTGAAGTCTCTAGGTAAAGATTGAGGTCACTTTTAAGTCACAGGGAGAGTAGAAAAAAGTAGGCTGAGATATTATATTAAACCAATGGATAATAAAGTCCAATTTTACCAAAAGGTGGAATGATAAGGCAGTGACAAATGGGAAGTAAATATGATTCATCCAAACTAAACAGGATAGAGAGAAATATTTTAGAAATGAGGGTAAGATTTTCTAGGGGTAGGTGCCTCTAGAGGAGGTAGTTCCCCAAGAGGAGAAAATAAGGAGTCTGCAGAGTCATAGCAGAGTGGGCCAAAGCCCAGGGGAAATAATCCTTTTGGACTGTGGAAAGCCTCTTACATATCTATGGGGCTGAAACCAAAGGAACCAATGCCAGCTGAAAAACAAAAGGGTAATGTGATGTGGAACCAGGCGAGACAGCCTGGGGACCCATTCCTGGACATTAGACTAAGAAGAGGCTTCTGGAAGGGACTGAGAGTCTCACCAGGCCTGTAAGTGATGCCAACCCAAATTCACCTCAGGCAAGACATCTTCATGTCTTTGTTTAACTTCAGAGATCTGAAGTTGCTGGAAGATCAGCAAAGATCTTCTTCATGTATGCTTTGATTCATCTGTCATGTAACTGTTTCTATACTTTAGTTACTTCATTGCGTTTACCTACATTTCTGAGTAAAATTACTCTTTTGAACCTTTAAATCACTTGTAGCTATGTCAGAGGGAATAAATCAGTGTTTACACAACTCTGTCTGCATAATACAAGTGAGTTATGTGCCCTAGTGGCCAACTGTGGTAATTGACCTACTTCTCTGGCCTTGATCAATCTTCAGAGTCCAGGGAAATTGGAAGTGCTGGGTTAGATGGATAAATAAGAAGTAATCTAGAAGGGAAAGAGTCAGATTTGGGGGTAGATACTCACCTCTTCTTATATGGTTCATCCTCTTGAAGCAAAGTGTTGAATCTCTGAGGTGGCTCATCAAACACCATTTGTTCTATCTATGGACTAAGATGAAAGATGGTTTGAAACTCCAGTGTTAGTCCAAACCTATGATGATTATGATTCAGGGCATATTGATGAATTCATAAATTCATGAGAAAAGTCCATAACTGAAACTATCTCAAGGTGTGGATAGTATACTCAGTGTGGATAGAGTACTGGACTTGGAGTCAGGAAGACTTGAGTTTAAATCTTGCTTCACTTTAAATCTGCTGGATCTATGACCACAGGCAAATTCCCTAACACCTATAAGCCTCAGTTTCCTCTTGTGTCAAGTGGGGATAATAGTATATACAATACCCACCTTATAGAGTTGTGAAACTTAAATGAGAAAGTATATAAAGCACTTTGCAGACTTTTTCATGCTATATAAATGTAAGTTATTATTATGATTGAGAGTCAGTCTATAATAGAGGTTGGAGAGCTGACCTCAGAGTCAGGAAGACCTCTCTGCAAGTCTTACTGTTGACATATGCTGGCTCTATGGGCCTGGGTAAGACATTTAAAATTTCAGAGCCACCAGGGAAATTTCTGAGATTTTGAAATTATAGAGCAGTTGCTACACTGCATTGTTAAGTTCGTAAGTGTAGACTAGAAGGAATGTTAGAGACTATCTGGTCCAATCCCCCTCATTTTATAGAAGAGGAAATTAAGGTCCAAAGAGGTTAAATATTTTGTCACAAAACTAGTAAGTGGAACAGTTGGGATTTGTACTCAGGTCCTCAAACTCCTCAACAAGTATTTTTTTTTTTTAGGCAATTAGGGTTAAGTGACTTGCCCAGGGTCACACAGCTAGTAAGTGTCAAGTGTTTGATCTGAGGTCGGATTTGAACTCAGGTCCTCCTGACTTCCGGGCTGTTGCTCTATCCACTGCACCACCTAGCTGCCCCACAAGTATTTTTTTCAATTGTACCATGCTTCTTCTTGATTATGATAGAGGCAGGTAGAAGGAATTCTTCATAGAGATTCTTTACACTGATTAAATCACAGATCCAGTATAGATAAATAGAGATATAGATATATACATATACACATATATACACATATATAGGTGTATGTGTATGCATATATATATATATACATACACACACACATATATATATATATACATACATATACATATGTGTGTGTGCTTTTGTTTAGTCAGGGTGGGGAATTTGTGGCCTTGAGGCCACATGTGGCCTTCTATATCCTTAAGTGCGGCCTTTTGACTGAATCCAAATAATAAAAGGATTTGTTCTGTAAAATTTGGATTCAGTCAAAAGGCTGCATGTGGTCTCAAGACTGCAGGTTCCCTACCCCTGGCTCTTCTCTTCTCTCCCCCTTCTCCAAGGGAGGCATTCATTCCTTCCAGGAGGGAAAGTAGGAGGTGGAGGGCAGAGACTATCCACTCTACTCTCCTCAGAAAGAAAGAGAGGGTCCTGTGCTAGAATTACATTTAATTGCTTTCTTAAATATTATTAATATAAGAAGTGCAGTTTTAGGTTCAATCTAATTTCTGATCATTGTTCATTAATAGGGAAGGAGGACCCCTAGTTTTATATCTAAGGCTTGACTCCTTTCCCACCAAATACCAGTTCCGCAATGAACATACATAGATAATCAAGGAACCCATTTATCCAATTCAATAGCAGAACAGAAATCAGAGAAAGTGCGCAGAGGAGAAAATATACCAGATAGTGCAGAGCAAAAGAATTCTCCCATTGGGAGTAAGGTAACTCAGATCAACCAAGGGAGAGAATTCTAGATCTCACTCAAAGAAAAGTTCCCCAAAGTCTTTAGTGTAGTGTAGGACATAATGGGGACCGCCCATTCCTCTCATGTCTTCCCAGAGTCTTTTCCTTCAGAAACCTGAAGTGGGGTTGCATCTTCTCTCTTCTCCCTTGAAACTGGAAGTCAGAAGCACTTGAAGTGACTGTAGAACCTGAAGTTCAAAGAGATAAAAGCTCCTACTAACTCTACCACACTGCTCCTGTAGATGCAGGGCACTGATCTGCACCAATGAAGTGAGGGTCCCATATTAATGGGCTTTGGGACTCCAGTGACATACACACACACACACACACACACACACACACACACACACACACATACATACATATATATGTATAGTTTTAGAACCCATGTCATATGAGGGAGAATTAAAGAAATTAGGAGTCTTTAATCAGTATTTCAATGCAATTCACCATATAGTTAATGTGTTTACTACATGGCAAGCATTGCACAGGGTGTTGGGAGATACAAAGGTTTAAAAAAAACAAAACACCACAGTCCCTGCCTTCAAGGAGCGTATAATCTAATAATGGGTCTCAAATATTAGACCATGAAAACTATGATAAGGGCAAAGGAAAGGTCTAAAAAACATGTGGAGAGAGAAAAATCCTTTTCAGTTGGTATAGGGGGATGGGATGAGTAAATCTTCATGGATAAATAATACCTGAAGGGAACCTTGAAGAACTTGGTGTCCTTTGAGGTCATCAATTTTGACAAGAATAGCTGAAAAAGAAACAGTGTATTTCTGTCATGGAGAAAAGGCCTGAACAAACACACAACAGAGGCAAGAAGGATCAGAGAGATTGAGGAAAGTTGAGGTGGTAGAAATGTGGAGAACATGAAAGGGGAGGAGGTGAAATAGGGCTGAAATGAAACCAAACATTGGGGTCACATATCAGGGCCAGATATTGGGCATTAGTGGGCCTTTAAAGCCAGGCTAAATGGTTTGCATTTTTCATAGGGGTAGTTGAGAGTATGAGGGAGGGGGAATACTAAAGGTTTTTGTAGTAGTGGCATGGCCAAACCTACATATTTGACACATTACTTTGGTGATTATGTACAGTTTCAAATAGAGGTAGGAAAAAACAGAGACAGGGACACCAGTTAGGAGGTCTTGACAATTATCTAGGTGAGAGGGAATATGGGCTTGCATTATTGTGAAGTTGGTATAGGGGTAGGCAGACATTAGAAATATAATGGGAGTCAACAGTACTGGGAAACTTATTGGATGTAGAAGGTAAGGGAGGGGGAAAAGTCAGAGTCATAAAAATCTGAACCTGAAAGAGAGCTCAAAGGTAATCTTATCCAAATCCTTCACTTTGTACATGAGGAACCTGAGATTCATCAAGGTTGTGACTTGCCCAAAGTCACAAAGGTAATAAGCAGCCAAGACAGGATTTGAACGATGGCCCATTGCTTTCACAGTAAGTGCTTTTTTCCGCCATCAGCTCTTGCCTCTTGACATCAGAAGTAAGACTTTGGAGGAGGGGGACGTGATTACTGTCTTCAAATATCTGAAGGGTGTTATATGTAAGAAAAATTTTCACTGGGTATCTTCATAGGGTTAGGAACAATGGATGAGAGTCATAGGCAAACCTATTTTAACTCAATGAAGGAACTTTTCAATTAGAGTTGCCTGATAATGAAATAATATTCACAGAATCACAAAATCCATGAGTCAGAAGGGACCAAAGAACCCATTGAGTTTAAGCCATTCCTGAAAAATATCCTTTACTATACTCCCAGGAAATCACCATCCAGCCACTGCTTGGAGACTTCCAGAGAGAGGAGCCCACTTTTTCTTAAAGTAGTCAATTGCTTTCCCTTTTGGATTGCTCCATTGTTGGGAAATTCTTCCTTACATCAACCCTAAATTGGTTTCTCTGTAATCTCCAATCATTGCTCCTAATTTTGTCCTCTTGGGTTAAACAAATCTAATCTCTCTTCCATCTGATAGCTGTTGAAATACTTTAAGATGGCTATCACATGACCTTTGGGTTTTCTCTTTTCCAAACTCAATGTCCTCACTTCTTTCAATAAATCCCAACACAAAATAGCATGGTCTATAAACCTCTCACTATCCTGCTTTCCCTCTTCTGGAAAAGTTTTTTGCTCATTGTGTGCTTCCTAAAACGTGGTGCCTATACTCTATACTCTATATATCCTATACTCCAGATGTAGACAGAACAGGACATAGCATGTTGGAACTATCACTTTCCTGTTTCCTGACATTATGACTCTCAATGTAGCCTAGAATGCTATTAGTTTTTGTTTTTGTTTTGGCCACTCTACGGCACCATTGATAGAAAGATACTGGCTTTGCTACCCACTTAAACACACAGATCTATTTCCAACTTTTTGCAAAGTCACATCTCTCTCATTCTATACTTTTATGATTGACTTTTCTGATACTAAATGTAGACTTTATTTATCTTATCCAATTTGGCCCATCATTTTAGCCTGTCCATAATTTGGGGATCCTGATTCTGTTCTCCAAAGTTCCCTGTCCCAGATTTATGCTAGTTGTGAACATGACAACCATGCCTTCTACTATATAGCTCCACCAATTAATCAAAGAGCATTTATTTAGTTCCTATTATATTTCAGGCACTGTGTAAGTTGTTGGGGGTATAAAAACAAAAGCAAAAACAGTCCCTGCTCTCATGGAATCTACATTCTAATAGGAAAGACAACATTTACATATATAGGTATATACAAAGGAAATCCGAAGTAACTTTAGAAAGTTATTAGATGTTGGGAGGTGGGGGGAGAAGTTGGCTTAGGAAAAGTCTCTTATGCTGCTTAAGCTTAGTACTGAAGAAAGACAGGGATCCTAAGAGATGGAAGTGTGAAGGGAGAATATATTAGGCATGGGGCATAGTCAATTCAAATGCATGGAGACGGCAAATGGAGCCTTGGATATGAGGAACTTCCCTGACCAAACATCCTTCTTGGTCACCACCCCCATATGTGTTGTCTTCGCCTATTAAAATGTAGGCTCCTTGAGGACAGAGACTATGTTGATCTTTGTTGTTGTGTCTCTAGTACTTAGCATAGTCCCTGGCACATAGTAAAAACTTAATAAAATCTCTTTCATTCATTCTGGAATAGTGAGGAGGCCAGTCTAACTAGATTGTAGTATATGGAGGAGAGTAATATATAAGAAAATTGGGAAGATAGGAAAGGAACAGGCTGTGATGAGTTTTAAATGCCAAACAGAGAAATTTATGTTTGATATGAGGGAGTTATTAGCATTTATTGATTGGGGGGAATGACATGATCAGACTTGAGCTTTGGGAAAATCACTTTGGCAGTTGAGTGGAGGATGCATTAGAGGCTTGAGGTAAGGAGAGCAGTTAGAGGTATATTGCAAGAGTCCAGGTGAGAGGTGAAAAGGACCTGAAGTGGCATGGTGGTTCTGTAGATGGAAAGAATGGTAATAATAACACGACTTGCAAAGACTACTTTCACTTTTCATTGTGCAAATTTAATATCACTTTGTTGGATTAGATTTACCAGGCTGTCATTTAAAAGGTTGTATATCATGGCATATTAGGAGACCTGAGTTCTAACCACAGCTCTGCTTTAACTTGCTATGTGACTGTGAATGAATCACATAATCTTTCTGTCAGTTCTGAATTTTCTTCCAGCTCTAAAACTCTGCATTCTAAGGTCCTTTCTATATCTGCCATTCCTTGGGCTAAAGCCCTTCCAATTCTAGCATTCCACATTTTAAGTTTTAAGGTTACTCATTTTGACCTTTGCTATAGGTGTACAAGACATTTCATAGGATGAGAAAGCAGCAGGTTTTCCTTTTTCCGGATTTCTTAATTAGCCATCCCCTTAGCCATTAATTAGCCATCTTAATTAGCCATTATTCCTTTTGCAGTGTGAGGATTACTAAAAAGGCTCAAGTGAGAAGAAATCTTTGAAAGTCTCCTTAAACAACAGAGTTACTCTGATCAAAGGACTCAGTCTCAAACAGGGGTCTGCATGCCTGTATTTTACCAATATTGGCCAAAGCAGTCCCAGAATCATGGCATTTCTGAGTTAGAATAGAATTGGAAGGCTATTTGCTCCAACTGAGGCCTGAACAAGAATCTTCTCTATGGTATACCAGACAGACAGTCTTTGGGTCTTTACATAAATATCTCCAGTGAAGAGGTATCCACTATGTCCCAAGGTAACACATTCTATTTTGGGATAGTTCTATTAGTTCAGTGTTAGAACTAGGGAAAGTGTTTCCAAGTCATAAATGTTCTCAACCTGGAAAGAGTTTTTTGCTCATTATCACTGCTAAGAAAAGGGAAGAAACAGGTCAGCCAGGGCCAAGGTAATAAAATGTCTCTGAAAGGCCAGGAGTTTGTGTCTGTTGTCTTCTTTACCTAAAATTAAAAACACCAGAGTGGTTTAAGCCCACTAAGCTTCCATCCACTGCTCCACACTAATCACTATCCCAGGAGATTAAACAACCACGCTTAGTTCAATAACAGATTAAATATGACAATGGAATACAGTTCAGTACCCTGAGCTTCACAGGAGAACCTTGAGCTCTAGGAAATAGAATGATAAGATATATCTTATCTTATAAGATAAGGACTGAATGCTGTAGGAACAAGGGTCAGCTGTTTTCTGCAAAGGGAAAAATAAAGGCAGCATGGCATGATAGGAAACCTGGCTCAGCCTCAAATCACTGTGTTGACCTTGAGCGAGCCACTTAATCTTTCTGGGTTCCTAGTAAAAAATGAGGAGTTGGATTAGATGATCACTAAGGTCTTCCAAGTCTGTCATTTTGTGATTAGGTTCTCTGTATTAACCACTTTTAGGTGAAATCTTTAATAAGCATAGAAAAATTCTTGACAATGTTTAAGTTTTCATTTGTAGATAAGAATTAGAATTACCAAGCCGTTGTGGAAAATGTCTTCTCTAGCATTTCATGACCTAACTAGACAAATGGCATATTTTGTGAACTAAGTATGACAAAACCATTAAGATATAGAGATAAAGAGATACAGGTAGAGACAGAGATAGAGACAGAGAGAGGTAAAGATTGAGAAAAATAGAGGTTGAGACAGAGATAGGGAAAGAGAGAGAAAGAGAGAACTATTGATATGGATCAATATAGATATAGATGATATAGACAGATATAGATATTGATATAGATATAGATACAGATATGATTTTATCACATATATATTTAAGTCAATAAAATAATGATCTTGTACCATGGAACATGTATTATTGGAGAGACAGAGGCACTTAAGTGACCAGATTTCCTTAGGTTGCTCAATAGTGGTAGAAAAGGTTAAAAAAAAAGAAAGAAATTGCTTAATTCTGCAAATAAAGGAAGAGAAAAATCATGTGAGAGAGCTAGGAAAAAATCAAGTTTTCTTTAAGTGAAAAAATAGAAAAGAAAATGTCTTTGGGATATATATGTGATGTGTGTGCATATATGTGTATTATATATATATATATGATACACACACACACACACACACACACACACTCCTGTTATGCACTGATGCACATCTTAACTCCCTCCACACCTTAGTAGATAGCCTTCAGACTTCATAAATTGTGATGGCTGAAAAAAAATATATCACCTCATGCCTTCTCTTTAATGATGAATGATGATGAATGACTACTTAGGAGGCAGGTCCCAGGATGGTAGATGTTTCTCTGAGGTCCCAGAGCCACCCCTTTGCCATGCCAAAGCACTGGGGGAGGGCTTTAATGGATGCTCAAGGATCTGTGATTTAATGTGATATTTAAGGTGCATAAAACAGTCTTACTGAAATAATGAAAATTAAAATGAAATGAGTTGTTTCTGTAGGATCTTGCCAGCACAGATCATTCTCACCAGGCCAATAGCTGAATAGAAGGCTAAAGGCTAGAGCTATGATAAGCAATGGGTTAGTAAACGCTCTTTACCAGGGCAGAAAATTTAGAAGACATCATCAGCATCTTCCCAAGGGGGCACTTTCCCTGCCCAACTCCACCTAACAATGGCAACATGATTTCCCCTCCTTGGCAGACAAACTTTCAATATCCTAGAAACCTAGGCAAAAGGTGTGCTTCGTTTCCCCTTCTTCCTGTCCTATTTTTCAGCAGTTTATAACCCTCACAGTGTCTCTGGGATTTGCTTCATTCTCTAAAGGACACATCTCAGACTCAGCCTTACCCCTTACCCATATATATTTACTAGCCCTTGACCCACATAAATTTTTTTTGTTATGGCTGTCATTTCTCAACTTTCTGCCTTTCTGTCTATCTCTGCCTCTGCTTCTGTCTGTATTTGTCTCTGTCTGTCTTTTTTCTGCCTCTCTGTCTCTATCTCCCTTTTCCTCCGTCCTTCTCTCACACTCTGTCTGTCTCTTCTTTCCCCCCCATACAACCCCTCCTCCCTCCTAGATGTCAGTATGGATAGCATTTAAATTGAGTTTCTTGATCCAAACCCTGTTTTCTTATACAGTGATCCTCAATGAGAGCTCTTAAAAATATTCTCACTAGGACAAACAATCAGTGGCAGAAGATTAAATTCACTTGTCTGACAAACATTTCATGTATTTTGGAGGTTTTCAATAAAATATATTTGTATCATTCATTCAAATTTTCATTCAATTTTCCCTGAGTTCAGGTTCATCTGTTTCATCTTAATATCTGCATGTAGTCCTGGGGACTTCCACTAAAATTGTGTTCTGGTGCCCCATTGTGGTGTGGAAGTGACACTGGGTCCTCAGTTTCATGCCAGGCCTGAGAGGTCCTATCACACTGGAAAGATTTTGAGTTTGACTCACCAGTGACCCACCATTTATCTGATTTTTGTTGGGCCAACTTAGCCCCGCTTAGAGAAGCTCATCACAAAACCATTAGACACCAGTTGATGAGTTTTTGGTCATCACAATTCTTGAGGATACAATCTGCACTACTGGAGGAGTCTTCATATAAAAGAAATTGCATATTTCTTCCAAGCATTGTACCACTGTAAGCAAATTTGCTAACCTGGAAGGTGCCATAAAGACTTCTCTTCCATAATCTTCCAACTCAATATCATTAGACATGTTTATATGAATCAAAGAGTAGAATCTAAGTTCGATATCCCTAGAAACTGAGTGACCCCAGGGTAAATAATAGAGAAACATTAACTCTTCCATTATTTTTTCATTCCTGGTCATGAGTAGACATGGAAAAAAACTACCAGGGACTCACTTATTTCCAACTCAGAAATTTGCCAGAAGAATTCCTTGGGGAGGAAGATGATGGAAATGGATGGAATATAGTTTCTCAATACTTCCAAACCTTTTGGGAGAGGAAAGCAAGGGAGCAGAGTCAGAAAGTAGGGAGGGGGCCATTTTGACTCCTTCCAATGACTTCTGTGTTGGTTCCCTGGCACAGCCTCCTGTTCATGTTGGTCACTGAAGTCAATGAATGTTCTGTGTGCCAAAGGGCTACAGGACCAGCCTTGTGACTGGGGGCATATTGCATAAGAAAAGGTTTATTATATAAATGAAACTATGAGTATTCTACGAAATTGTAACCTGAGAGGCAATGTGCATATTGTAGCGGAAAGAGCACTGGACTTCGGAATCAGAAGGTGTGGGCTTGATTTCCAGCTCTGCCAATTACTAGCCATATAATTTTGGATGAAAGTTGCTTAATCTCTCTGAGACTCATTTTACTTACCTGTAATATAGGGACACACTATACCACAGAAGTGGTAATCCCCCGGGGGGAAAATACATGTTAAATACATAAGTATTACATATACGGAAATGGAAAAATTCATTCTGATAATTTATCATAGCATTCTAATGATTTGGCATTGCTATTAAAATGAGGACTCCTGGAAGGCTGGGACTGTGTTTTTGTCTTTCTTTGTACTACCCTTGGAGTTTACAGTGTCTGGCATATAGTATTCATTTAATAAATGCTTGCTGACTGACTAGAGGGTTTTTGTTTTAAAATTTTACTGATAGCTATTGTGGTTTTTAGTATCACCTTCATTTCTGATTATTTGTCTTCTTTCCACTATCCAGCAAGCCAGCCTTTGCAACAAATACTTTTTAAAAAGAAAAAAAAAGCAATCTAGCAAAAACAGCAATGTACAAAATCAAGTCTAACAGCATATGCAATATTCCACATCTGTAGTTCTCTACTTCTACAAAGAGAGGGAAGTACATCTTCTCAGTTCTGCTCTAGGGCTAAGCTTGGTCATTATTACACAGTGTTAACTTTTTGTTGTTGTTCTTTTTATCTATATCATTGTAGTCATTGCATACCTTTCTTCCTAGTTCTACTTACTTCACTTTGCATTAGTTTATATAAGTTGCTGTATGCTTCTCTGAATTCTTCAAGTCATTATTTCTTAAAATTCAGTAATAGTTCGTTATGTTCATATACCAAAAATGTTTTTTTACAAAATTCCAATTTTTTTTTTCTAAAGTGGTTTGACCAGGGACAGCTAAGTGGTGCAGTGGATAGAGAACTGGCCTTGGAGTCAGGAGGACTTCAGTTCAAATCTGGCTTTGAGTTCAAATCGAGACACATAACACTCACTAGCTGTGTGACTCCGGGCAAGTCATTTAACCCCAGTTGCCTCACAAAAGAACAATTCAAAAAAATAAAGTGGTTGGACCAATGTGCAGCCCAGATACAGTCTATCAGAATGCCCATCTTCCTGAAGTCTTTCCAACATGATTTCCATCTTTTCCTATCTTTGCTAATTTACTAGATATAAGGTACAATATCAGAGTTGTTTTAATTTGAAATTTCCAAATTATTAGTCATTTTAAGTAATCTTTTCTATGGTAGTTAATAGTTTGAATTCTTTTGAAAAATACTTGTGCATGACCTTTGACCATTTATTTATCAAGGAATGATTCTGGTTGACCCTGCAATTTCAAAGGCTTTGCCAGTGGAGTGCAAACTCTGCCAAGTCCTGCCAAAGTGAAATGACTTTGGGTCTGATGCTAGTGATGATCTACTGTGTGAGGACTGACCCTGCTAGGTTCAGAGATACTCATCACCTAGTCACATCTAGTCACTGTGGTGGTATGTTTTTCAGCTACAGAAATCCTTGTGTACCACATACTAAGTTACTCTGTGTGTGTGTGTGTGTGTGTGTGTGTGTGTGCGCGCGTGCATGCTAAAAGCTGCCTTGGGGTAAGGGGAGAGGATCTACGAAGCAATAACAGCAATTGTCCATAAGAAGGAATTCTAACTTAGTACTTCAGAAACTATAATTCCATGAAGAACATGAAAAGATTAAAGAAAGAATAAATAATTAGAAAGAAGGAAGGAAGACAGGAAGTGAGGAAAGAAGGAAGGAAATAATTATTAAGATTATGTACTAGACACTCACCTAAGTGCTTTGCAAATATGATGTCATTTGATCCTTCCAACAACCTTGGGAGGTAGGTAGTATTATTATCTCCATTTTACAGGTAAGAAAACTGAACCTGAGAGAAGTTATAGTTAAATAAATATCATGAGTCAAAGAATAAAAGTTTATAATAGACAGAAAAGGAAGAGAATTAATAGAGACAACAAAGTAAAGAAATTCTTTTTAGAAAATGTTACAGAAAATAGGGGATGAGGGAGCAAAACAAAAGAAGTTAGAGGGAAGGAGGGAAGATTTTGAATTAATACTATATATAAATATTTATAATTGTATGGTGCTTTATATAGCTCTAGCATTTATATAGCCCATTCAGTTTTGCAAAGAATTTTTTAAAATATTATTTCATTTTATCTTCACAACAACCCTGGGAGGTAAGTGCTTTTATTATTCCATTTTTACAAATGGGGAAACTGAGGTTGAGAAGTTAAGTGACTTTCCCAAGGTCACATAAGTAGAAAGTGTCTGAGTTAGTATTTGAGCTTAAGTCCTCCTGACTCCAGGTCCAGTGCTTTATCCACTGCACCCCTAGCTACCTCTTACTTAACTAAGAGGAGGAAATGGAGAAAAAGAGAGAAAAACTAAATAAGCACTGTAGCAATGTGACTCCCAGGGAAGCAAGAATAGACATCTTTAGTGCCTCTTCCCTCCACTCATCTTCAAGGGAGACTGATTCCTGCCAGGAAAGGTCAGAGGGATTGGGGTCACAGGCTGGCCACTGTGCTCTCCTAAGAAACAAGGAGTACCGACTGTAATTATATCTGTCTGCTCCTTTAAATATTGTTAGTCTACGGAAAGTAACTTTAAGGTTCAAGCTAAACTGGTTGCTAATCATTAATAGAGAAAGGAGAGCCCCAAGCTTTACTTCCGAGGCTTGACTCTCTTCCCACTAAATTCCATTTCTACAATGACATAAAGAAAAATAGTGGGGGCAGCTAAGTGGAGCAGTGGATAGAGCACCGGCCCTGGAGTCAGGAGGACCTGAGTTCAAATCCAGCCTCAGACCAAACACTTGACACTTATGAGCTGTGTGACCCTGGGCAAGTCATTTAACCCCAATTGTCTTAAAAGAAAGAAAAAAAGAAAAAGAAAAATAGTGAAGGAACACATTTATCCAAATCAATAGCAAAAAAGAAATCAGAAAAAAGCATACATATGCAAATATATACCAGACAGTAACAATTAAAGGAGCTCTCCCATTGGGAGTGAGCTATCTCAGCTCAACCAAGAGAGAGATTCCCAGATATCACACAAGGAAAAAATTCCCTGAAGTCTCTAATGTAGTAAGCTGGGTATAAGAACATGAATAGAGACTGCCAATTTCTCTCATGTCATCTTCCCAGTCTTACTATTCCGTCAGCAACCTGAAAAGAGGTTGGCAACATAGATCTGAGGAGCCCAGATCTGTCTTCTCTCCACTGTAGCCAACTCTGCTGTGCCCCTCCCACAGGGGCAGGACATTGGTCTCCAACAATGAGGAGAGAGTCCCAGACAAATGGACTTTGAGGCTTGAGTTATATTCATAAAAGGAAAAATCCGCCCTGGTGGAAAGAATACCCGTCCCAAGGAAATCGCAGATCCTCAGAGTATCAAATGATGAGTTCTCTGTCTCTGGGTTGTAAGGCCAAACTCTATTTCTACTCAAATGCACCATACGACCTCTATGGGTGCTTCCAACTCTGAGATTCTGTAGTTCCAAGAATAAGGAAGGGTTAATGGTGGCCAGCGGGATTGTATGTTGGTGCTTTTATTTAATCCCAGGCAACATGTACAGTTGCTTTCTCTCTCTTATACAAAAATAAAAGCTGCTTATGCCAACCCCCAGGAAAGAAAAAGCAAACTACCTGGAAGCCTGGATGAGTCAGCCTTCAAGGCCACATTTGGTATCTAAATGTAGGGAAATTGGTTTTTGTTTGTCATTTTGTCCCCTTACCTCAAGACTTAAAGCTGCTTTAATACCAAACTGAAATCTTCCACTGCAACTCATCCCCATTGTTTCTTGTTCTGCTCTTTGAAGACAGGTAGAACAAAGGCAATCCCCCTTCAACACAACAGTTCTTCAGGTATGTGAATTTGCCTATCCTGTCTCACCATAGTCTCACCATAGCCTTTTGATTTCCTAGTCAACCTTCCCCATTTTCTTTGACTTTGTTCTCATATGACATGCCATAAAGACCCTTCACTATCCTAATTGCCTTCTTCTGAATGCTCTCCATCTTATCAAGGCCCTTCATACAATGTTGTCTCCAAAACTGAACACAGTATGTCCAATATGATGTGGCCCATGTAGAATATAGGCAGCCTCTCATCCCCCTGGCCCTGGACAGTGTGCTTTTATTAATATAAACTAAGCTTGCATTAGCTTTTGAAACCTGTCATGTCATACCATCAACTCAAGTTGAGTTTGAGGTCTACTAAAACCCTGGGATCTTTTCCCCTTGCAAGAGACCCCATCTCTAGCCACCCTGATACCAGGTGCTCCTGTTCCCTTACCCCCCCTCACTGAGCCAGAAGGAGCTGGCATACTCCCTGCTCCCCATTGCCACTTCCCTTCACCCCCACCATGAACTCCACTTCCTCTCTCTATTCTCTTACTTATTCTCCCTCACTCCTTGCCTTCTCTCACCTTCTTCCATTCACTTTCTGCCATTACTGCTGACCATTTCAGCTCTCCACACTTCAATCATTTTCCCCCTTGTCCTATTGCTGGTCACATCCAGTCAATCTCTGATCTTATGTTACCCCAACATCTACTCCCCTTCCTCCTTCTCCTATGCTTCTGGATGTTACTGGAGAAAGGCCTGCCACTGTGCTAACTAGATTCAGTACAAATTCACGTTATCTAATCCCATTTGGATGTTTACCAATTCTTTGCCTAACTACTGCCCTCCTTGCAATAACGTTCTAAACCTTTTTTCTTCTCAAGCCCCCTGTACCAATCTTATCCTCCTGCCTCTGGGCAGATAGCCTTATTATTATGGACTGATGTAGTCCATCTTTGTCTCCACCCTCAGAGGGGCAGGTAACCAAGCTGTTGTCCTCCATGGGCCAATTGAAGTCAACTACACCAAGAAAATGGAAGCCATAAAATGCTCCATTTCTGCCATGCCACATCTCAAAACCCCTCTGTCTTCACCTGGCCACTCCTCCTTTGGTTCAGTCTCCAAAGATTTACAAGCACTAACTTCTCTACTTGTATTCTTGATCCTACCCCTCTACAACTTTGTCACATTGATCATCTCCATTCCCCTCATTTTCAATCTCTCCCAATCTACTGGCTCCTTCCCTGGTACTAACTCAAGTTTTCCTGACTCCAGGTCTGCACTCTATCCACCATACCCCTCTACTGGAGGCTTTGCCACTGAGAACAATTTCTAAAGCCTTCCATAACTGTCTTAGGAAACCCATGAAGTTGGTTGACAGCAAGTAGTTTCCTATGAGATGATCATTTCTGGCTCATTGGTCAGCCTGTAGCCCTTCAGCCAGTATAGTAAAAAAAAAAAAAAAAAACTTCTTTGCCAAGGGCAGAGATCTTGCACCCAAGGTCAAATGATAGTTTCAATTGAGTAAAGTACCCAGGGGAATCTCTATTTCAGGGTTTCTTGAACCTTTGTACAGTATGTCACAGAACCCTTTGCTTTTCTGGTAAACCCTATGAACCCCTTCTTAGAATGATGTTTTTAAATGCATGAAAGTAAATACATAGGATTACAAAGGAAACCAAATATATTGAAATACAGTTACATTTAAGTTCACAGACTTAGGTTAAGAATCTCTGCTGTACTCTGACTGAACAGCTTCTCAAAGGTGCTCAGTGAGTTCTGGGGGAGGGGGAAGGGAACTGTTTATTTCCCTCCCCCTACATGGAACTACCTATAGCTGGATTTTAGCAGAGCATTCTCAAGCATAAATCATGGATCCTATCTCCCACCGTAGGAACTTCTTGGTCTGACATTCACATAGATGTTGTTAAGGAGTACTCACCAAGGCTACCCCAGAGTTAGGGTGAGGGGATTTTCGATAAAATTGAAAATACATCTGGCCCTTAGATAGTTAGATACATGGATAGATAGATAGATAGAGAGCATTAATTATTCTCTTACTGCAGCACTGGGGATACAAATGTAAAAAAGCAAGACATTTCCTCTCCTCATGGAACTTGCATCTAGTGGAGACAGGGGATAACAGAGCCTAGGAAGAGCTATATAGAGCCTTGACTATAGTCTGATGAAGACTGTACCTAGGTATGGTTAATAGTACTGACTGAGTAATGTGGTAACCTGGCTAGTGAATGGAGAGAGAGAAAGGAAATGAGGGATTTGAAAAAAAACTTATTTTTTTAAATTTATGTAATAAAACAAGCATTTCCATAACATAGTATAATCAAAAAGATGATTGCACATGAAACTGCAAATCTGTTATGTACAACTTGCTAAACAGAAAATGGAAGCAGGATATAACGAGCCATTACCAGAATCCAAGTGGATAGACCAAGGAGCTGTAAAGAGTCAGAAGCAGGAAATGGTCAGAAGCAAGGTAGAAAACCAAAAAGACAAAAAACAAACCCACCCACCCCCCTGAAATTAGGATAATAGATCCAGAAGGAACCTTTTAGAAAATCTAGTCCAAGTGGCAGAAACAGTATTTCAACTCAGGTCTCGAGATTCCAGAGCCAAAGTCCTTGCCACTGTTCACAACATGGTCTGAGAGGGTGAATAGGAAGAAATAAGGTGCCAGTTTCAGACTGACAGACAATAGATGCTAGGATACAGATGAAGGGTTGGGCTATATAACAGGCACAGATTGGTCACAATCAAAGACTTCAAAGATGCACACAAATGTTCCCCAGCCAACCTATTCCTCACATGTTCAAACCCCTATCAGTTGACGAACTCATACCTACATTACCTCCATTTACTTCCACAGAATTTATGAGTCAATAGATGGATAATATCAAGAGTACTTGCTAAAATCAGGGTTTGGATTAGGAAAAAACAAAAGGAAAAGGGACACTTCCATTTCTTCATCTCTAACCAGACTACAATTTTGAACATTTCACTCTGCAAACTGAGGCTTTGCAAGTGAAAGAAGAAAAAAAGTATAATACTACAGGAAGGGGGGGGGTGGTTAAAGAGGATACAGTGCTCCAGCAAGGGACAACAAGTAGAATATAATTTTAAAAGGCAGCTAGATGGTACAATAGATAAGAGTACTGGCTCTGAAGTCAAGAAGACCTGAGTTCAAACACAACCTCCCTCAGATACTTACTAACTGTGTGACCCTGGACAAATTCTTCTACCTCTGTCTGCCTCAGTTTCCTCAAATGCAAAATGGGGATAATAATTGTATCTATTTTCTAGGATCAAGTGAGGTAATATTTGTAAAGAACTTAGCACAGGGCCTGCTGTATAGTAGGTGAGTGATAAGCTCAGAAAATATTGTTGAAGACACAATATTCACTGACCTTCCAAAACAGAATCAGCATTGCTCAGCTTTTAAGTGTGCTATGTACCTAAAATCTTATGCAACTTACAGTAAATCTGAAGCACAAGCACTTTTCCCCCAAAGACACATCACACAAGGGTACATGAATGCAGGCACATGGAAAGCCACCCAATTAACCTGGTCCCCCAGACTCACATTGCTGGGCCAGACAGACATCTTCCATGGCATTCTTTCTCTCCCTTCTCACAACAAAGTCAACCTTACAGTCACATGAAAAAGGGCACTTTAAGTAACACTAGAAGAGAAGCCTATGTTCACCCTTGAGCCAATCACAGAGAATGAGACAGGTTGGTGTCTTTGCTAGGGCATTTGCAATCATCGCCACCTTCTTATTCTCACAGCTCAATTGTCCTGCCTCTTTAAGTGTGGCAACTCATGGCGTGAGAAGACCAATTAGTTCTGCAGCAGGGCAATATGATTAAGACCTCCTCTGATAGAGCCCCAGCTCTCCCGGATACACTAATTGAACTCCTCCTTGCCTTACCTTTCCTCTAACTCCTATTTTGGGATTCCTCATTCACTCATTGCTCATGCTGGACTTGTATTAAAATAGCTTGGTGGAAACTGGACAGTAAGTGGTGTGGATCCATGTCACTTTTTAACCTATCTTTCCTCTGTTCTCATCAGTTGTGCAAAGATTAGGGAAGCATGCTCAAGTTACTAATAACTAGAAATTTGTGGATAGAGTATTCCATTATATGATCAGCATGGTGCTTTTATGTCACCATGAGTTGTGGGTTGTGGGAAGGAGAGATAAAGGTGGGGAATGGTATGCAATATGGCAATGGCTATGGGTTTCCTTACGTTGGGTGTATAAATGGGCCATGCTTACTCACCAAATGCTACTTGAAGAAGTTAAAAAGCAATTACACATTTCATGGCATTAAGGATGCTTAATCTCTACTTCCTTGAAGAATAAGGGAAAATGACCCATGCCTTTTCTGCCCTTCTCCCTCTCTTTTTTTCCTTTGGCTGCGTTTCTCCCAAGAGAAAAGAGTGGAGGAGGCTAAGGAGCTATTTCATTTTCCTCACTAGCATTAACTCCTTTGATTCTCTGTGAGGTTTAAAGTGTTCCCAGCTCAAGATCCTTGCCAAAAGTTACTTATTATACAAAATAATTAAATGGGGATTTTAATAAATGACTAGCTTATAGGAAAGTGCTAAAGACAGCATAGCTGGTTTTCCCTAGAACTGGATTTAACCCATGCTGTTCTTTAAGGGAGCAATGTGGTCCAAAATAATTTATATTTCGATTTCAAAATTAAGAAATGAAAAAAGAACACAACAAACATTTATTGAGCACCTGCTAGTTGCAGAGCATTGTGATAGATGCTGAAAAAGTTTATATAAGACATACTTCCTGCTCTCATGGAAGTCACAGTTTAACAGGCACGTAAAAGACAAGCCTATAACTCTATAAAGAGGGCAACAATTTTGTTTCTGACAGGGCTACAGAACAAAAAGCTGTTAGATCCTTTGTTAAATGCCTTTTCAGTGTTGTTAAATGTAGTTCCCTAGGTGATATATGTGGATTGAGGTGAAGGCCAGAGGTCTTATAGGAGCTGAAAGACAAAATTGAGTTTAAGGAACAAGTCTGTGACAGAAATAAAACACTTAAAACTGATGAACTTAATCTAACACAGTCCAAATCTGATCTCCAGATAGTTATTGTTGATGCTAACCCTGTTTACTTTTTAAACTTATTTCAGGATTTTGATGACCCCACAATCTCAGCGGTGTAAGCCCTTCCTATATTGATGCATATAGCACCTACCCATGCTTTCTCATCCTTTGCAATTCTTTTCCAAACCTTTCCAAAGGGGATGTACTCAATGCACTCTTTGGATACACACACACACACACACACACACACACACACACACACACACACACA
>NW_020954556.1:2857501-2892672 GCF_900497805.2 Vombatus ursinus | reverse complement strand
CACACACACACACACACACACACACACACACACACACACACACACACGTATATATATGTATATATATATATAAATTAGCATTTGGTCTGTTTATCTCCTCTCCTTCACTCTTTCTATTTGCTATATTCTCCCCCATCTCCTTTTGTGGTAATATGTCACTAATAATATCTTTTATGCCACTTTGTGCATGCAAGTTATTATTGGATGCTACAGCCTTCTTAAACAATTGCAGGAAAAATGCTTCCAATAATTATGGCTCTTTTGGACTTCTAAATGATGGCCCTATGCCTTTATTTCAGATCAGATAGATGGCACAGTGGATAGAGTACTGGGCCTAGAGTCAGAAGTCCCATCTTCCTTAGTGCAAATCCAGCCTCAGACACTTGTTAGCTGTGTGATCCTGAGTAAGTCACTTAACCCTACTTGCTTCAGTTTCCTCATCTGTAAAATGAGCTGGAGAAGGAAATGGTAGACTACTCCAGTATCTTTGTCCAGAAAACTCCAAATGGGGTCACGAAGAGTCAGATATGACTGAAAAATGGCTGAACAACAGCATACCTTTATTAGGGGTGCCATAATGGGGGATCTAAGGAGATCAAAAGAATGATGTAAAACTTAGAAACATCCTAATGGTTTTTTCTTTTTCTTTTTGTGTTTTTTCTTCTTCCAATGTCAAAGTTCCAAAGCTCCCAGAAGAGACCTTGGAGGTTGTCTAGTCCAAGCCTCGTTACTTTACAGATGAGGAAACTGAGACCCAGAGAAGTTAGGTGATTTTTCCAATGTCACACAGCTAGGTAGGAAGTGACAAAATATGGGTTTCAGCCCATTTCCTCCAATGCTGCTACATTCTTTTTGGACTTCTTTAATTTCTCCACCATGACCTCAGGATCATCATCACTGGGAAATCTCATTACCCTACAAGATCAAATCAACCTTGGTACTCCCATCTCATCAGTACCATCTACCCCTCTGATTGGAGAGTAGAGCCTATGAACTCCGAAACTACCATTTGAGAAGGAGACCCAGAAAATCCGTCATTTCTGACCCTGCTGTATTCTTTTTGGATTCCTTTGACTTCTCCATCGTGTCCCTCTGGGTACCTTCCCATTCTCCAGCCCCCTCCCTTTCAATTTTAATTTGTGTGCTGTCTTCCCCCATTAGATTTTAATCACCTTGAGGGCAGAAATTGACTTTTTTCATATTTGTATCCCCAGAACTTAACACAATGCTTGGCACATAGCAAATATTTAATAAATGTTTATCTGCTGACTAACTAACCATGTTCTCTGGCTCCCAAGGTAGGGCTGCAACCATTATACTACCTTTCCTCCCTCAATTAAAGCAAAAGACTATGGGCAGTTTTTAAATTTCATTTTGTTTTATTTTAAGAAAGTGTGGGTTTGAGCAACATTGTATGATGATCAACTATGAATGATTCAGTTCTTCTCAGCAACACAATAATCCAAGACAAGTAAGAAGGACTCATGCAGGAAAATGCTATCCATATCCAGATAAAGAATTAATGGACTCTGAATGCATGTCGAAGAACACTTTTCTCACTTACTTTATTCTTTTTCATAGTTTTTTTTCCTTTTGATCTGTTCCTTCTTTCACAACTGTGACTAATATGGAAATATGTTTTACATGATAAATGTGTAACCTATATCAAAGTGCCTATAGTTTTAAGAAGGGGGGGGAAGAGGGAGGGAGAAAAATTTCAGGCTAAAAATCTTGTAAGATTGAATGCTAAAAATTATCTTGACATTTAATTGGGAAAAAATAAAATACTATTAAAAAAAAAGGAATACAGGTTTGTTTGGTTTTTCTAAATTGGAATAAACACCCAGGAAGAGGTCTAAAAGGCACATGGCTGCTGCTGTCGAGGAATAATGAATAATCCATTTTGCTTCCCTGGGTGAACTTGCTCTTGAAATGTCAAGGCTGGGCTATTTGTGTTTGTTGGTTGCAAAAAGAAGAGGGGTAAGTGAAGAGGCATATTGGGAAGTCTTCGTCAGTTCTCACCCATGGCCCCCTTGCCTTTCTATGGACCTGATGCAAGAGTCAATCCAGTGCGGTCCACCTCTCACCTCAATCCAGAACTTTGGACATTAGAAGAAAGGCTTGCCAGGACCCATGAAACTCAGAACCCAGCCACCTAGGTTAACAGCCATTGTCAGGAACATTCAGAGCCTCTAAATCCTTAGAGACCACCAGAGCAGAATGCCAAAAGCAAAAGACCCTAATCAAACCAGCAACAGACAATAAGAAGACAGTGGGCCTCTCATCTGAGTGAAAATTCGGGGTTCTGGAAAATCACTTCATTAAAGAACCAGGGCTAGCCTCTGGGATGACAGAGGAAAACAAAGGTAAAGCTGTTGAAGGCTTACAGTACTCTGGCTCCCAAGAAACTCAGTTTTCTCACTTTCTCAGTGGGCAAGCCTCCATCTGCAGAAGGATCCCTTAGGCTCTGCTCTGAAACCATTTCCTGGAGTTGTTCTAAGAACTATGGCTTTTCACAGATAAAGTTCTGGGGATAAGGAGAAACTCTCAGACCCTAACAGAGAACAAACTGTGAGTGATAGCAGTTCAGCGAAGGCATCTTTTCAACACACACTTTCAGAGGCAACCCAACAGGTTGGAGAAATGAAATAGGTGGACCTATGATTGATCATAAGTGGTCCTTCTTCGTTTGCAACTAGATTTGGGAGAATTGGCCTTGGAGGTTGTCTGATGTATGTGTGTGTGTGTGTGTGTGTGTGTGTGTGTGTAGTGTATTGCTGTGGAAGTTTAAAACAATGCTATTTGACACTTAGGGGGAAAAGCATAGTTAAATAAGTAACTGGACCTCCAGGCAGGAGGAGACATAGCTTTACTCCTAACTACCTACATGACTTTGGGTAAGTGTTCAATCTCTCTTTTGGACTCAGTTTCCTTATTTGCAAAATGAGAGTGGGATTACACTATCTCTAAGGCCCTTTCCAGCCCTAAAATTGTACAAATCTGTGATCTGGTGAGCAGGGAAGGTTGAATACTCAACCACCTATGAGGTACAAAAGAAATGAATCAAAACTTTTATGAAAAAAAAAACACTTCAGCGATGGAGATACTAGGAATGTCATAAAATCTTTTGGAAACAAGGTCTTCTGGTGACAGTACTCTAAAACTCACATCTACTACAGCTAAACTTAGATGGTGTTCAAATGATAGCATAATTTAAATGAGAAATGAAAAATGTACCAAATCATCCAAAGTGTTGACGTACTAATGGCCATGGAGGGCCTGTTATATGTTCAGGCTAGATCCTCAATTTTCTCCCTTACTTACTAAAGACAGTCTGCCTTAGATCCTTCTCCCCAATCACAACTTCCTGCATTGTCCTTGACCTCCACAAGAAATACAAAATTCAATTCATTTCAACAAACATTTTTTAAATGGCTACTAGATATAGAAAACTGTGTTGCATCTATGCCCCCCTTCCATTGGGACTACAAACAATAAATAATTTTGGTTCTTCAGTTTCTACTGTGGACTCATGGAAGCTTATTTGCATTTCCGAGATAACTCCTGGCCAACAATTTCCATATTCAGCATTGTCTTGTTAAGGCAGGGTGACCTTTGGTCACCTTGCCCACCATACCTTAACTACTGTTCTGAACATGGACTTCCACATTCAAAACACTTCTAAAGTTAGTCTGGTGGAAAGAGCACTAGGCTTGGGGTCAGCCCATGTATATTCTAGTCCCCATATAACCCCAGCTCCTTCTCCTTCTCTTTCTCCAGTTTTATTTAAGCTATTAGTTTTACAGTTTGTAAAACGTAGGTCTCAATCCTTGCTCAGAAGAGATGGGAAGGTTCAGCAAGGCTAAAGGAGAAATTAGAAAACGAGAATGAGGAAAAATGATGATGATGATGATGATGATGATGATGATGATGATGATGATACAAAACTGATTAGGAGAATGAAAAAGGGAAGGGGAATGTGAAAACCAGAAAGAGAATACATGCTGATATCTTTGGTAGGGCTCAAAAACCAGGATAAAATAAAGTAAAAGATTCAGAAGAGTTTTAATATGAAATTATGTAGGAGAAATAGAGATAGTAATGATATCTTTCGTATGATCCTTCAAAGATTCGAAGTACTTTGAAATATATCATCTCATTTGATCCTAATTTTAAGATGGAAGAAGGGCAGCTATTATTATCAACTTCCTTTCACAGATGAGGAAAATGGGGCACAGAGAGATTAAAATGACTTACAGCTTGTAAATAGCAGAACCAAGACAATAAATAGCAAAAATCATGCTTTTGACTCCAAATTCAGCACTCATTACTGTACCCCAATAGCCAGGCACTATATAAGATACAATAGAGTTACAAACCACTTAGCATAGTTCCTGGCACATAGTAGGTGCTTAATTAATGTTTATTGACTGATGGACCCTCGCCTTTGAGAAACATCATGGTGGGGTGGAAAGAGCAACTGGTTTTGGAGTCAAAGTACCTTGATTTAATTCCTGGCTCTTCCCTCTACTACCTGCATGACCTTGGGCAAATCACTTAACCTCTTTAAGCTCAGTTTCCTCTTTTGTAAAATAAGGGATTTGAACTAAACAACCTCCAAGGTCCCTTCCAACTCTAAGTCTATGTGATTCTACAATTCATTCATTCATTCAACAAGAATTTATTAAGCACCTACTATGTGCCAACCACAGTGCTAAGAGGTAGCCAAAAACAAAAATGAAACAGTTCCTAACTTCAAGAAATTTGTAGTCTATTGAGAAAAACATGTCCTAGTATCATGTATCCATAAACACAAATATACAGAAGGTAAATTCAAAGTAACTTCTGAAGGGAGGATCATGAACAACTGAGTTGGAGGAATAAGGGAAACTTTTCTGTAGGAGATAATACTTGAGTGAGGCCTTGAGAGTAACTAGGCATTTTAATTAATTAATTAATTTTCAGTTTTCGACATTTACTTTTATAAGATTTAGAGTTCTAAAATTTTCCTCCTCCCTCCCCTCCTCCCCTCCCCAAGATGGCAAGCAATCTGGTATGGGTTAGACATGTATAATCATATTAAACATATTTCCACATTAGTCATGTTGTGAAAGAAGAATCAGAACAAAAGAGAAAAACCAAGAGAAAGAAAAAACAAGAACAACCGAAAAAAAAATAGCAAATAGTATGCTTCCATCTGCATTCAGACTCCATAGTTCTTTCTCTGGATGTGGATAGCATTTTCTATCATAAGTCTTTTGGAATTGTCTTAGATCATTGCATTGCTGAGAAGAGCTAAGTCTATCAAAGTTCGTCATCACACAATGTTGCTGTTACTATATACAATGTTCTCCTGGTTCTGCTTACTCAACACAGCATCAGTTCACATAAGTCTTTCCACTTCCTTCTGAAATCCACCTACTCAACCATTTCTTATGGAACAATAGTATTCCATTACATTCAAATACCACAACTTTTTCAGCCATTCCCCAATTGATGGGCATCCCATCAATTTCCAATTCTTTGCCACCACAAAAAGAGCTGCTATAAACATTTTTGTACATGTGACTCCTTTTCCCCTTTTTTATGATCTCTTTGGGACACAGACTTAGTAGTGATATTGCTGGATCGAAGAATATGCACAGTTTTATAGCTGTTTAGGTATAGTTGTGAACTCCTCTCCAGAATGGTTGGATCAGTTTACAACTCTACCCACAACGCATTAGTGTTCCAATTTTCCCATATCTTCTCCAACATTTATCATTTTTCTGTTTTGTCATGTTAGCCATTCTGATAGGTGAGCTGTGGCTCCTCAGAGTTGTTTTAATTTGAATTTCTCTAATCTATAGTGATGTAGAGCATTTTTTTCATCTAACTATAGATAGCTTTAATTTCTTCATCTGAAAACTGCCTGCTTACATCCTTTGACCATTTATCAATTGGGGAATGATTTGTATTCTTATAAATTTGACTCAGTTCTCTCTATTTTTTTTTTAGAAATGAAGCCTTTATAAGAGACACTGGCTATAAAAATTGTTTCCCAGTTTTCTGCTTCCCTTTTAATCTTGGTTACATTGGCTTTGTTTGTGCAAAACCTTTTTAATTTAATGTAATTAAATTTTGCATTTCATAATGTTCTCTAACTCTTGTTTGGTCATAAATTCTTCCCTTCTCCATAGATCTGACAGGTAAACTATTCCTTGCCCTCCTAATTTACTCATAGTATTACCCTTTATATCTAAATTGTTACTCATTTTGACTTTATCTTGGTATATGGTGTAAGATGTTGGTCTCTGCTTAGTTTCTGCCCTACTGTTTTCTAGTTTTCCCAGCACCTTCGTCAAATAGTGAGTTCTTGTCCTGTAACTAGGAATTCCAATAGGCAGAGGCATGAGGTACAATCCATGCAAAACCTTTGAGATGGGAGATAGAATATAGCATTTTAGGACTTACAAAGTATCTTCCTTCCAACAACTTGTGAGGGAGTTTAGTATTATTAGCAACCCCCCCACACACTTTTTCCCCCACAAATTAGTAAATTGAAATCCAGAGAGATAGAATGATTTGTTCATTTGACTTGTTATGTAATAAATAAGTGGCAGAGACAAGATTCCAGCCCAGCTTTCCAGATTCAGTGATGGCCAATGATCCTTTCACTATACTGCACTGAACTTCTTCATATCAAATTCCATTAAGTCCAACAAATATCTACTACTCATAAGAGTATACAGGCAAACCCCACATAACCTTGTCCTGGACAAGGTCATTTAGTGATAATATCATTAGTATATTATGAGCAAACCCTGCTCAAAATGCTGTTGTAACAGTATTTGACTAATTGTCCATTTGTATTATTTTAAATAGTGTGTTGATGGAACTAATTGTCCTCTATTAAAAAAATAATTCCAGGAGGCAACCAATGATTTTACAAGGGGAAGGCATGTGAGCCACATATAGGGCTTACACATATAGGGGAAGCAAAAGAAAATGATTGTGGTATCCAAGATATATACATATATATATGTATATACACATATATATAGGATCATTTACTTTTCTGAGAAACACATACAAAATAGAATGGTAGAGTAGAAAAAGGATATTAGAGAACATTAAATTCAACTCCTTGATTTTCAGATGAACTACCTGAGATGAGAAAGGCTAAAAATGACTTACCCAAGGTCACATATCTAGTAAATTGTAGAGTAAGAAAGTGATTCTCCATCTCTTGACATCAAGTCCATTGTCTTTTCCACTCTACAAGGCTACCTCTCATATATTAACTTATTCAATCCTCATTCCAATTTAAGCTAACTCCCTAGAGCCAATGTTCTTAACCTTTCTTCTGTTACAGATGCCTCTGGCAGTCTGGCAAAGCCTATAAACATCTTCTCAGAATCATGTTTTTAAATAATTGAAAGAAATGCTAAATTTCAGCTAGAGGTGAGTGAAAATAAAGATGCATCTTTACTCCCCCATCCAAGTTCATGAACTCTATTCACAGACTCCTTGGAGATCCATAGACCAACCCCTTCCCTGCCCCCACTTAGGTTAAGAATACTAGAAGAAGTAATTATAAACCAGTTAGTAAGACCAAAAAAAGTGGGAATTGCAAGAGAACAATTCCAAAGCAATAAAGTAAATTCTCCGTTATGCTTTTTGACCCTGAACAATTTCACTGCTCTGGTTATTTGAAGATGTCTAATAAAGGTCTATATTTAATGTCTTAATGTAAGCTTCTTAAGAGCAGGAACTGTGTTATTTCCATCTATTTTTCTAGTGCTCAGAACATGACATTACCCTTAAAAGTATTCAGATAATGGTAGTTCATATGAATTGAATTCCTGCTACCTTTATCTGCTTATTCAGTAGTTACTATGAATTCCTGAATGGACAAAGGCAGCATCAGCTCATGTGAAGTCAAGATCTGCAATTTCAATTGAAGAATACAGAGAAGTGAGGGAGACATATGGACTGATAGAAGGTAAAATAAGCAAAACCAGGAAGGAAGGAAGGAAAGAGGAAAGTAGCATTTATTAAGTGTCTATTATGTGTCAGGCACTGTGCTAAGTGTTTACAAATATTATTTAATTTGAGCCTCACTACAGCCCCTGGGAGTTTTTATCCTGCTTTTTTTTATCCTCATACAGTTGAGGAAATTAAGGCACCTCTCTCTTTTAGGAAACAGTGTCTTTTCCAGAGCTAAAGCCCAGAAGCAAGTTGTGCCCTGAGCTTATCATAACAACAATCCTTTGCACTCACCCTCTGGATGAACTCTGCCACAGAAAAATCCCAGAATGATTTTATACCAGCCCCAAATAGTCCCTGAGCTCAGACAAACACCTGCAGGAACCATGTTCTGGTCACGAAGCTCTGCTGTGAATCAAACTTGTCTCATTCTTGTTACTCCTCATTGTCATAGCTACTGCTCACTATATAGCCATTGCTATATGTACAAGATTTGGCCTCACTAGAATAGGTCTTCACCTAGAGGAAGCCCTGACACATGTGTCTAGTTTCCCTCTTCCAACAAATAAAGAAAACCTTTTGCTTATGACCACTGTTAGCACTTTGGTTTTATTTTGTTTTTATTTTATTTTATTTCTTAGAGTTAACTGTGGTTGTGATAATCTGTGTGAGCTTTTTTGCATTTTCAGAGTTAACATCAGTTGCATAACTTCTGTGATTCTTTGTTCATTTGTTTTCAGAGTTGATAAGCTGACAATGTCATACAGCTATTAAGATGTTCATACATATTTGGATTTCGGTCTTCCTGACTCCAGACCCAGCATTCTATTCATTGTACCACCTAATTGTCTCATATAGTAATGATCACAACAGTGCAAGTAGAAAAAAAGTAACAAAATTAAAGTCAATTCTTGGCAATTATAATCATGAGAAAATGGATTTCCTTACTTTTTTAAAAACAGAGGTGTAAGACTATGTGTATGAATACCCATTACCTATACTGCTGAACTGGATTGATTTGTTGGTTAGTTTTGCTGAATTTCTTTTTTTTTCTCTTTCTTTTATAATTTTTTTTTGCAAGGAATGGTTCTTTAGTCAGGGAAAAAGGGAGAAATTGACATATTGAAAAGATATTAATATATTTTAAAAATTTTGACTTTTGATGATCATTTCAAAAATACTGTCCCTGAAACACATCTAATAATGAAAGCCCTCTGTATCCAAATATTTTTATTAAGGTGAAGTTCTTCCCATATCAATCAATCTATGGGCACAAAGAAGTTTTAAATGCACAAAAAAGTGTGATTTCTTTACGAGCTGTGGCTCTCTGTGAGTCAAGAAAGAAATTATTGTGACTGGCTGGGAAGCATAAGTCACAGCTAGTCAACTCATGTATAAAATAGCGGTCAGTCCATCAGTGAGTTCAGTCAGTCCAGAGAAATCCAGCCAAGCAGTAGAAGATTATAGCTTTGAAGTTGTAGATTCCAATTTGATCCTAACCCCTGCAGGGGAATTGCTTTTGGAACAAGGAGTTTCTTCCTCTCTCCTTCCAAAGATCATGTCTTTGTGAAGAAAAGACCAATGGGAAAAAAGGCATCCAACCCAGAGACACACCAAGGATAAACACAAATACAGAAGCAAAAAGATAGCCATTCTAGAGAGAAATCAGCTTCAAAGTACATGTTCTCTTGAACCAGGATGCTGGCTATAGACTCAATAAAAGACTTTCAGTAAGGAGGACTTGTGAATTTACCCTACAACCATGCATATCCTTAACACATGTGCCTCACTATCGTTGTTCTCTAAATATAAACCAAACTCTCCCCCTGGATCCAGTGGGTAGCTGTAAAAGATGGCACTCCAGGTTTGGAGGGGAAATGTTTTGTTCCAACTTTTCTTCTAAATCAAATTAATAAATACCCCTTTCTAAAGCTAATTTATGGGCTGATAATTAATGGGAAGCATACTCAGTTAAAACAAGACCTGGAGCTGACTGTGGCTCAGATCATGAACTTCTTATTGCTAAATTCAGACAAATTGAAGAAAGTAGGGAAAATCATCAGACTGTATAGGTATGACCTAAATAATATCCCTTAGTAATATGAAATGGAAGTGATAAATAAATTTAAGGGATTAGATCAGGTAGATAGAGTACCCAAAGAACTATGGACAGGGGTTCATAATATTGTACAAGAGGCAGCAACAAAAAACATTCCAAAGAAAAAGAAGAGGAAGAAAGCAAAATGGTTGTCTGATAAGGCTTTATAAATAGCTAAGGAAAGAAGGAAAGTGAAAGGTAAAGGAGAATAGGAACCGAATGCAGAATTCCAGAGAATAGCAAGGAGAGATAATAAGGTTTTCTTAAATAAAGAAAATTTGCTTAAATTGTTTAAATTTAAAAATTGTTTAAATAAGTGACACAAAGAAAAAGAAAACAATAGAATGGAAAAGACAAGAGATCTCTTCAAGAAAATTACAAATATCAAGAAAACATTTCATGCAAAAATGAGCATGATAAAAGACAAGAATGGTAGGAACCTAACAGAAGCAGAAGAGATTAAGAAGAGGTAGCAAGGATACACAAAAGGACTATATAAGAAAGATCTTACGTCATTGATAACCATGATAGTGTAGTCACTGATCTAGAGCTGGACATCCTAAAAGTCAAGTGGGCCTTAAAAAGCATTGCTAACAATAAGGCTACTGGAGGTGATGGAATTCTAGCTGAGCTATTTAAAATCCTAAAAGGTGATGCTGTTAAAGTGCTGCACTCAGTATGCCAGCAAATTTGGAAAACTCAACAGAGGCCACTGGATTGGAAAAGATCAATTTATGTCCCAATCCTAAAGAAGGTCAATGCCAAAGAATATTCAAATTACTGAACAATTGCACTCATTTCACACACACCAGCAAGGTTATGCTTAAGATTCTACAAAGTAGGCTTTAGCAGTATGTCAACTGAGAATTACCAGAATAACAGGCTGGTTTTCAAAGAGGCAGAAGAACTAGAGACCAAATTGCCAACATTCACTAGATTACAGAGAAAGCAAGAGAGTTCCTGAAAAAAATCTACTTCTGCTTCATTCACTATATTACAGCCTTTGACTATATGGATAACAACAAAATGTAGCAAGTCTTCAAAGAGATGGGAATACTAGATAATCTAACTTGTCTCCTGAAGAACCTGTATTTGGGTCAAGAAACAACAGAATAGAACACAGAAAAACTGATTGATTCAAGATTGGAAAAGGAGTACTATAAGGCTGTATGTTGTCACTTTATTTAATTTATATGCAGAGTACATCATGTGAAATGCCAGGCTGGACCAATCAAAAGCCAGAATTAAGGTGGCTGGGAGAAATATCAACAATCTGAGATATGCAGATGATATCACTCTGATGGCAAAAAGTAAAGAGGAATTAAGAAGCCTCTTGATGAGTGTAAAAGAGGAGAGTGTAAAAGCTAGCTTGAAGTTTAACATCAAAACAGCTAAGATCTTGGCAACTGGTCCTATCACTTCCTGGCAAAGAAAGGGAGAAGAAATGGAAATAGTAGCAAATTTTGTATTCCTGGGCTCAAAGATCACTGAGTACAGCAACTGCATCTCTTTGAAAGGAAAGCTATTACAAATCTGGGCAGCATACTAAAAAACAGAGAAGACAGGACTAATTGAAAAAAATCTTGATGATGGGAAAGATTGAAGGCAAAAGGAAAAGGAGGTGGCAGAAGATGAGATGGATAGATAGCATCATAAAAACCATGAACATGAACTTGGAGAGACTTCTAGAGATAGTGGAGGATAGAAGGGCCAGATGTACTGCAGTCTATGGGATCATGAAGAGCTGGACCTGACTAAACGGCTGAACAATAATAACACACTGGTAGAGACTTATGACCAGTAACACTAGAAATCTTAAGGTTCCCCCAGGAGTTATCCTTAGAACCCTGAGAAAAGTAAGTCACTTGCCCTCTTCAGAACTAACTTGCCAAAACAATGAGAGTTGAAAGAGTAGGGCCTGGAGGGACTGTTAAATAATTCATTAAATATATTGGCTAATAACAGTTACTGTAACTGACATATGTGGATTATTAATTTTCAGAGAATTAGAATAAAATAAAATACAGAAAGACCAATACTAAACTCATTAATTCTCTCCTTTTATGATTCAGAAAGTGATTGACTTTGCAATAATGTGAACCATTCTTTGCTACAAATTGTCTTTGCTGTTGTCTTGCTATGTAGAGGCTGATATTAGAGAAAATGTCAAGATAAATTACTAGAATACAAGATAGAGTGGTATTTGTCCCATATAAACAAGTACGTGGTAGCATAATAGCCAAGCTTGAGGAAATTCAAAGGAAGGGAAAGAGAAGAGTCAGTAGTTCGAAGGCTTGTGGCAAATTCTGAGCCTGAAATAAGGTACTTGGGTTAACCACCCCTGTCATTTATAAAGTTATCTTAATACAAGCATTTGATTAGACAAAGTAACAATTCTGCTGTATTATAGGTTTTTCCATAATGTTATTTGACCAATTTTATTATAATAATAGCTAGTATTTACATAGCACTTTTAAAGTTTGCAAAGCATTTTACATACATGATAATTTCCTTTGATCCTCCCAAAAGTCCTGTGTGGTAGATGCTATTGTTATCCTCAATTTATGGATGAGGAAATTAAGGCTCAGAGGGGCAAAATGATTTGCCCAGGGTCACATAGCTAGTAAGTGTCTGAGTTAGGATTTGAAGCCAGTCTTCCTGTCTCCAAATCCAATTCTCTAGATATTGCTTCATACAGCATCTCAGCATATGAGCTCTGGCAGATCACAGAATCACACAGAAGAACAGAATTTCAGTGTTAGAAGGAACCTCAGCAGCTACCTAGACCATCTATACAAAAATCCTAACTATATTGAAATGAAATTGGTTTCCTTTGTTATCCTATGTATTTTATGCATTCAGGAACATGGTTCTGAGAAGGAGTCTATAGGCTTCAGTAGACTGCCAATGATTAAAAAAAAAAGATTACAAAACTCTGATCTATAAGGAATCTTCCTTCCATGTGGACTCTGTGGTAGACATATCATCTACTGCTAAACACCTTTGGAAAACATATGTCCCTGTGTTATGCACTTGACATTGATAATCAGAGGATCTCTAAGGTTGAAAATACCAAAGGATCTTATATGATCTTAACATATGCATGAGAAGTTCCTCTTTTGAGAAAATCATTTAAGGCTGTGCTTGGTTTTACTAACTCCATGACATTTGTGCATGCATCTGAATGTGTGTGTGTATTTGTGTGATCAAAAGCCAATATTAACAGCAGGATTCTCCGCATCTTTCTATTAGTTGTATGGCTATGGAGGCATGGTCTGCTATAAAAATTATTTGCCAACATCAACCAGCTTCTTTGAGGAGATGTTCATTAATTAGAAGATGGTTAAACAAATTGTGGTATATGATTGTGAAGGAATACTATTGAACTGCAAGAAATGATGAAGGGGATGATTTTAGAAAAACCTGGGAAGACCTATATGAACTGACACAAAATGAAATGAGCAGAATTAGGAGAACATTGTACACAGTAACAGCAATATTGTAACAGTAACCAACTGTGAAAGACCCAGCTACTCTGATCAAGAGAATAACCCATGGCAATTTCAGTGGACTCACCTTGAAAAATGTTATCCACCTCCAGAGAGAGAACTGATGAACTCTAAGGGCAGATTGAAGCATTTTTTTCACTCTTTATTTTTCTTGCCCCCCCCCCACAAAGTGCCTAATGTTGAACTGTTTTACATGACTTTGTATATGTAATGGATATTGTATGTCTTGCTTTCTCCATAGTTGGAAGGAGGTAGAGAATCTGGAACTGAAAATAAAAATCTTAAATTTAAAAAAGAAAAAAATACCATTTTTCTTCTCATATTTTTATCAGAAGAATATCCTCAGTCCACATGCAGGTCATTTTCATAAAGACTGTACAATATAGACAAGTGGATCAGTAGTTATTTACACTTTCTTGATTGCTTTTTTGGAGGTAATGATAAGGTCTATAATTTTAGCCATTCTTTTGGAATCTTCCCCTCTCTGATATATTATACCAAATGATCCTTCAGTATTTCATAATTGTGCCATCTCCCACACAGATGTCTTCTGTGTGTAGTTGGTTTGGTCGATCTGCTCTTTCCTACTTTTATCTGCATCATTTCCACTTTTCTTATATATTACATTAGGTACTGAGATGTTTGAGTCTACAATGCTGCTTCCACCAACGTTTATGATGAAAACACTTCGTCACTGAAACTCTCACAAATCTATTCCATTTTTGCCTATTTGTTATTCTCTTTCCTGCTTTGTCTATAAATGCTCTTGCGATGATTGGGCATGGCTGAGTCTCGTGCCAAGCTTTCTGCAGACTTCTTTTTGCTTCCACTGTTTTTTATAGTTTTATGAGGTGATACTGCTCATTTCCCACCATCCTTCTTGGTAATGTTTTATAAATGACTTTTACTCTAGATCATGTGTGGCGTGCCTTTGGCTCTTGGGATTCTTTGCTTGGCAAGATCAGCTGTATGGCTAGGGTAGTTTCTGCACATGTTTGGCATCTTCACTAAGGTGACTGCTTTATATCCACTATGAAACTGTCATCAGCAAGGTCATTATCTAAATCTTACTTCATTCCCCCTTTTGTTAAACCAACAATGTATTTTAATAGATAAGGGTGAAGCTGCTTTATTTGTTCTTAGCATCTTTTCCTCATCCATATCTTTTCTTCTCATTTCTTGATTTTGACCTCCTTCTAATTAGTCACAGAAAGCTGATTCTGAAGTGACCCCCACATCAGCAATGAGTTGTACAGAATCATTTTCTGTCCTTTAAGATATAGTTGTTTCTCTTCTTGAAGATGACATTTAATGATTTGGAGGCATGAGGCTTACGTGAAATCTACAAAGCCTTTGGTTTCTCTCATTTTCTAAGCATAAATCACATTCTCCAACATATTTCTCAACATTATCCCCTAAATCCACCTTCACCTTGAAGTCACCAGGCAGAAAAATTTATAATAATTTGGTTTAGAGTAACTTTTTGAATTCTTTAAAAGAAATTCTCTATTTCTTTATCCTCTAGAATAATGTTGAATAATATGCTACAATTATCTCCCTGGTGGTCTATACACTTTTGAGTACTGCGTGCATGTGCATATAAGTACGTGTGTGTGTATGGATTTAACATGTTCAGACCTGTGCTTTAAGAATATCATTTTGACAGCTCAGGAGAAGATGGGACTAGAATGGAGAGAGACTTAAGGCAGGGAGACCAGACAATAGGCTTTTGCAATAGTCCAGGCCTAAGGTGGTAAGTGCCTGCACCAGGCTGCTGGCAGCATTAGAGCAGAGAAAGGGGCATATATAGGAGATGTTATGAAGGTAAAAGCAACAGGCCTAGGCAGCAAATTGGATATGGGGCGATGAAGAGCAAGAAAGAATGAGAAGTAGAGGATGACTCCCAGGTTGTGAGCCTGGGTAGTGGGAGGTGGGTGGACCCTCAATAATGCTAGATTGTCAGGTCGATAGATGTTAGGTAGAAAGTGTTATACTTGAATTTAGGAAGACACAGATTCAAATCCCTCCTACAACACTTAGCTCCGTGGCTATTTAAGCCATTTAATCTCTGTGTATCTTATGAAACTCCCTAAGATTTATGTATTCTATCATCATAGAGGACAGAATTCTCCAGACTGATGAACTCATAGATTCCCTCCCTTATTAGTCAATATTGATGGCTTCAATTAAGTTCGACTAGCTCTTATTGTGTGCCTACTATATGCCAGGCACTTTGTTAAGCACTAAGGATAGAAAGGTTGTTTTTTTTTAAAGTATCTGCCTTCAAGGAGCTTATGTTCTACTACAGAGAAATAACATGTACTCAGATAAGTCAAATATACATATGTGTGTGTGTGTATGTGTGTGTAGTAAATGCAAAATAATCTTAGTATGTTTAAGGAGAGTGTGCTAGGTACTGAAAAGTTCAAGAAATGCCAAATGTAGGGTTGTGAAGTAGCACTTGAGCTGAGCCTTGAAGTATTCTTAGAGGCAGAGAAGAAAAGAACAGACATTCCAGCCAGGCAAAGACATCTGGGATGTGATGGACAGGGAACGTCAAGTGAGCCAATTTGGCTAGAGTATAGAGTGTCTGGTGGGAAGTAAAATGAAATCAGATTAGAATGGGAGATTACATTCTGAAAGATTCTGAAAGGTTTTAAATGCTCAAAAAAAGTTTATATTTTTCATCTAGATGCGATAGAGAGTGCCCGAAAGTTCTTTAACAGACAAGCGACAGTCAGTCTTGCTGTAGGAATACCAATTTGGCAGATGGGTGCTGAGGACAGCTTAGAAAGTGGTAGAGACTGGAAGCAGGGAGACTAATCAGGAGTCTACTGCAATAGTCCAAACAAGAGAGGATGTGGGACTTAAGTAGAGTGGGGGCCTGTGTGAGTGGAGAAAAGGGGGGGATGCAAGAGATATTCTGAATGTGGATGTTCTTTTTTAATTTTTATTTATTTCATTTTAATTTATGAAATAAAACAACTATTTCCATAACATAGTAGAAAAAAAGATGATTGCACATGAAACTGCAAATCTATTATGCACAACTTGCTATTCCTTTCAAATATCTAATAAAATTATCATGCAAAATTTTTCCTTTTTTCTCCCTCCCCAAAATGGCTACCATTAGACACAAATTGTGTGTGTCTGTGTGGGTGTGAGCATGTAAAATCATTTCACACATCTATTTATCAGTTCTTTCTCTGGATGCAGATAACATCTTCTTTCATAGGGTCTTTCTAGCTAGATCTTCTAGTTATTTCTTCCTGTAATGTCAACTTGTTGCTTTTTAGACAAAGCAGTCACTTTTAGAGTGCTAGCAATTAAATTAATAGCTGTAGGTAGTTTAAAAAAAAGCTGTGATTAGCACTGTCCACTTATTGCCTTGGTCTCAGTCCTCACTTTAGAGATCAATTCCCTTTGCAAAGATATAGTTGATAGAATTATGGTTATTTTAGAATGGCCAGGGCTTCAGCATCCACAAAGTCCAACCTTTAAGCAATTAGGTGGTACAGTATATTGAACACTGGATCTGGAGTCAGGAAGACCTGAGTTTGAATTTGACCTCAGATACTTACTACCTGTATGACCCTAGGGAAGTGAATTAACCTCTTTTAGCTTCAGTTTCCTCAACAATAAAATGGGGGTAATAATAGCCCTTATTTCTCAGGGTTGTGAGGATTAATTGAGGCAATGTCAGTAAAGTGCTTAGCACAGTGCCTGGCACAATGTTGGTGCTATATAAATGCTTATTCCCTTCCTCTTCCCCCTAGATATTCAAAAGAACTCCCACTAAAACATACCTGATGAGTGGCCATCCAGCTTCTACCTGAAAACTTTAGAGGAGGAGAAACCAATGATCTCCTAAGACTTCACATTCTTCTCTTGGTTAGCACTAAGTTTTAGAAAATTTGTCCTTTACAAAGTCTAAATTTGCCTTTTTACAGCTTCCATCAACTGATCCTAGTTCTGCCTTTTGGATCCAAATAGAACAAGTCTTAACCCTTCAAGGAAAAGGACAGTGTTTTATTTTTCTTTATATCCCCGAAACTTAGCATAGTGCCTGGCATATAGCAGGCATTTTGTTGTGGGTGTTGTTCTTGTTGGCTTTCCAGTAGCGTCTGACTCTTTGCGACCCCATTTGGGGTTTTCTTCGTAGAGATACTAGAGTGGTTTGCCATTTCCTTCTCCAGCCCATTTTACAGAGGAGGAAACTGAGGCAAGCAGGGTTAAGTGACTTGTCCAGGGTCACAGAGCTAGTACGTGTCTAAGGCCAGATTTGAACTCAGGAAGAGGAGTCTTCCTGACTTTAGGACTGGTACTCTATCCACTTTGACACCTAGCTCCCCTATAGGCATTCAATTAATGTTTATTGATTGACTGACTGACTGACAATCTAACCACACCCAATTTCTTCCACCAGTTTTCAAATGGCATCTAATTAAAGCTCTTCAGCACCTTGGCTGCCTTCTTAGAATACTTCCAAGATGATGAATGTCCTTCTTAACCCGTGGTATCCAGAACCAAATACAATGACCCAAGAGTTGGTCTGACCATGAAAGAATAGAGTGCCTCTATGGTAGCTAGCATTTATATGACTCTTTAAGGTTTGTAAGATGCTTCATATGTGTTGTCTTATTTAATCTTCACAATGATCCTGTGAGAGAGTTTCTCTGATCTGGAAGCAGATCTGCTTTTATCTTAAAACCACTTAAGATTCATTAGCTTTTCTGGGTGCCATATTGCACAATTGATCCTTCTTGAGCTTGTATTCTTCTAAGGTTTCCAGATCATTTTCAGACAAACTATTGTCTAAACAATATTCTTCTCCTGGATTATACTGGTGAAGTGGATTTTTGAGCCCGAGTGTAAACTTCACATTGAGTCCAGTGTTCTAGTCTGTCTAGATCTCTAGGATCACATCTCTGTCATCCAATGTGTCATCTCATCCCCCCAATCCAGCATTATGTCATATGTAAATTGACTGATCTTGCCCTTTAGGCTTCAATCCAAGGCAGCACGGGGCAATCGATCCCTGGGTAATTCCACTGGAAAATCCCTTCGTCTGAGTTGACCTTGAACCAGTCATCAACCAATCAATCAATAAACATTTACTAAGGCATCTACTCGGTGCCAAGCACTGTGCTAAGAGTTGAGGATTCAAAAGAGGAAAAAGACAGTCCCCCAGGAGCTTACAATCTAATGGGGGAAACCACTAATGAATATTATTTTAATCTGGCCATTTGATGAGTTCTGAAAGCTATACAATCATATCATTTTCTAGCTCACAACTCTTCATATTTTCCTCAAGACTAGCATGAGAGATTTTATCAAACTTTTTGCTAAAATCTAGGTTAACCCTATCTATAGCTTTCTCCAAATATACCAGTTTGGTAACTTTCTCAAAAAAGAAATAAGGTTAGTCATGCATGGCCCACCGTGGTGTCTCACTGTGATCACCCTGTGATTTTAGACATCCTCACTAACCATCCTTTTAACAATATATGCTAGAATTTTGCCAAGAATCAAAGTACAACTCACTGGCCTGTAAAACGCAGGCTCTTTAAGATTAAACTTCTCTGTAAACAGTCAGGAAAAACAACTGATATGCTGTTCATCCCATGAATATTTTTTTACTGAAAATCCTCTGGATGCCTATTAAATCTTGAGGTCCCCCTAACTCTAACCCAATAGATTCTGCATACACTCACCAGGGCTTGTGGTTCTGATACCATCTCAATATTGAAACTCCCTGTGTGCCCTCCCATAGTGCCTGTGGGAACATATGGGGCCTCCTGCCAGTGTTAAATCCCCAGTGAAACTTGGTCCCAGGAAATTGACACTAGCTGGAGGCCTTTTGTGGCACTAGTGTGGTGGCAATGGCTAGAGGCCAAGGGAACAGTCAGGCCATGCCCTGGGGCTGGAGGAAGAGAAGAAAGCTGTCTCAGAACTGGCAAGTGTCTTTGGGGAAGGGTTATCAGAAGCAAGAGGACTCAGCTTCTAGTAAGGGGTTTGAGAGTGCTGAGTGAGTACAAAGCATCGGTATTTATATTGGGTGGTGCAGTAAGTATATTCATGCAGCAAAAACAGAGTTCTAAATACAGCAGTGGTGATGAAGAATTCTCAGGGATTGTAGGGGAATTCAATGCAAGGATGGAGGTCAATGGTGGAAGGGGGCCAGAAGAAAGGGGAACAGTGAAGAGATGGTGGCTTTCCTCCTTGGTACAACCACCAGGGTAGATTAAAAGATGTCTCTGGTCTCTTCAGCTCTAATTCTATGAATATGAGTTCCAAAATAATTTAGCAAGATGACAAGTAACTTTAGTTATACATTAACTCCAACTGAAAAGAAAAAGCTCTACCTTTCAAGTCCTCCTATCGCTCAAGGCAACATATTCAAATAATTCAATAAGAAAAGTTGAAGCAATATCCTGTCATTGCAAGGACTGGCCATAGATGGACACGTAAAATCTAGCTGTCTCCTTTTCCATAGGGATTAAACCTTGTCTTTGGACATGTTACTTCACTTGTCTCTATCTAAGCTTTCTTGTCTGTAAATGAAAGAGTGGAATGAGTTCTGTCTTTTCCGATCTTACTCATTAGATGAATGAATATCATGAAATTGCCTTGCTTTCTTCCTAAGAAAATTTCCTTACAGATGTATTGGGTGAATGGGAACCCTGCCCCCCCAAAAGAAAGGCATAATGGAAGACCTAAAGAATGAACCCCTTTCTCCATCACCCTCACCTCCAACCTTAGGTGTGACTGATAACATTGGGAATGATTTGTATAACCCCACCCATTTAATAATAGCCATAATAACTATCATTTATCTTTATAGTACTTAAAAGTTTACAAAAGCCTTTACAAGTATTATTTTATCTTCACACTAGGAGATAGGTGCTGTTATTATCCCCATTTTCTGAATGAGAAAACTGAGGAACACAGAAAAAGTTAATTGACTTGCTCAGGATCATACAGACATCTCTTGGGATTCAAAGAGATAATTAGGGGGAAATTGGGGTGTTTTATCAGCTTTTGAGCAAGTGAAGAGTGTTCACTAAAGCAGAGGACATTCTCGCCTGATGTCTGAGAGGGAAAAAAACCCAACCAAATAAAATTTAGTCCCATAGCTGAACATGGTGCTAATGATTGCAATGCTTTTGGAGATGGAGAGTCGAGGGTTTTCTTCTCACTAGGCAAGCATTTGTGAAGCCAGAGCTTGAAACTCTGCAGGCCTCTCTCTCTGATTGATCAGTACTCCTGCTCTTGACTCCATCTGCTGGGACATGCTTGGAACTGCTGAAGAGAACCACAACTATCACTGGCCAGGAGACCTGTCTAGGGTGAACTGTGTATGACTTGAGTCTCTATCCGCACCTTTGAGAGGAGTTTTTTTCATTAAAGGACGTCTGCCTTCTAAGAGCTGTTAGTCTCTCCAGGTGCCCCTACGCCCTTTGCGCTATGAGTCTCCTTGATTTGGGGTTTACACAAATTGTACTTATTCCAATGTTTCTGAAGTCAGAGGCTCCTAGACTTCATTGCTGTGGTTAGTCCCTCTACCAATGGCACAGAATATATTCCCTCCTGGGGGGTGATCCTATGAATTCCAAAATAATCTAGTAAATCGACAATTAGATTTAGTAATACATTAATTCTAAATGAAAAGAAAAAAAATCTGTCCTATGAAGTCCTCCCATTATTCAAGCCAACATATTCAAATAATTAAATAATAAAAGCTAAAGCAATGCCATGTCATTTCAAGAACTGGCCATAGAGGGAAAGGCAAGATTTACCTGCCTCTTTCTGCATAAGGAGAAGAGAAGCTGTGGGATTGGGAAAGCTGAGGTGGAAGAGTGTGATGGGGCATACTAGAGCTCATAAAACTGGTCCTCACTGCTGTCCATCATTCAGGCTGTGACCAAATCCATTCCAAGTTGGAATGATCTGTCAGATCTTACGCTCTATAGACAGAGACTTAAAGAATCCAAGGTCACCTCCCCACAGGATAAAGCATTGGAGTAGGTATTAAGATAGATTTTATGTTAACTTTAAAAAAAGAAAAAAGTGAACATCTCAAAACTGCCAGGAAAAAAAAAAGTTTGCACGTATAACTTTTACCTTCATTTACCTGATTTTTAAAACTTTACCTTTTCTACTGTCACTTACTACCCATGTGACCTCGAACAAGTCACTTAGTATCTCCAGGTCTCAGTTTACTCATTTGTAAAATGACAGAGTGGACTAGGGGCAGCTAAGTGGTGCAGTGGATAGAGCACCAGCCCTGGAGTCAGGAGGACCTGAGTTCAAATCTGGCCTCAGACACATAACACTTACTAGCTGTGTGACCCTGGCCAAGTCACTTAACCCCATTGCCTAGCCAAAAACAAACAAACACAAATAAAAGAAAGAGTGGACTTAGATGGCTTCTAAGGTCCTTTCTCTAAATCTATTATCCTCATTTCCTTTTGATTGCTACCTGCTTTGCACTGTGCTATATCTGTGCAGGTAGAAAAGTATAATGTGCCACCTCTACCCTCAAGAAGCTTAAATTCCAATCAGGGAGATAAGAGATGCACATTTAAAATTAAAGAGCGAATAATACAAGAGTTAGAGAGAGCCTCTGAACAAGCTGTAATTCTTTGGAGATGTTACAGTATCATTATGGAACCAGCAGGGGGCACCTGAACTGTAGCTAGGAGAAGAAAGGACCCAAACAGGCCGTCGTCATAAAAAGTTTTTGGTGTGTAGGATAGCCCTTTTCAGATCACAGTAATTCATCTTTTCTCCTTGCATTACAATATTTAAGGAAGAGAAAAAACATTGTGTTTGATCTAAATGTGGGAGGCATTCATTCAACAAACAGGTATGGAGAATCTCTGAAGCTCAAGGCTTTGGCTAGCCTAGGTGAGAGTCAGGGTGGTGGTAGTGGTGGTGGTGGTGGTGGGGAGATGCTACAAAGAAGATCGAGAAAGAACAAGACAGAGTCCTTGTCCTTAAAAGGGGTTAGAGTCTAATGGAGGAGCCAACCAATGTACTTGTCATTTTTCTGGCTTGAATAAGGTACAAAACAGAAATCCCTGTTCATACATATTTTTTGTCGTTCAGCTGTTTCAGTTCTGTCTGACTCTTCATGACCCCTTTTGGGGTTTTCTTGGCAAAGATATTGGAGTGGTTTGCCATTTTCTTCTCCAGCTTATTTTACAGATGAGGAAACTGAGGCAACAAGGGTTAAGTGACTTGCCCAGGGTCACACAAATAGTATGTGTTTGAGGCCACATTTGGACTCAAGTCTTCCTGACTCCAGTCCCAACACTCCATCCACTGCACCACCTAGCACCATATACACCTATATGTGTATATGCATGTATGTATATACATACATAGAGAGAGTATATATACATATACATACATATATGGTGTTTTATATTGTGTATACTATATATTTCTGAAAGGTAATATGGCATTGTGGACACAATAGCTGGACTTTAGTCAGGAAGACTTGTCTGCTTGACCATGGGCAAATCATTTATCCTCTCGACTTTTGAAGATTCTAAGTTAAACAGGAGGGGTTGATTCTTTAGATTGTAGAGGATAATCTGGAGGATATTTGCACACACCAATGAAATGAAATCATAGGTCTCTAAATCCATAGAAATATATACCTCTCCCTAAGTGACTAAAAGTTCCATTGGGGGTAAGGGGTGGGAAGAGGGAGCAAGCATTTATTAAGTGGATGCTATGTGTCAAACATTGTGCTAAGCACTTTAGAAATATTCTCATTTGATCTGGGAAGTAGGTGCTATAATTAGTCCCTTTATACAGAAGAACTGAGGTTCAGAGAGATTAAATAACTTGGCTAGGGTCACACAGCTACTGTCTTAGGCTAGATTTGTCCTGAATCCAGTCCCAGTCTTCTATCCCATGTTCCACCTAGCTGCCTCAAGGCAACCTTTCCCTACTCCTTCCCCATAGAAAATTATCACTCACAAAGTGGCTATATGTATGTATGTATTTTCTATGTGACCCTGTTTATCTCTTTGTCACATCTTGGCCCATTAATTAGGTATATATGAATATATAAACTATCTTGGTGATTTGCTACTTTTTTAACGTTCTCATTTTTCCTTTATTTTTTCTTCTTTAAAACACTACTTTCATTATTTAGGCTGTGGGTCTTATGACTGGCTTAAAAAGTGTTGGTGTTTTCCCCCTGAGCGCTCCCAACCTCAGCAAGATTGCAGTAAAGCTTAAGAAATTGTCTGGATTATCTACATAACATTCTTCAAATTCTCCCCCACTCCCACCATTTGTTTGAAACGGCCCTCCCCAAAATCCATCCCTGCTTGCTTACCCAAGCATTCCCTCAGTGCATTTTGGTCAGTTATGACGATGATCAGCTATTACTATTGGAGGCTGGTGCATCCAGGTTGTGCTTGCAGTTAAATCTCCACATAACCTGGTTCCTTAGAACTTCCCTAGAACGGCTCTTTGTGAATGCTAAACTCTCCAGGCAGGCCTAGCTGTTGTAGCTACATGGGTACTGAGGAAGCATGGAGGCCTGAATGAATAGCCAAATCCATTCATCAGTATTCCAACCCAGCAGCTCCAATCTCATGCACCAGTAGACAGGGTTTAATTGCAGAGTATTCTGAGGGCAACCCAAGCCTACTGACCCTTAGCCTCTTTTTCAAACAACCGTCTACCCTCAAGTTTGACTTGCACAGACACTTACTCAGTCTTTGAAATTTTCTGGGCATAGTGGGGGTTACTTAAATATTTCTTTCAGTAAAGATCTTCTGTATTTTATTGTTTATAAAATTTTTTAAATAAATTTTTTCTTCAAAAAAGTTTTTGACACTTTTCTTTTTTATGATTTTATTTTTAGACATTTTTACTTATTTATCTATTTTTTGGAGAGACATTGTGGTGGATAGAGTCTGTTGTGGATAAAGAGCTGCTGGCCTCAGAGCCAGGAGGACCTGGGTTAAAATCCTGCCTCTGAAGAAGGCTGTATTACCATGGACAAGTGACAATCTCAATCTCTTGGCAATTCTCTAAGAATACATACAATTGGGGGGGGTGTATATATTCTCAGGCCATCCTAAAGACCTGAGAGGGGGTAGACATAGCCTGCAATAGATTACAACAGGGTCATCTCTTACCCCTAAAATAGACACATGAAAAAAACACCCACTTGGGGACCTATCTTCCTCCAGATTGAAAATGCAATGATAAAAAATTATCAATGTGCCATACACCCTGTTCTCTTCTCAAAGAATGCTCCAGAGATACTTACTTGCTATCTTTATGATACTCTGGGTCATAAAAAACTTCTCCATAGTTAAAGTCCTAAAAGTCATTGATATATTTCACAGAGAATGTAAATTTTATTTTATTCTGTCCTATGAGAAAGCAGGACTGACTCCAGGGTAATATTAAGACATCATAAAAGCCTAGGCCTCTGGCCTGAGGGTGTCTTTCACTTGGAAGAGGACATTGCCACAAATGAAATGCCTTTTACAAAAAGCCAAACCTCTCTTGCCCTCATCCTCCAAATAACCTTGCAAAAGCTTGGGACAGACCCATCTTTAACCCACTGCAGGAACAGCTTGGCTATCATGTGAGCCAAGGTATTCGTGTTTAGGCACCTGATGGGCATAGGGAGAACAGCCAATCGGAGAAGATCTTTAGCCTCCACACCCACCTGTCAACTACTTATGCCCTGGAGAAGAGAGAGTTAGTAATGTTCTTTTTCATTTAGTTTTAATCTCAAGCAGATAGAAGTTGCTGTGAGTTCATTCTTCCAGGAAAATTTAGGCCAATTAATCGACACACAAAATTAGCAAATCAAGGGCCATTACAAAACTGTTTATACTTAAATTTTTTTTCTTAGAGTAATAATACATTTTAGTACTATTTTATATAATAATAATTATTATTATTATAACTGGCATTTAGAGGGGGCTATAAGGTTAGTAGAATGCTTTGCAAACAATCTCATTTGAGACAATAAATGCAATATTCCTGTTTTACTAAGAAATAAAAGAAAGGATTAAACAATAAAGCTAACTTTTGTCAATCTCAGGCAATCTCCTTGATTTCTGATTCCTTCCCTCCTCACCCTACCCCCCAAATTGAGATTGGTGTTGGAATTTTGAGTGAGATATTCGCTGCTAAACACATTTCAATATTCTTGTCCAAGACATGAATTGTATACATTGAATGTATGTAGTTTTACCTAAAAATAATTTATGCTTGATATTCATATTTAGAAAATCTAAAGAAAGGTTGATATTTAGATATTATCAGTGTATAGTTAGTCATTTGTTGAGTAACAACTAGCATATGAACTTTTTCAAAAGTACAGTATACACTTTTTAGAAAGGGCTTCTTATTTTGGTAACTTACAAATGCAAACAGTAGCATTTGTATAAAGAATGAAGGAGTTCTGGTCTAGAGCCAGAGGTTCTAGTGAACAGATGGTTGGATTGTGGGGGATTGAAAAGTTTCAGATTATAGGTCAGTTTCTCCATCTGAAGAGAAATTAGTGCATTTTTCTTGTCTAAGTTGATATTATTGCCCTCAACATTTTTAAAAACATCAAAATCCTTTAAGATTAAGAAAACAGTAAGGAAATTTAAATCACTTTGAGCTCTTTGGGGAAAAGTTTGGCAAAATATTAAGTCTAGGATGGGTTTATTCCTCTAAATTTTAACAGCAAATAGTGTGATCCAGTGGAAAAAATACTGGAAAAAGTCAAAGGACATGGGTTGGAAGCATGACTCTGCTGTTTTCTCTGTATGTGACCTGGCGCAAATCATTTCCCATCTCTGTACCTCGGATTCCTCATTTATAAAATCAGGAGTTTGTACAGAATGATCTCTAAGGTTTTTTGCATCTCCAAATTCTGTGAATTGGAGTTATGTGACATCCACATTCAATCTTTTGAGAATATGGTCTAATTCTTGGGTACCTTGAGGGGATCTCTGAGGGCGCAGCATTTTAAGAGGACAAAAGAGAAACATAAATGAGGTTCAGTCTTGTGCAGAAGTTGGATGCTCCCTTCTCATTAACATGCCTAAGTACATCCTGAAAGCCAGTTTACGCCCCCTTCACAATCACCACTGAATGCCAGAGAACTGGGTGGGGGGGAAGGTAGAACGAATGTTAAAAAGTTGAGAATTGGCCAAAGATTCACTCTGCTCGGGACAAAGCCACTGATTTACCACAGTTTAACAGTATAATCTTCAAAAACAGCAATAAAAAAATCTTTGTGAACCCAATTCATTTTTTATACTTATTCCTCTTTTATTAGTAATTATGTAATGCCCTAGGGAATCGGCCACCTGAGGAAAGACAAAGGGGCAAAAGCGCACAGAAAACAAATTTCGCTTCCTGCCCTTTCCCCCTCTTCTTGCTGGCAGGGTTGATTCATATTACAATTTGCTCAAATATTTGGAAGTGAATTTAGGGCCCTCCCCCCAACTTATGATTTTATAGCCAATAGGTGATGAGGTTTATTTGCATATTTCCAGTCACATAAGAAGCCCCGGAGTAGCAATAGTGTCAGACTCCTTACTCGGGAGCCCTTCTCCACTTTAAAGGGCAACTTTGCTCTGCCCTGCACCGAGGCTTCCCTAGCCCTCCCCCAGCCCAGCCTGTGCAGTCCAGCGCCAGCTGAGAGGGAAGCGTGCAGAGATGGAGGGCAAAGCGTTGCTTCTGGTAGTCCTGGGTTTGTGGTTCCAGAGCCTGGCCATGCCCAGCGGAGGGGTGGCCGCTGCCGCCTCAAACAGTAAGTTTCATCTCTAGTCTGGGCCCCTTCCCGGGCAGACCCAACTTCGCTTGCAACTTTGCCGGGCTGCGGGAGTGAGAGACAGGAGGAGGGTCGAAAGGCGAACCTGATGCACACCAGAGAAACAGCGAAGGAAGAGAGTACGGGACAGAACAGGACTTGCTAGGGCACTGACTAGCATTCCCCAGGGGAGAAGGGCGCCTGGAGCCAGGGGTGGGGAGTGCATAGTTTTTTTTTTCTCTGGTAGTTGAGGGACTAGACACGGTGGAGATGGTTTGCTCTTATCACCGTTGCTCCGGGTTTCCGAGCGGCCGCTGCACCGGGCTTCTGCAGCTTCTGGTGCTTAAGGGTCAGCCGCCTTGGCCGCATTACACCGTAGCCGCTCGGGATGAGCTCGGGCCAGTGATGGTCTGGGGGAGTGTGAGGGGCGGGACGTGGGAGGGGAAAGGCCTCGGATGGTGGTGACCGGCGGTAACCCTGCAGCTCCGGGAGCGCAAGAATGAGAGGAACGCCAGCCAAGGTGACCCTAGTTGTGGCTGGCGGCGGCTGCTCAGTTCAGCACAGCTCAACTCGCGCCTCGGGGCAAGAGGGAAGGGCTGTCTTCCCAGAAGAGCCGAGGGGCGGGGAAAAAAAATGAGGAGTTTCTGCACGGCGAATCAGGGAAGGATGCCTGCATTTCTAGGAGAAGCTGGCACTCGCGCGCTCTCCAAACTCCATGTGGACTGGGGGGAAGGGAAGAATGTGCAGGAAATCCTACACTAGCTTTGAGTTGCAGTTAGAGATGGTGCACGGGGAGCTTTCCTAGAGGTGTCCCCAAACCCAAAATCTTACGATGCTGTTAGAACTTAACAGCAGACCAGGAAAAGCACGATCACACGGGTGCTTTGCCACCGCAACTTAGAGATGTAGAGGTGTCCTGGCGGCCAGCCTTCCAAAGCCAAGGTGCCTGCTAGCTCTGCTCACGAGGCTACCCCGGGGGGCTATAGGTCCGGTGCCGCGTGGGCTCCAGTTGGCTCTTGGGTTCACAAGAGTGGTTTCAGAGCTTGGGTGTGGACGCGGCTAAGTCGGAGCGCTTTTAGCTCTTCCTAGAGAAAGGATTCGGAGTTTTAAGATGTCTGGGGCTAGACACTGAGTGTCTGTCTTTAACTGAATAGAGGTGGGGAGAGTTTCTTCCAGGTCCCAGGCTTTGCCCACAATAGAGCCACACAACCTGGGTAATTGAAGCATTGTTCTGGAAGAGAAAAAAAAGGGGGGGTGAATGGATCAGGCTTCCCAATCCCTTAGCTCTCATACTGATTTTTGTTTTATTTTCTTTTGTTTTTTTTTCCCTTTGCGAGGCCACTTGCTACAGTTAAAGAGTTCTGATATCCACTTCAGCTAGTCTAGGCTTAGAATGTGACGTATCTATCTCTCTGTGTGACTGTGTGTTATGTATGAAAGAGAGAAAAAGACAGAAACAGGACAGAGAGAGAATGGTTGTGTTGAAACGTTTGACTTATTTTGAGGTTGGGGAAAGTGTTCTTGTTAATGAGGTAGGAAGCGATTAGACTTTGGGAGAAGGGTTGACATTCACTACCATTTTACTGTTTAAAACTATGGGAGGCCCTGTTCAAAAAGTAATACAGTATGTGAAAGATCTCGAGCTTCACGTCTGACTTTTCGGAGTCTTGCCTCACGAAAAACACTAGAAAAGGTACTAGGTGCGAACTGGACTGAATTCAAATTCTACAACCATAAAATAAAAACCTTAGTAAAATGATGAGGTTCCCCCTCCTTCCCCTCCATCACCCCCTCCCCCAGTCCCCATATACATTCGAAAAGTGTATGTATACTATTAACTCAGAGTAGTTTTAGCTGTTAACTTTATTGTTAGGTTTAAAAGATCATAATGCTTTGGGCAAGAGCTTTTCTGCTCCAGGGGCTCCTCTGTAAAATGAGGGATTAGCTAGGAGGTTGCTAAAGGGCTATTCCAACTTTCAATGTGTATTCTAGTGTTATGATCATTTAAGATATCAAGGTGTTTCTTTTGTGTATTCAAATTCGTTCAGGCTAGAGAAAGAGAGCAGGAACTGTTCCAGCAGGGGAGACAGCACTCCCTGAAGGCTCCGTCCCCACACCTCCAGAGTAGCTACATTACCCTCACCTACCACACTCCTTGCATTGATCTAATTAACAGTAGCTTGCAAAGAGGGAAGAGAACCAGTACTTAATAATGGTCCAGTGGTTTCAGTGGCGTCTGACTCTTCATGACCCTATTTTTATGGGGTTTTCTTGGCAAAGATATTGGAGTGGTTTGCCATTTTCTTCTCCAACTCATTTTACAGATGAGGAACTGAGGCAAACAGGGTTAAGTGGCTTGCCCAGGGTCACACAGCTAATAAATTTCTGAGGCTGGATTTGAACTCATGAAGGAAGATAAATCTTCCTGATTCCAAGCTCCATGCTCTATCCACTGCACCACCTTAGCCACTATGACTTTCAGCATGACCTTTCGTTTTGTAGTCAGAAGATCTAGGTTGTACCAATTAGCAGAGGAGTTTCCTGCAAACATTTACTTACTTTTGATGTGTCCTTGTTACATTGGGGAGGAGGGGGGGCAGAGCGGACCTATGACTTCATTGGTTCAAGAAACTCCCAATAGGGAAACTTCCTCAACCAAGGTAGACCACCACCTCATCTTTAACTTCTTGTCTGGCAGCAGAGATCTTTCATAATCTTCTGTGTGTGTATCATGGATCTTTTTGTCAGTCTGGTGAAGCCTTCAGCCCCCCCCTCCCCCCTTAGGATGTTTGTAAATGCCTAAAATAAAATATAGATGATTACAAAAGAATTATGTTGAAATAATTATTAAATTTTTAAAGTGAGTTCCCAGACCCCAAATTAAGAACTTCTATTTCAGATGGTTGCCTGGGGCACTGTGAAGTTGATGGATTTTTACCTTATGTCACAAAACTAGTATTTGTCAGACAGGTCTTAACCCAGGTCTTCCTGACTGTGAGGCTGACCTATCCACTCACTGCACCTGGCTGCCTCTCTTGCTATATAGTTGGACAAATGATTAATTAGATAATTGGTGTTAGAATCTTAAGGTTCTAAAGAACTTTAGAGATCATCAGGCTTAACATTGCATTTGACAGTTGAAGAAACTGAGGCCCAGGGAGAGGAAATATAATGAAGTCTGATAGTTTCATTGAAAAGGAGAGGGGTGGAAGAGGAAGAGACTAGAGTGGGGGTAGAGGTGGAAATTTACCCCTTCCCTTCAGTCACAATCCTGCGTGTTCCTTTCTTATCTGAAATAAAATTGACTATTTGAGAAGGATCCATTCCCAGTTCTGTAAGGCTCTTGTTAAGGCTCTTATAACCTGACAACCTTTTTGAAAGTTTATTTTTTTCTTCCAGCTCTAAACATATACTTTGTTAATATGAAAACAGTCTGTAATTTACCTTAATGTTTAAGGAATTCAGGCCCTCAAAATGAAGGCTAACCAAATGTCTTTGGGCCTCACTGTGAATGGTGAAGGACCATTTGAGGTAATGGTTGCTAATTACTTACATAATACTGACACTTCTTTGCAGGACTGTGGGGAGAAAGACATCAGAGGATGAATAGTTTAGCAGGCCAGGGAGATGGCAACATTCTAGGTCCATAATTTTGGAATTCTTGCGAGTGAGAAGGTTTTTAAAGTATTGACTTTTATAATAACTGTAGTTTGTTTTAGTGTGCAAAAGTCCCTGTATTCAAATAAGACATTTTACCTGGACTGCAAATCCTGGGGTGGGGGGGTGGGGGAATGAGGTGGCAGGGGGACAGCTAGGTGGCACAGTAGATAGAGCACTCGGGTTGGAATAAAGAAGATTCATCTTCCTGAGTTCAAATCTGGCCTCAGACATTTACTAGCTGTGTGACCCTGGGCAAGTCACTTAACCATTTCCCTCATTTTCCTCTAATGTAAAATGATCTGGAAAAGGAAGTGACAAGTCACTCCAGTATCTTTGCCAAGAAAACCCCAAGTTGGGTGACAGTCAGACCCAACTGAACAACAAATCTTTGTTAAAAACTCTTTATCTAAGTAAGGGTTTGCTTTTCCCTTTTATGCTAGCATTTGCACTGTGCTTCCCTTTCCAAAGTAGGAGGCGTATTTGGAAGACTTTGAAGTAAGTGATGGTGTTCCATTTTATTTCAAGAATGTTCACAGAATTTTAGAGTGGGGAGAGCACTTAGAGAAGCATTCATCAGTTCACCAGACTTGAGGCTGTAAGGGACCTCAGAGTTCAACTGGTCTAACCCTCTCATTTTGTAAATGAAGAAACTGAGGACCAGAGAAGTAGGATGACTTCCCACATTCACGCAGGTAGTAAGTGGTTGAGCTGGGATTCAAACCCCAGTCTTTTGACTTCACATTCAGTGAGCTTCCCACTACACAAAGCAACCTGTTCATTCTTACAGAGGAGGGACCTGAGGTCAAGAGAAGAAAAATGACTTGCCCAGGGTCACACATTTCCCTAGTTAGTACATCTCTTGATTCCTGGTCCATGATTCTTTTCTGGAGCTTTTTGATGGCCCCATCAGTGTAAAAACTCTCTCCTCCAGCGTTTTTCTGAACAAATTTGAGTTTGCATGATTGATTCTGTGTATTGTCTGTGGCTATTTTAAAGGTATAGACCTCTAACTAATAGGTGTAATATAATTAGCAAGAGTACACAATCTTGAATGCTTAATCTTCCTAGATATACTTAGTTATTTTGTCATATATGCAGGCATAAGTCACCTAGGGCTTGTTGAATTGATCCAAGTTAATTTTTACTCTTCAGTTATTGCTATTATGTGCCCTCAATGTTGTAGGCAATGAGGATACAAAGTTGAACCCCCCGAAAAGGAGGTTACAGTCTCAGAATAAATAGATGATCCTGTGAACGCTTGTTAATAACGGTGGTGAAATAAGTGTCTGCCACTAAAGGGAGAATATGAAACCTTATTGTTAAGACTTACTCAAGATAACTTTGTTTTAACATTGGCTTGGCACTTTTCCAAATTACAGCAGAGTGGACCTCGCTTTTGGAAGCAACCTTGAATGACTCTGAGTTCAATGATTCTGATTGGATGAAGGACTGATGTAAGATCTCAGTTAAGGGAGGCCAACACCCTCATTTTAGCGATAAGAAAACTGAGGCCAAGATAGGTTATATGACTTGCCCAAGGTCACACAGGTTTTTAGAAAAGCCAAGTTTCCAACCCAGGCCCTAGAACTCCAAATCCAGCTCCTTTTTCACTTTGCCATGTTGTTTCCTCAAGAAGGACGAAAGGACTGGTCTATAGCCATGTTGCAGTGTAATTCCAGAGCCATATATAGATATACTCCCCTTTCCCTGGTCTACATATGCTTCCCCCACTCCCCATGGCTGTTTGATTTTATATAGACAAGTAGGGGCAGTACCTTTCAGACTCAAACCAATTTGTGTTTTGCCTGTATTTTTTACAAAAGCATTTTAGCTTTCTAGATTTTTTTAAATTTTCATATGACAGACTTTCTTTGGGTTTGCAGACCCAAGAGAATAAATGCATTTGGATTTCAATTTTTCTGATGGGATTCTTTCCATTTTCCCCCTATACTCTCATTCAAATTTTTTTCAGTTGGTGGGTGATCTGATAATCAATGGAAAGGAATTTAGAAAGTTTTCCAGTAATAAAAATTCTTTCTTAATAGAGCTATTTAGTTTGCATATGTTGGTTTGGATTTTTAAAACAACATGTTTCCTATATTTAATCTGGGAGACAGATGAAGCATATTTACTTGGCTTACTGCTCCCTTTCTAAAAAAAATTACTCAGTACCCCCCTGGGGTTAGGTTAGGTTAACCCTTTTTTTATTCAGTGCCCCTCAATTGTACCTGAGGCTACTACCACCCCCCCATCTTTCCAGTGCCTCCCCAGGGGGCAGTATTGCCCACTTTGAGAACCTATGCATTAGAATGAGGACCTCCTTTTTCATTAGCTAAATACAGTAGGATTTAAAATCATATCTTAATGCAATCTTTTCTCCTTCTCTCTTCTCCAGTGATGTAAGAAATTTAACCTGAGGTAATTCAACTTGTTAAGGATTTAGAAAAGCTGACTCTTCTTGCTGCTTTCTAATAAACACTTGCTATTTTTTTCTGGAAAAAAATAATTAATATTAAAGCAGACATTTAATTTGGGCTCTCAATGCCTTGAGACAGTGTTGAATTCATGAGGCCAATTCCATCAAATGCCTGTTTGGACTGATTTCCCTGCCTTCCCTCAGTTACCCCCTTATTTGTAGTTATCCACTTTATTACTTTGGCAGCTGGCAGACACAGTCTGGGTAAATGATTATGAATTTCAGCCAAGCAAATAAAAAAAATGCTTATTGTTTAAATACTTTGTCCTCACCGGAGAGGTCACAGCAACCTAAGAAGGAATTCTGTTTTAAATGACCTTTGTATCTAAAAGGCTACAGATGAATGGCAATTTTAGTGATCTGCACTTCTCTTGCAGTCTGAAAAGAACTTTCAGCCTATCTAAGTCGTCCATGGCTCAGATGCCTAGCAGTGACTGATTTCCTATACCTCCTAGCTCAGGATTTTTAACCTTTTTGTGTGGCAGTCCAGAACTCTTCTTAGAATAATGCTTTTAAATGCTTAAAATGAAGCAAGTAGAATTAGAAAGGAAACAAGTTTTATTGAAATACAACTATCAAAAATATATTTTGAAGACTAGTTTATGGGCCGCAGGTTAAGAACCCCTGTCCTAGTAGAAAAAATGTTGAACTTTGAGTTGGGGGGGTGCAGGGAGGGGACTGGTTCAAATGGTACCTGACCCTTCACATCTGTGACCCTCAGATTCTTCATCTGTAAAAATAGGGAATTGGACCAAACAACTGCCAAAGTTCTTTCCAGCTCTTATACTGTAGGTTAGTATAGCTATAACTATAGATCTTATAAATTGGGTTTTTACCCTTTAAGTTTTCCTAGTTACTTAGATTTATACATTTCTTATTTCTGAACTATTGTCTGCCTAGAGATAAGCATTTTATCCTCATTAACATTCTCAACCCTTTAGCTACTTATTCAGGAAATACAGATGTTGTAGGTCTGCAGCAGCCCTAATGTCAGACACTAAAAAGCCAGATCTTCAACCATGCCCAATGACCTCTCTCTTTAGTGGTTCTCTCCTGGAGAGGGACTCCTCAATTTTCTTTGTTAGAGGTTGAATGCTAATTAGTCCAAGCAAATTTGGGATCAGATTGTCAGCAAACTTCTTGACCCTAATATTCTGTTCCGTGGAGCCTTTCTACAAAAGGCAGCTAGTAAGCTCTCATCATTCTATGTAGAAAGGCATCATTCTTGATCTGAGACTCAACTGGAAGGAAACTTAAATGTTAACCAGTCCAGTTTCCCCATTTTACAGGCAGGGAGACTGAGGACCAGACAAATGAAGTGACTGGCCCAAGGTCACACAATTAGTTGGTGGTAGAACTAATTCAACTACTATATAACTTATTAAAGACTGTGGTACAGGAGAAAACTCCCTGAATTTGGGAATAAAAGAGCCTGGGATCAAGTTCTATTTCTGTTACTCAATATGAACTTGGGCAAGTCACTTAAAATCTCTGAGTTTCAGTTTCCTCGTTTGTAAAACGAGGGGGATGGAATGGATAACTTCCAAGATCCCTTTCAGTTCTACATCTATAATCTTATGATTAAAAATATTCATTTATTAACCCTTCCTCCTTCCCTTCCTTCCTTCCTTCCTTCCTTCCTTCCTTCCTTCCTTCCTTCCT
>NW_020954556.1:2785113-2857491 GCF_900497805.2 Vombatus ursinus | reverse complement strand
CTTCCTTCCTTCCTTCCTTCCTTCCTTCCTTCCTTCCTTCCTTCCTTTTATCTACACATGGCTTCAGCTAGGATTGTGGAAGGTTTGAAAAAGCGTATTTCACTCTTTTAAGCAACTAAGAATCTTTAAGGAATTATAGTAGTGATTATCTGGAAGATAATTGTGTTCTCTGAAATACCTCATTTCTTGTATTCTCATGCACATGTTGTAAATATCCCCAATAGAACATAAGCCCTTTGAAGGCAGAGATGGGTTAGATTTTATATTTGTATCTCTAGCACCCATACAACATCAAATACATAGCAAGGGCTTAATAAATACTTACTGATTGATTAATTCCTACCAAAACTTTAAATTCAGTAAACACTTTCAAGAAAAAAAATGAGCATTTTGTTTCATAAATAGTTTGATGTTTCGGGGTTATGGCATAGAATTAAAACTCAATAGTGGAGAGACCTTATGAGTTTTATAATTTTAGAAGAAAAATTTATAGCACCATTTCTACATAAGGATTTTTAAAACATTTTAGGACAGAAGGTTTTCTCTGTGGATCATAGGATGCTGAACTTCCAAGTAGTTTATCCATTTATAGAATGACGCACAAGACCTATATAAGTTGAATAACTATTTAGGGGGAAAGGCAAGAACCAGTCAATCAGAGAATAAGCATCTCAGAGTTAGAAGGGACCTCCAAGACAATCTAGTGCGAGTCCTATCTGAACAAATATCCCTTTCCAAGCATGTAGTTGACAAGTGGCCATCTAGCTCTTGCTTGAAGACTTCCAGTGAAGGGAAACACGTGTTCTCTTCTTGAGGCGGCCCTTCAACTTGTGGAGAGCTCATATTGTAGCAAGTATTCCCTTAGTCATCCTGTCATGGGTATGATTATCATAGCACAGATTTTAGAGGTGGAAAAGACCTTAAATGTCAGGCACTCCAACTTACTCTTTTTTAAACAGAGGAGGAAATCGAGGCACAGAGAAGTAGAATGATTTAGTCTACATTGCTCAAGTTTGTATCCTTATTCTAATCACTGCACAACATTAAGTCCCAGATCTCTTCCATAAGGTGATGGATTAAACGGAACCCTTTGCCTTTTGTTCAATCACCAGAGGAAATCCATCCCCTTCTTTGTGCTAAAGCAAAGGTGGGGCAGTTGTGTATTGCAATTAGATTTCAGGTTTCTCAAAGGGACTTCTAACTACAGATTGCCAGAGTATGTAATGTTTATTACAGATTTAAACTTGGCCAAACAATAGTCTCCAGGCTTTCTATCAGCATAGGCATCATAACCCAGTAACTTAACATAGAGCTTTGCACTTAATAGGTTTGTTATGCACTTAAATCCAATTCACTTGAAAGTCAAAATATTGCCCTCATGATGTTGTTGGACCTCTTCAAGAACAACCAACCAACCAACTGAATTCAGGAAAGCAAGTGAGCACTGCTAGGATCTATTTTGGTTTGGGGAAAGGAGACTCAAGTCTAAATCATTAGATCCAGAATGCAGGGAATGTTCTTCTAACACATAGAAAATGATGGATTATTTTTGTTTGCAGAGCACAGTGCTCATAGCTTGGAACAGTACAAAGATGAAATAATACTTGACCCCTGTGCTCAGAGATCCCACACAGTAGTAGAAGGCACTGTGTTATGGGAACATGCCCTTCATTTGGATGTTGATAAGTTATTTAGGGAGATCACTGAATTCTCTCCACACCAAAATATATCCTGGCAGTGCTTGTTATTTTCCTGATGCCTGAATTCAATTAAACAAATCCTTTGGTTAGGTGGGAACTCTCCCTGTCACTCAAGCAGAGCTGCCACACTCCTCTAACTAACAGCCTTAGAGAGTTATTGATCTGGAAGATGATTTGCACACCTGGTAGGTTTCAGACACTTACCTTGAACCAAGTCTTCGTACCTCAAGGCCAGCCCTGCTTCCACTCCCTGCCAGAGACTCTTATTTACATGGGGCTTGGAAAGGAAGTTTTCTTACAAAACACTGAAAGGTACACGGGAGGAGCTTAATAAATGTTTATCGAATTTGAATGCAGCTATTTCAAGTATGTTGTTGGGGCCCTTATTGGAATGAAGATTGTGTTAAAGACTGGCTTTTCATCATGGTTTAGGACAGATTTCTCTTTCAAGTCCAGATCTTGCCATGTGGGTATCTCTTTGCCAAGAATGGTTTTTGATCCTGAATGCCAAATGCTGCCTTTGGTTTTGAAGTAGAAACTTGGTACTGATCATGAATCACTTATTAGAATATTAGACTCAGGGAATAGATTATTACAACTGAAAACTCTGGACATTCCCAAGATAACATTAGGATAGATTTGGTGAGATCCCTTGGTAGTCTTTGGGTTTTTATTATCAGTGCTATTATTGATCTCGGTCAGGTCTGTCTTTACAAATCTAATTATGTCTTAAATTAACAAGTGTTCTATTGTTCCTGTTAGAAAAATAAATGGGAATTGACATAATCCTTACTCAAATTCCAAAGGCACTGTTCTTGCTAAAGCTCAGGCATGGTAGTGAATTTGATCACATACTCATTGTTAGCTTCTTAGAGAGCAGTTTAGCAAGAAATGGAAAGAAATAATTTGCCAATAGATGAGAAAGAAGTCTGTGATTTCCCCTATGGATATTATTGGTTCTGTCTACCTGATCTTGGGTTATAGACTTCATGCCTGAATTTTGACTGCTCCTTTTCAGAATCTTCATTTTGGTATGTTTTTTTTTTTCTATGTCTATATTAGGAAGAGAAATTGGACCTGTTATTTCATTAGCATAGGGAACTTTGCTGATTTCGGTCGGCACTTTCTCTGCCACTTAGAGTTTTAGAACAGTTCCTGGCACAAAGCAGGTCCTTAATAACTGTTTTTTGATTGATTGGTGAACTGCCAAGAGATTAAGTGACTTGTCCAAGGCCACACAGACAATAAATATCAGACGTGAGACTTGAACTGGATCTTCCTGGCTCCAAGTCTCATGGTCTGTCCACTAAGCCACGTCGTCTCTCCTATATGATACCAAGGGAAGTCTTCTTGGTATTCAACTGCCTACCCCCAGTCAGAAGATTCATCCAAAAGTCTTTCATTCCCAGATGTCTCCATTTTGTATTAACTACTAAGAACTGATTACTTCTTTTGCCCTAATTTTGACCTCCTGTGAAAGGCTGCTTAGGTAGAAATGCAAAAGAATATTTAGAAGGAAAGATATAATTATTAGTTTTTGAGAAAGGGATCCTGTTAGGCCCTATGAAATGATTCCTCTGGCCCTTAAAGGCATTGGTTTTTTTTTTCATGCCTGTCTTAGTGCTTCATAAATGTTTTTAATTTAATTGAATTAATATAATTGTTTTCCTTTTTTTGTTTTCAAAACATTGTTTTAAGATTGGTGGGTTCTATGAGCAGCTAGGTGGTGCAGTGGATAGAGCACTGGCCTTGAAGTTAGGAGGACCTGAGTTCAAATTCAGCCTCAGACCAAACACTTGACACTTACTAACTGTGTGACCCTGGGCAAGTCACTTAAGCCCAGTTGCCTTAAAAAAAAATAGAAAAAGAAATTGATGGGTTCTACAAAGAAACTTCCTGTGAATGAGTTTTACCTTCTCCCATTCTGACTTGCCCTGATACTCTGAGAAGACAGAGCACTGGACCTGGAGTCAGGAAGTCCTGAGTTCAAATCCAGCCTCAGACATTTGCTGTAAGTGTGACTCTGGGCAAGTCATTCAATTGCTATCTGCCTTGGTTTCCTCATCTGTAAAATGGGGATATCAAAATCCCAGGATTGTTATGAGGATCAAATGGGATGATATTTGTAAAGTGCTTTGCAAACTTTCGAGTACCATATAAATGCTAGCTATTATGATTATGATGATAACAGTGGTGGAAAGAGCGGCTTTTGAGCTGGAGAACTGGGGGATCCTCATCCTAGCTCAGCTTCATGATAGCTGGCAGAGTTTGGGTAACAGTTAGAAGACTTATATCTGATGAGACTTTAAAGATCATTTAGTCCAGGAAACCAAGGTAGGTATTAGGGACAGGGCACAGCTACGATCACATATATTAGAAGAAGGAGAGCTGGGCTTTGAACCCATAGTTTACTTGTTGAACTTTAGAGCTGATATTTACTTGTAGATCTTAAAGCCTTAGAAACAGGGTGGAGTGCCCCACTAAAGTGGGGCACCTGTGGCTAGACTTTGGAGGATCTTGAATATCATTCGAAGGAGTTTAATTTTTTTATCTGGCAGGGAAAGGAATAAGCATTTATAATTTTATATATATATATATATATATATATATATTAACACTATTTTCAGGCATGACGCTAAGCACTTTAGAAACATTATCTCATTTGCTCCTCACAATAACCCTGAGGCAGACAAAAGTTAAATGATTTGCCCAGGGTTGTACAATTAGTAAGTTGTCTGAGGCTGGATTTGAACTCTGGTTTTCCTGACCCTAGGTTTAGCTCTCTATCCAGTACTCCACCAGCTTTCTCTGAGTAGACAGTAGAGAGCTACCATAGCTATTTTGAGCAGAGGAGTGATACCATTAATAATCATTTCTTTGTCCTTAGGCTCATGTTGTGGTCCTTCCAAACACAATGCTAATCTTTTTTCTTTTCACTGACAGGAAGAAGAGGAAATGAGGATTTTGGAGATATTGAAAGCAAGTTTGCACTGAGGACCCCAGAAGAAATCACAGAAGATAGGTGCCACCTTGTTCCTGGGGACATCAATTCAGTGCGTGACTGTAACTTCAATCATAGCAGCAAAACCTTTGTGGTGATTCATGGATGGACGGTAAGAGAGCATGCCTAAGGAAAGGGCTGTCCTGAGCTGCTACAACCCCAGAGTCAGAAGTAAATAACCAAAAAAGCATGCTGTTTTGTGAACACTGTGATGTATTCCAAGTATGTGCTAATTGCACCCTTCACATGCTCATAAATTTGCTCCGAAAAAGGGAATAAGCACTTTAATTTGCCAGACTCTAATATTTGCTTGTTTGGTTTTTGCTCATTCAAGATGTCTGGTCATTTCATTGCCGATTTAAAAAAGACTTTTATGTGATGATCTCTTATTATGTTATGAGACAATCCCTCCATAATTTCAAGGGCTATGGTCCTTGAAATTGATACTAAAAGGTTATGAGGAAAATAGAGCCAGGAGAGCGAACAAATTTCGGTCTCGTCACCTTTTCTTTCACTATAGAACTTCAGAACCTTTCCAATAAACACAAATTGAATGTTATAATAATTTTTGTGTGAGTAACAGAGAATGGTCAACACAGTCCACAAATATGCTACGTTTATCATCCGACCATAAAACATCTTGTTAACAAGATAAACTACATTTTTATTATAAAATATTTTGTTAAATATGAACATGTACCTTGAGTTAGTTTTAGGTAGAAGAATCTCTGATGTTTAGAAATTCATCTCATTGAATTGACAGAAACTGCTTTTAGTGTGTATCCAAACAAGTTGAGCACTGGGCCTGGGAGTCTGGAGCCACTTAACTTGCTGTCCCTTGGCTTCTTCATCTGTAAAACAAAGGGATTGCAAAAAATAATGTAGGGATTGTCTGTTGTTCAGTCATGTCAGACTTTTTGTGACCCTATGGACCATACTGTCCATGGGGGCTTGTTTGTCAAATGGTTTGCAATTTCCTTCTCTAGTAGATTAAGGCAGAGGGTCAATTAGTCAATCAACAAATATTTAATTAAATCTTTACTATGTGTTAGGTGGCACAGTGAATAGTATCAGGCCTGAAGTCATGAAGATTCATCTTCCTGAGTTCAAATCCAGCCTCAGACACTTACTAGCTGTGTGACCCTGGGCAAGTCCCTTCACCCTGGTGGTCTCAGTTTCTTCATCTGTAAAATGAGCTGGAGAAGGAAATGGCAAACCACTCCAGTATCTTTGCCAAGAAGACCCCAAATGGGGTCAGGTACGACTGAACGACAACAACAATGAGCCACTACTTGCATGATTATGTGACCTTAAGATTGGATTGATTATTATTCCATTGATTTCATTATTCAGTCGTTTTCAGTCATGTCCAACTCTTCATGCCCGTTTTGGGGTTTTCTTTGGCAAAGATACTGAAGTTGCAAACAGGGTTAAATAACTTTCCCAGGGTCACCCAACTAGTAACTGTCAGAGAATGGTTTTAAACTCAGGTCTTCCTGACTCCAGACCCATTGCTCTATCCACTATTCGACCTCACTGCCCATTCCATTGATAAAGGTATCTATATCAGACGCCTTGGGCATGGGAGATTTCTGGTGAGTTGCTTACTATTTACTGGTTACCTGATCTGAAAAGGTGGATTGTTTCAAGGAACCTGTTGCACCTGGGGTCACTCGCAGACAGGATTCTCCTGCCAGACTTGTCACTTGCACAAAGGGAAACTGCTTTTTCTGCAAAGCAGGGAATTGAAGGGGTCTTGCAGCCCTATCATGCAGAAGCTGAAAGAATGCTTAGTATGTAGCACACACACAACCAAGCACAGAAAGCCCTTTAGAAGCAGCTGTATTGGAGCCCGGCCACTTGCCTGGATTCTGCTTGACAAGCACTAAAGTACAGGGACCTCTTTGTGAAGGATGCAGCTCTCATCCCCTTTGGGAGTGATTAACCTTGCATTCTGCAAGTCTGACATCATCCCCTCCTGAATGGCAGCTTTGCTGTGGAGGGTACCACTGCACCATCTGAGAGGAAGACTGAGGACAAGGGAGGGGCAGGCCTATTAAACTAAGCTGAAGAAGCCCGAGGTGCTCACTCAGAGGGAATGCAAAGAAAAATAAGCAGCAGATTGCCAAGAGAGGGTTCAACAAGATTTCTATTGGTCCCTAAGTAACACTGGGTTATGCAACTATTCTTAGTTCTTTATCTCTTTTGGGTCTCAGTTTTTGATCTGTAAAATAAGGGGGCCTGTATTGGATGACCTGTAATGAATCTTCAGCTCTAAAACTATGATATTATTATGCTAGCAGCCCTGTGAGTTAGATATGGCATGTTTTATTACCTCCATTTTACAGTTGAGAAAATTGAGACTCAGAGGGATGAAGTGACTTGTTTCAGGTCACATGGGTCCATTTAGTGGCAGAGATGGTTCTAGAACCCAACTTTCTTGATTCCTTTAAGAATTGATTGTATTACAGGAAAAAATGAAAGCCATTTTAGTGTGATATAAGCCAGTCCCACGAGGTACCAACCGATACCAGCGGATTCCCTTTGTTCAAGAGTTAGAGATCATCATTTTACCTGGTTCCTACACTGACAAACATCTCTTGCTTATTTTTAGGGAGTAACTTTTAGGGTGATTTCCACCTCATACTTAACGGATGCTCAGTACTGTTGAACTGAACCGAATTTGGTCCCATAATAGATTAACCTAGTCTGGGCTGTGTGGAGGGTAGGATGAGGAAGAAAAGTAGAGAATTATCAGATAATCATATTAAAAATTATAGAAATGAATAAAACAATCTAATGAAGCATTTCCAATTGGCAAGGTTACTAATTTTTACAAAGTGAATTAAACCAATTTTGAAGATAACATAATGCAATCAGACCTCATTAATTTGGACCTGAGATGATCATTCTAATTAAGGCTGAGTGAAGATTTACCTGGGAAAAAAAGACTGGCTTGACTAAGTAGGAGAGCACAATGTGCTTGGCACAGTGTCATTGCCATCTGCCTTTGTGAGGAACCCCAGGCCCCCCACCACAATAGGCTCCCACATCCATTTCTAGTCTTCTTTCATACTTGTCCTCTTCACAAACAGGTAGATTCCAGCTAGATTGGAAATGCCATCCTTTGGCTCTCTGCATTCGCACTAATCTGGTATATCCTGCCTCCTCATCCCTACCTTTCAGAATGCTTTTCTTCCTTCAAGTTACGATGCAGGTGCCATCTCTTCTGTCCTGTTTTGCCAAGTTTCTCGTGTTCCCTCTCTTCTCAATTTCCCTCATCCTGTACTCATTTGGGTAGACATCTTAACTCTCCAATAGAATATAAGCTCCATAAAGCAGTGGATAGAGTTCTGGGCCTGGAGTCAGGTTAATCTGAGTTCAAATCCAGCCTCAGGCATTTACTAGCTGTGTGACCCTGGGCGAGTCACTTAGACTCAATTTGCCTTAATTTCTTCAAATGTAAAATGGAAATAATAACTATCTACTTTGCAGGGTTGTTGTGAGGATCAAAATGAGATAATATTTGTAAAAAGTGCTTAGCATGGTGCCTGCCACATAGTAGGTGCTTTATAAATACTTATTCCTTTCCCCCATCCCTGTCGTGTATTTGTTTCTGCATCCCCAGGGCTCCACACAACATCTTGCTTACACTAGGGCTTAATAAATCTTTGTTGGGCTGAATTGAAGAGTATCATCACATTTGTTTATTAAGTGACTGGGCTTTCCTGTTACTGATTCCCTCTTTTCCTTCTACTACACTATGATGGAGCCATTATCTCACTGATTTCAGTCATCATTGTTATTTGTCCTTTGTTTTCAAAGAGGACCAATAAATATCACAGGTGATGGCTCGACTTGCACGTGATTTATGAGTGTGGCAGAGTGGCTCAGTCATCAGCCTCCCTCTCTTTTCCTGAGTTCAGTGGCAGGACAACAGTCAGGACCAGTGGCAATGGTGCAGGGTGCCATGGGTGACCTTGGCTTCTCTGATGTCTGGCCAAGCTCTAAGAGTTCCACAGTGCCTGCTTCAGCCGCCTTCATGACCATTGGAACAAGCTATTCTCATCCAACCATTCCACTGGGGGAAGTCTTCACATGCTGGGGGGAGACATCCCCTCCTAACTCACTGATGGATTTGAGGCCTGTTGGTCAGTTACCCCCAACCTGGTTTAGCCAGTGTACCAAGACAGTTTACCAGGGTATGGCTGCTGCGCGTGCTACGGCTTCCTGGAGTCACAAGGTTCCTTGATTTCAATACTGCCTCTGGTGATACAAATTGCAGCCCACCCAGACCTACTTGTTCTGTGGCACTGTTGGCCTCATCTTCTCAGAAATCTTCCACGGGGAGTCCACCCAATGTGATAGGGGACATCTTTGACATCTTTTGAATCTGGGTAGATAGCAATGGACCCCGTGGGCCATGGATAGCTTGAGCTACCCTTTTTGTTGATATTTTAAGAAAATATCATGTTAACCAGGTAGCCTTTGTTTTCTTTTCCAGGTGACAGGAATGTATGAGAGCTGGGTGCCCAAACTTGTGGGGGCTCTCTTCAAGAGGGAACCAGACTCCAATGTCATTGTAGTCGATTGGCTGATGAGAGCCCAGCAGCATTATCCAGTATCTGCTGGCTACACAAAGCTGGTGGGACAAGATGTCGCTAAATTTATCAACTGGCTGGCGGTAAGCATATATGAAAGAGTATAACATGGCGTACAGTTCTCTTGGTTATGGGTGCCAGAGCCGATCACTGGTCAGTGTTCCTTCTTCTTCACTTGTACATATACCCCTCAAGAGCAATTTAAATCTCTCTAAAAGTTCAAGTTTTCTGTCATCTTTCAGCCTTGTGAAACTATCTGATAAAAATGTAGTTCTGTCCTGCTCTGCCCTGCCCTGCCCAGTGTGCAGATTTGTTGAGACCAAGTAGGTGGAATAGGCAACCCGCCTACACAGAGTCATTTCAGGGACATAGAGAAGAACCTCCTATTGACCTCAACCCACACCCTATTCATTGACTTGATGCCTAAAATTCCATAGATAAAATTCAAATTCCCCTTGGGAAGGCAAGAGGGCCATTTTGTTTTCCTTCACAAATTTAACCTAAGGCTGGTCTTTGGCAGCCTTTCTGTCCTAAGCACCTTGGGATCAACAACATGTCAACATTCTGGAAAGGCCCAGGGTAGGACCAAACCAGTCAGGGTGGACAACTGGAGTCAGGAGAGGCCACAGAACATGAAGGAGAGTGAAAGGTTGAGAGTCAGGAGACTTGGGTGCTTGGGTTCCAGCCCTGCAACTAACTAGCTATGTGCCTTGGGCCAGGCATTTTCCCTCCATAGGCCTCAGTTTCTTCCCCTGTAAAAATTAAAGGTTGGACCATTGTTGGAAATGACAAGTAATTGGTCTAAACAAGAGAAGTGAAGAGGGAAAGGGCTTTAGGAGGAAGCCAGTTAAAGAGAAAAAAAAAAGGAAAGTTCAAAGCAGATATCAGCCAATGCTTCCTCAAATTTAGACAGCTCAGGGGGAAAGAATTAAACCCTACCTAACAAGAGCAGTTTTTAATCTCTTTCATCTGTGATATATAAAATTAAAAAGAATAGAACTCATTTGGAGTAATTCTCATTTTTTTTCCTCACTGCCATGTCTGTTCATGTCATGTTTCCTTTGGCTTTGAGATTTTATCAAGAGCTCTGGGAATTCATACTTTTTCCTTCTTCTTTGTCTAAAGGAGCAGTTCAACTACCCACTGGACAACGTTCATCTCTTAGGATACAGTCTTGGTGCCCATGCTGCTGGCATTGCAGGAAGTCTGACAAATAAGAAGGTTAACAGAATTACTGGTAAGGAGACACCCCTCTTTGATTGAGCCCCAAGTACAGGGATGGGAATCATTCTTTAGGAGAGTCAGAGCAATGTGGAGGCCAGGATCAGGTATTTTGGGGAGTGAAATGGGGAGGGCATGTTAAGGGTTGGGCAGAAACACTATTATAGCAGTGCTGTTTTAGATTGATGGACACGAGACATGGGTTGCCTTGCCTTGATTATCTTCTGTTGTGTATGGCCTTGACATGAAGCCAGGGAGTAAAAACTAACCAAAACATCAAAGGAGGAATGAAAACAAAAGTTTTTTAGTTGGGAGAGAGGGAGAAGATTGGAAGACGCAGCATTTGAATTGGGTTTTAAATTATGGGTAGGGCTTTGTTGTCCTGCTATAGGGACAAATGATAGATAAATTCTATTTTTAAATAGACATTGAGTCTATATTATTCAATTCAGAAAATATTTATTAAGTACTTAAAATGAACAGTTCACTTGAGTGAAACAACATGTGCACAGAAAAGTAAGTATTAGCAACTTCAAGGATTAAGAAAATATTTGAAAAGAAGGTAGGACCTAAGTGGAAGCTTGAAGGAAACTACCATTTCTGGAAGATAGAGGTGAGTAGGGGAGTGTGTTCCAGGCATGGGAGGTGGGGAGTGTGGAGAGGAAGGAACCATTTGTGGAAAAGCACAGAACTGGAAGACATACTGTCAAATTTGGGGCATGAGTAGTGGCAGAGGAGAAGCTAGAAGGGAATAAGTATTTAGCACCTCCTATGTGCTAGCACTGGACTAAGCAGTTTTCACAAATATTATCTCATTTGATCTTCACAACAACCTTATGAGGAAGGTATGGTTAATATCCCCATTTTATAGTTGAGGAAACTGAGGCAAACAGAAGTTAAGTGATTTGCCCAGAGTTACACAGTTGGTAGATCTCTGAGGCTAGATCTGAACTTAGGTCTTCCTGATTCTAGGCCCAGTGCTGTCTCCACTGTGCAACCAGCTGCCTCTAGATGAGAAAATTGAGGCCCAGAGAGGTTCATTGACTTTCCTGAGGTCCCACTGACAGCCAGGATTCCAGCCCAGGTCCTTTGACTGTACAACTAGTGCCCTCTACACTGCTGCCATTTAAATTTTAATTCTCAGATTCACCGTCGACTTTAATTGCAAAATAAAGCAATCTTAAGGAAAAAAAAAAACAGATTTGAGTAGTTGGTGACTCTTGGTTTTATCTCATTTAGGCTTAGATCCTGCTGGTCCTAATTTTGAATATGCTGAAGCTACCAGTCGCCTTTCTCCAGATGATGCCTATTTTGTAGATGTATTGCACACCTTCACTCGAGGATCGCCTGGCCGAAGTATCGGAATCCAGAAGCCAGTGGGGCACGTTGACATTTATCCTAATGGAGGCTTCTTTCAACCAGGATGTAATCTTTTTGATGCTATTAACCAAATTGCAACAAAAGGCCTGGGAGGTAAATGTCCACCAGAAGCAGATTAAGCCTATCTTTTATTTTTATTTTTATTTTTATTTCTTACCTTGGTGATGACAGTATCCTCCATATCTCCCAGAGAATGAGTTCCTTTGTTTATCCAGGGCCAGCCCAGATGAGATCAGATAGCTTTTTGAAGAATGCTTGCTTCTTCCAGTTTCTTGTACCCTCTACCAACCCTTATACTTAATGTGGCCACATGAGGGTCTTAACTAGATTCTGCACGGTGTGGAATCATAGAATATTAAACTAACAGGGATCACAGTGGCGAAGGAGGAAATAGAATTCTGGTTTTCCACCCCACTTTATTAAGTCCAATAGTCATTCATTGGCAGAGTTTATAATAATCTCCTTTCTTTGGATTCCTACCTCATGGACTCTCTCAACCTGCAACAATTACTGATTATATGCCCTCAGACAAGTCACTTAACTGATATGAATCTCACTTTACTCACCTGTAAAATGAAATTAATAACATCTACAATCACCTCCTTGAGTGCTATTGCTATGGGGAAAGGCTGTTGTTGTCTCTGGAGTGCTCAAGAGCAGTGGTGTCAAACTCTATGTAGAAACATGTCCTTGCTAGCTGCATGTTGAGTTAGAAAATCACAGATTAACATTACCTATATTGTATTGTATTTTTAAAATTTATTTTGTTAAATGTCTCCCAGTTACTCTTCAGTCTGGTTCTGCCACACTTAGGAGTTTTGGCATAAGAAGGAGGCAGAGTTTGATACCTCTGCATGGAGTTATATAACTGCACCATGCTCTGTTAAGCCTTGTGGGAACAGACATGAAGGATCTATGGTGTCTATGGTATAGGGAACTCCCAGTATGGGAACGCTCTACCAGCACAGATTACAGTCTAACTACTATTGAGTAGATTAGGCCTATTGGTCATTGCTCAATTGCACAGGTTGGTCTAGATGGCCTTTGAGGGCCCCTTAGCCTCTAAAATTCAGATTCTGAGTTGATGGTGGTACAGAGGATTGTCAAATCAACTGACACCCAGGGAGATTAAGTAACTTGCCCAAGGTCACACAGGTAATAAACAGCAAAGCCAGGGTTCAAACCCACATTCATTGATTCCAACTCCAGACTTCTTTCTGTTGCTGTACCTCAATCCTTACCCAACTAGAGGATGGCCTTACCCAGGGGCACACAGCTTGAAAGTTTCAGAAGCAAGATTTGAATCTAGGTCTTTCTGATGCCAAACTCACTACTCTAACCACTACCACACACTGTTTCTATTGCTAGCAATGTACTGAACAAAAAAAAAAAAATGGTGGGATCCTCCCTATGAAAGAATGGTAAATTCTGTAAAACTTACTTCTATCCTTGGATGAATGTTACTCTTCTTTCCTAAATTGAAATCTTGGGTTGGGCACTGAAAGTTGATGGATGTAGTCATGTAATCATGGGAGGGACCTTGAGGTCATCTTACACAGCACCACACATAAACAAATCTAGACATGTAAATGGATCACATGATATGTAGACTTTCTAGAGAGATTTTCTTTTCAAAGAGTATTTTTTTCCTTCATGATTTTCTTTTCTTTTCAAGATATGGATCAGCTGGTGAAATGCTCTCATGAAAGATCCATTCATCTCTTCATTGACTCCCTACTGAATGAAGAAAACCCAAGTAAGGCCTACCGCTGCAGTTCAAAGGAAGCCTTTGATAAGGGGCTGTGCCTGAGCTGTCGGAAGAACCGTTGCAACAATATGGGCTATGAGATCAATAAAGTGAGAGCCAAGAGAAGCAGCAAAATGTACCTGAAAACCCGTTCTGAGATGCCCTACAAAGGTAGGTTAGGACCTTCCTGAGAAATGATAGCATCAAGTCATCATCATCTCTTGCCCTCTTACTGAATTGTCCTTTACGTATATCAAACCCCATCAATAGGACATATGCCCTCTATCATCCTTCCATTAGGGTATAACATGAATTCTTGCTGAAATTTTAGCATTGACCCTTCTTTAGTGGAAACACAAAGCCAGCTTGCTGTCCTTCATGTGTCATTCCTTCCTATACTTGATAACCATTATTAAGTATATTCTCTCTCTCTCTCTGTCTCTCTGTCTCTCTGTCTCTCTGTCTCTTTCTCCCTTCCTCCCCTTCTCATTAGTACAATACCCTACATACAACTCATGTGGAATTCAACAAATATTTATTGTATGTTAGTGTACTCCCTTAAATAAACCCATTTTGAAACCCTTTTCCTTATAGGGGAATTTCCTCTCAAAAATTGGCCCCCATGCCTTCAAGGATCAAAGATTCAAAGCTAGAAGGGACCTGAGGAGTCATCTGATTCAGCCCACTAATTTTACAAATAAGAAAACTGAGACTAGAGAGGATAAATAACTGGCCCAAGGTCACACAGGTAGTAAATGTCCAAGCCAGTATTCGAACTCAGGTCATCTGACTCCAGATCCAACACTCTTTACCTATACCATGGTTGCCTCTTCATATTTTCCTTACCACATCACTGATAATCCAGACAGATGTGAATTCCATGTACATGCTGATAATTCTTTCCTATTTCATTATCAGTACTATGTTTGGTCTTATTCCAAGTTGTTGATTTGTGGGCTCCTCAAGAGGATTGAACTGGTAATTCTCTGTTTTCTTCCCATGCAGTCTTCCACTATCAGGTGAAGTTACATTTTCTTGGGACTGAAAGTTTGACTCAAACCAATCAGGTGTTGCTGCTCTCTCTGTATGGCACCATAGCAGAGAGTGAGGAAATCTCTGTCCCCCTGTAAGTAGCAACCTTTTTTAAAAATTTAAACTTGTTTCATATACGAATAAAGAATCCCCGAGAGCTCACTTGTGTAACTACAGGCCTGAGAAACAAAAATGTATTAGTAAACCAAGACATCCCAATTTCTGGTTCAAGAAACTAGAAGTCTTTGTCTCTGCTCTGTGTTGAGTTTGCTTATGTGGAACTCTTTTCCCCAATAGCTAGGAACTATTTTCTCTTTGTTACTTTACATATATTTCTTACCTTTATACAATAATATAGTTGATGTTTATCATTTTAAAGTATATAAAATGTTTTGCATATATTATCACATCTGAGACACAGCAATCTTGTAAGTTATTATTTTAGGTACTATTATCTCTGTTTTGCTGATGAATAAACTAAGGCTTATGCAATTGAAGTATAAAAATCTACATAAATATAAAATCTTAAAATATGCTGCCTGGCATACACCAAATGTAGTGGGTGTTCCCCATGAGTTTAGTAGGTCAGATGTCCCTATCTTTGAAGATGGATCCGAGAGCATGTGTTAACCCAACGTGTGCTGCACTTTTACTCAGGCCTGAAATGTCCACCAACCAGACTTACTCCTTCTTGATTTACACGGAGATAGACCTTGGAGAGCTACTCATGGTGAAACTGCAGTGGAAAAGCGATTCTTTCTTCAGCTGGTCTGACTGGTGGAGCAGCACTGGCTTTGGCATCCAGAAAATCAGAGTCAAAGCAGGAGAAACTCAGAAAAAGTAACTAACTTTAATCTTTTCGGACTTCATTTCAGACTCCCGTTAACTTTATTATGAAGAGAAAGGTGTTTAAGGGTTATCTACTCCATCATTTGCATTCATTCTAGGCAGATAGGCAGTCGATCCTGAAGGTGACCTGGAATAGTGACTTTATGGTCAAGAGACCTGCTTTTGAATCCTGGCTTTGTTATCCACTAGTCATGTGACCATGACTGGGCAAGTCACCTGAACTTTCTGGGCCTCCATTCTTCAACTATAGAATGAGGGTGTTGGGTGAGATGCCTAAGAATTCTTCTGGCTTGTGCTGTATGATCTTAGAGCCCAGGTATTCAGCATTTCTATAAATGGATCCGTTTTCATTAGAAATCCTTCTTAGAATAATTCCTTCATAAACATGCTGGGAAAGGGGTTGTATTTCCTGATTCCATACTTGAGTTTGGTACAGTAAGTCAATAGGAGAGTTGGACTCAGAAATCCCAAAGCCCTGATTCCCTGCTTGGTGCTCCTACTTTTTCTGGCACGTGATTCCTCGTAGACACTGCATGGAAAGATGGAGTCCAGTGACTTTCCCCTATATCTGGAATGGCTAGGGTAGGAAGCTAAATTTTTTACAATATTTCATCTAATTAGCAAACATTTTTCCATAAAGCTTTTGGAAGCTTTAGAGTAGCATAATTATCTCTGACAATTTCACTTTCAAATGAACTTGTGGTAGGATTTAAATGTTTTGGTTTTAAAAAAAAAAAAATTCACACCTGTGGTTTCATTAGAGGAGAGAACTTCTGGTGAGGAAATTCCCTCTACCAATATGAATCAGTACCCATTCTGCAGCTTGTAGTCTTCAAGAATTATATGGCTTACTGAGTGATTAAGTCAGACAACAAGCATTTATTAAATGCCTACTATATGTCAGGAATTGAGACACTTGAGATATAAAGAAAGGCAAAAAAAAAGTTTCTGATGTCAAGGAGCTCACAATTTAATGGAAGATCATGCAAATAACTATACAAAAAATATACATACAGGATCATTTGGAGATAATCAACAGAGGGAAGGCACTAGAATTAAGAGGGATGAGGAAAGGCTTCTTGTACATGGTAGAGTTTTAGCTGGGACTTGAAGGAAGCCAGGGAAGCCAGAAGGTAGTGAGCAGGAAGAAAACAATTAAAGGTCACTTGCTCAAGCTTATACAGCCAGAATGTGTCCAAGGTAGGACTTAAACTCAACTCTCAACCAAGATAACAAGAGGCCCCCCGCTCATGCTACGTGAAGATCAGTAGAAGCAATGTTTAGCCTAGAGAAGAATTGGCTGTATTTGGGTATTTGAAGGACTGTCACACAGGCGAGGAAACAGACTTGTTCTTCTTGTCCTGAGAGCAATGAATTAAAAGTAGTTGGTAGAAATTGCAAAGAAGCAAATGTTATATGTCAAGGGGGAAGAAACCCTTAATAACAATTACATTTTAAAATGGAATGGCCCACTTCAGGAGGTAGGAGGTGCCCCCCCACCCCTTTGTTGGAAGTCTTTAAACAAAGACCAGATGATTACTCATCAAATTTTTTTTTTGTTAGGCAATTGGGATTAAGTGACTTGCCTAGGGTCACACAGCTAGTAAGTGTCAAGTGTTTGGTCTGAGGCCGGATTTGAACTCAGGTCCTCCTGAATTCAGGGCCAGTGCTCTATCCACTGTGCCACCTAGCTGCTCCCTCATCAAATATTTCTGTTTAGCCATAGACTAAAGGCCTAGAATCCTCCATGCTGGCATTTAGTACTTCTACAATCTGCTTCATTTGTTGAGATAACCAAACTCAAATGAGAAAAAAACAAAAAAGGTCTATTGCCCAGATGATTGCTGATTATTGTGATGGTTGTAGAAACTGACTTGATTGGTTTTGGTTGATTTCCTTGCATGGAATTGATGAGGGTCCCATGGGTAGCATGTCCTCACCTCCTTTTTCTTTCATAGGGTCGTCTTCTGTTCTAGAGAAAAAATCTCCCATTTGAAGAAAGGAAAGGAATCTGTAGTATTTGTGAAATGCTATGACAAATCACTGAACAAAAAGGCTATCTGGTAAGTTCCAGAAAATATATTGCTGAGAATTTCCTTACATTTTGTAATCTATGAGGAGTTTTGTCTAACAGTACCCATTTCCCTGACCAAACTTCCCTCAGGAATTCTCTTTATTCGACCTCTCAAGGCCACCATAGCTTTTCAGTGATGGCAGTGATTTTGTTAATTTGTCCATGTTCCAAAATATTCTTACTAGTATTTAGTATTTCCTTCTCTACTGGACTGTATTTCACCCAATTCTTTTCTCGTTCTACTTTCCTTCTCTAGGACCATTTTCATAGATGTCTTTAAGAAAAAAATACTAATGTCTTTTACTCTACCAAATCCAAGGTGCTTTAGGAATACCCTTGGGTGGGGAGCAAGGCCCAGCTAATTTCCTTGTGAATGTGAATGGCTGATATTCAAATAGCATGTTAAAGAGGACCACAGCACCACATCTCACCAGCAACATCAAACTTGATGCTCTTGCCTCAAGTCACAGTGAAAGAAACAGGAATAGCCACCAAATCTCTTCTCCTAAACATCCAAAGATGGTGGAAGTGGTAGTACAGTGGTACCATAGAGAGTTCTTTGTTTTCTCTTTTTACTCCATTCCAAATTAAATTTTGGTTCTCCTTTATTTATCTTGAAGTACAATCTACATAAGAGTCATCAACAGAGTCTTTCCAGAAAGGACTTTCCATTTTAGGTACAGATAAATACATGACCTTCCTCAACAATGCTATTGAATTCCTGGCATAGACTATTTTCTTTTTTTCCTATCATTTTCTTAAGTCTAGACAATCAACAACAACAACAAAAAGAAATCAAGCCCTAATTTGTAGAGTTTTCCAATTTCTGATATGCAAATGCTCACACTGAAAATTTAACAATCAGCTTTCACAAGCCAGTATGAGTTGGCCCTAGCACACTTTTGGCACAGGTATGAAGGGGAGAGAGTATAGAGAATGTAACATAAACCAATAGCCTAACAAACAATGGGAAGTACCAGCCCCTCCTTAAAATTATCATTTTTCATCTGCTTTCCTTCTCCTTCTCTATTTATACAGAGAAAGAGAGTTGCATGCTGGTTAAAATAAGTTGCTGTAGCTGTCCCATATGCAGATAGGCATATCTGTCTTTGAATGGGTGGATCACATGGGTCAAAGAGCCTTTCAAAAACCACTATATCAATATGGATTGATAGTAATGCCAGTGACCTTGTTGAATTAGACAGATAAATTACATTCTTTTCAAAGTGGGAATGTGCCACTAGTATTACATCACTGATTGATTTATTCATTCACTCAACAAATATAATGAGTTCATTGTCTTGTTGATTCTGCTTATCATAGCCAGAGGTAACTTGATGTTTGCTTTTAAACAGCCTTAGATAGTTCTTCAAACTTGTCATCGGCCACATGGTCATTTGTAGAAAGATGCATTTTTCTGTAGGTTTCCACAAATGAGCCATGCTACACACATTTACATTTTTCTCTCAAGAATTACATATGACTATAAGAGTAGACATCTGTAGATGCTTGAAGAAAAAACAAGTAGGGGTGAATAAATGTTAGTTGAAAAGGCTATATTGTGTATCAGAAAGAACCATTGGGCTTTGGAGTCAGAGGAACAGAGGCTTCATCATAGAATCATAGATACAGAGTTATAAGGGGACTTTACAGAGCATCTAGTCTAAAATCCCCTCATCTTACAGATGAGAAAACTGAGACTAAGAGAATTTGCATGACTTTTTTTAGGACATATAGATGATAACTCAAAGAGCTGGGATTTGAACCTTGGTTGTCTGGCTCCCGAGCCAGCATGCTTTCTCTTGTATCTATCTGCTTTAGACTATTACCCATATAACTTTGGGCAGGTCCCTTAACTTCCTAAAATTAGTTTCCTTTTCTGTAAAAATGAATAGGCCAAATGAAGTTTTCTTTAATAATCTAAATCCAAGAGTAGAACAGATGCTATTTTCTAGTTATTTCCAGAGTATCAAGAATTGCTATGCTGAGCCCCAAGCATTATAGGCACTCTGGAGAGTTTGATGTTAGTAAAAATCCTATCTTATTTCTAGACCACTGAGGTTTAGATACATTAAAGACACCTCCACTGATGCATCTGAAGGTGAACTAGAAAGTAATTGAATCAAAATACCCCTCCCCGCAAAAAGCCTACATAAAATTACTTTGCATTTTAAGTTTCTAGTTTTCCACAACAACAGACCCACCTCACCACCAAGACTCACCACAAGTCTTATCTTCCAGTTTAGACAGAGAATTAGGCACTAACCATCGGTCCATGCATAAAGATGAGAAGTGCTTCCTAAATTTTTGCGTAAGTTAACAAGATGCCATTCTCTAAGAAGAGGTCTTTGATAGTAGGAACTTAACTGAAGGGCTGCAAGCCCTTTTTCTTTCCTGTGCTCTGGACTCATCACTCATTCATTGTACCCTTCTCCCCTCAGTTCATTTATTAAGGACCTGCTATGCGCAAGGTATTTTGCTAGGCATGGATTGGAATGGATAACACCACAGCTTGCTTTGAAGGAAGCCAGGGACCCTAAGAAGCAGTGGGGAGGAAGGAGAAGATTCTAGACATGGGGGACCATCTTTGCAAAAGTATGGAGGGGGAAATGTAATGATGTATAGACAGTAAATAGCAGATCAGTTTGACGGGCACAGAACATGTGTGAAAGGGAAATAGTATGAATAAGCCTTGAAAGGTAAATGGGAGCCATCTCCCATATAGCCTTTGAGCTGCACATTGTTTTATCCCAAGACAGAAAGTTGCAAAGCATTAACTTTTGCATCTCTTTTTGGACTTGTGATTTCTCCTGGGCTAGGGAGCTCTCAGTGAGGTGCTCTTACTAACAATACAGACTAACACTTGCTCTCAGATACTTGCCTGGGGGCATGTAGTAGTTAAATGACTTGCCATGGGTCACACAGCCAGTGTGTCAGAGGCAGGATCTGAACTCAGGTTTCTATGACTCCAATGCAATATCATTCTATCTACCACACCACACTATCTTTCTTGTCTAGCACGTATCAGGCACTTAAATATTTACAGAATGGAATAGCAAACAGGTCACTACTTGGGTAACCTTAAACTCCCTTTCTCTGGGCTTCAATTTTTGTCATCGGTAAAATGAGAGAATTAGACTAGATCATCTCTAATGCTGGTTCCAATTGTAAATTTATGGTTCTACTACTGAATATGACTGTAAGATCCCCCTTCTTTTGTTTTACAGAAACTGTACTAGCCTAAAGGAAGAAGAACTGTACTTATTCTGCAAGGAATGAAGCAAATGAAGAAAGCCGGATTTTAAACTAAGTCCTAATGCTTTGGGTGTTTGGAAGTGGATTCATCCAAGTATTTATGATGTCAGCTGTATTATTATCATTAGCTCTTTTTCCTTGTTAGTTATTAGAAGAGACAGTCTCAGAACATCCAAAAAACATCCACCCCCAAACAAAAACCAAAAACAGTATGTTTAATTTGAGGAATACGGTGGCCAAATAGCACTTGATCTTAGCTGAAAAAAGAGCCCATATTGTGAAAGACATGAAATCTGGACCACTGAGATAAAATATGAATTATGCCCTACGGTACTAGTCTGTTGTAAATTTTCCTTATATGACATATTTTGCTGTTTTCCAACATGAACACGGAGTAGAACCAAGGGTTTCCTGTGGTTTGCTCACAGCCGATTCAGACCCATCTGTTTGCCTGACTAAAAGTCCCCCTGCCCCCACCTTATTTGAAAGACTCTTGAAGGGACATGACTCATGAGACAACCAGGACTAAGTGAACATAGAGAGAGAATGACTAAGAATGTTAATTAAGAGAATACTGTACCTTTGAAAACTTCTCACATATCCATCTTCAGCCTGCACTCAAAGGACATCTCAAAAAGTCTGATTAGTTTATTTTTTATTGGGCTACTTGGTTTATCTTGAACAAAATATATACAAAATATATATGTGTGCATATATATGCATATATATGTATCTCCATGGATATATATTTGTCCAAATTTTATATTTTAGCATTAGACCATAAAGTGAGTCATTTTTGAAAATAACCAGTGAAGCCTCTGATGTCACCCAGAGCTTGAGTGTAGAAGGAAGATGGCAAGATTATTATGTTACCACCTTTTTTTTTTTTTTACAAAAGTGAAATTATTTAGAATATGATGGTTTTGTCCATTCTGATGCTGATTAGAGAGCATTAGATGAGAGCTATTTTCCAAAAATGCATTGGGTCAAGCACATCTCAATCAGCATTTTGGAAATAAATAAGAGCCTTAATAAAGATGAATCACTCTTTGTTCCTTGGTTCCAATGATGGAACCCAAATTGTCTTTGTGGTCTGTACTCACACAAATCTCTGAAAAGTCATTTTCCCTAAATTGTTCATTTCTAATTACAAGTAAAACTATTAAAAAGTGCTTTTTTTTTTTTTAAAGAAAATGCTCTGTATGAGAAAATGATGCTTCTGTATCACCATAGCCACCTACGAATGTCACCAAAGGTTTTTAAAATCATCAGCACAGAGTTAATAAACAATTATATATAAACTAGATCTCCTTTTTTTTCCCTAAAAAAGCTTTTGTGTACGATAAGAGAGAAAAGTCAAAAGTACAAATGGCTGCTGGGGGATTCATCCTATGAACCTTTCCCCTACACCTAGATAGATCTCCCCATAGGAGTTTATGTTTACCACTCTTATGATATGGCAGGTTAAAAAGAAGCTGATTCACTGAATGTCTTAGAATGGAGACGCTTTGAAAGTTGTAGAGTCTTAGGTCTCCATTTACCATCAGGCCTCAGTGATGTAGGTTAAGGCTGAAGTGGTTAAGAGTTGGTTTGGTTGGGATGAGTTCTCCACAAATAAGAGAGTGGGGTGGTTTGCTGCTGGCATTTGCCTTTACCACTAACCGACTAATTGGAGCAAAGCCTACTTTTTAGCAAAGACAAATAAATTTAATTTAGAACCTTTAGTCAACTGGTCTGCAGCACTTGGAACTCCAGCTTCTAAGGATGTCTATACATGCAAAATATGATTTGGCTGTAAATGTTATTTATTAGCTGTAAATATATGAGTGTGTGTGCGAGTGTGCATGTGTGTGTATGTAAAAGTAGTTTGTATATATTGATGAAAATATCAAGGCTATCTGCATTTATAAACACAAGGTGCTAACTTTGTAAATACTTTTTAATAGTGACATTGTCTCACTGAAGCAAATTTAGCCTTAAGAAATAATGCCGTAGACTGAGCTTTTCATTAAAGAGAACTTCTTAACTCTGTGAAAAAGTAAAACCTGCTTTTAATAAAAATGGACAAAATTCTACCATGGTGCAAGTCATTATTTTTCTTAATGTCATTCTACCTAGTGGGGGATTCATTGATTTGTAGAGCTGATTCCACTCATCCACATTTACCTAGTACCTTCTCTGTGTTCAGATATATCATGAAACTTAGCTTCCAAAAACCTGCCACAGTAATACACAATGCCTTCTCCAATATATGCTCCTCAAAACTACTGAGAAAAACCTTTAAGTTATCATGAAACCTAAGCCCAGCCTTTCCTTTATTTATAGAAAAGATTTTAAAAATTGGTATAATGTTCCTCTGAAATAAAAGGAATACAACCTCAGAAAGAGGTTTCTGGCACATTGACCTTCATGAGTATAAAGTGACAGCCCACTCAATTCAGCAAAAATCTAGTAAGCACCTACTATGTGCAAGGCAGAGGCAGCCAGATGGCTCAGTGGATAGAGTGCTGGGCCTGGAGTCAAGAAGACCTGTGTTCAAATCCAGACTCAGACACTAGCTGTGTGACCCTGGGCAAGTCACTTAATCTCATTTGCCTTGGAGATAACTAGGTGGCTCAGTAGATAGAGGCCAGGCCTGGAGTTAAGATCTGAGTTCAAATCTAGCTTCAGAAATTTATTAGCTATGTGACCCTGGGCAAGTCACTTAACCTCTGTTTGCCTTAATCCACTGGAGAAGGAAATGACAAACCACTCTAGTATCTTTGTCAAGAAAACCTCATGAACAGTGAGGTTCATAGGGTCATGAAGAGTCAGACATAACAACTGAACGACAAGAATGTGTAAGGCACTATATGTAAGTTTCTGGGAAACAGATAAAAACTATTAAGTTTCAGTCCTTGAGAAGCTCATATTCTACTGATGGATACAACATATGCACAATTAAATAAATAACAAGTAATTTCAATGGGGAGAAAGTATTAACAATTGGGGAAACCAGTTATGGGAGATAGTGCTTTGAAAGAGCCTAGGAATTCTTGAAGTTAGACGTGGGCAGCGTTTGCATCCCAAACGCGAGAGACCACCTGTATGTATAAAGGCAGGGAGGTAGCAAATCCATCCAACCAGACAGTGAGTGCATGCTGAGAACTCATATGAGACAGGACTAGGAAGGTCTAGAGGCAGGAACCATATCGTAGATAGCTTCTAGGCAACTGAAAGACTGTAAATTGCAGAGAAGATGCTGATTTACACTGAAAGAGTTTTATCATCCAGGAATTCCCTGTGTCAGTCAACTTACAGGTCCAGTCCCTATCCCTAGCTTTAAATTCCATGCTCAGGGTTGTGTCTTTTACTCCAGAGGTAATAGGGAGCCACTGAAAATTTCTGAGCAAGGAAGTGACATGGAGCTTTAGGCATATTAATCTGGTACCTTTGTGGGCAGAGAACAACTGAGAAGCTCCACAGTCCAGGCAGAAAAGGTGTTGACAAAGTGCCCTGGAGCAGAAGTCGTGGGAATGAAGAGAAGGAGCAGGTGTATGAGATGCAAGAGGTAAATATTGTGGAAGCAGAAGTGACAAGATTTGGTGGCTGATAACATGAGACAGTAGGGGGGATGCAGTGATGAAGATTCCAGAGGCAAGAATGACTGCAAAGGAAGAGAGCATTGTGTATAATGTGTCAATCACTCTCTGAAATACATTGTCTCTGCTTACCCAGATCCCTTCTCTCTGACCAATATCTTCCCTGTAATGCTGGTATTTCTATTGCCATGAAAACAACCAAATCTTTAAAACTAATTTTTAAAAAGCCAACCCAATGGGCCGTATTAACATCTGAAATGGTATTGAACACATAGCCCATGTGTCCAGTTGTATAGAAGTTAGTTGTTAAGGTATCCAGGAAATGTTCCTCTCACCCCCATCCAGAAAAGAGTTGTTTCGAAGGCCATGTTACAAAATTGGGCAGGAGTCTGCCTTTTCACAAATACAGAAAAAGAATTAAATCACAATCTCTTGCCTTCTTATGGAATCCTATTGGCCAAGGCTGTTCTTCTTAAATAAAGATGATATTACTTAACCAACATAATTAGGGCAGTTATTTTATTTGGGGGGGGCGGCACGGTGATGTAGTGGATAGAGTACTGGGCCTGAGTTCAGAATGGTACTAGCTGTGTGACCCTGGGCAAATCACTTTAACCCTGTTTGCCTCAGTTTCATCATCTGTAAAATGAGCTGGAGAAGGAAATGGCAAACCACTCCAGTATCTCTGCCAAGAAAACCCCAAATGGGATCACAAAGAGTTAAACATGAGTGAAAACAACTAAACAACAACAAATCTCATTGTTTTAATATTAATGTATAACCTAAATTCTTTCTGCTAAAAAATTAGCATTGACCTACCCTTAATGGAAACATAAAACATGTTTTTCCTCATGTGATAATCTTTCACACAGTGCCATGTGCTAAGAACACTTCTATCTCATCCTCTACCACACCCATCAATGTTAGGGATGAAGAAACCTGTTCAGAAGATCAGTCAGGAAGGTGACCCTAATTTTGGACCTCACACATACATACAAAAATAGAAATAGAGAAAAGAACACACATTAAAACAGGTTCTCACTATCTCTTATGGAAATTTGACCAGCATAATTTTATAATCACAAGGAGATCATAACTTCCTTAGTCAGAAAACACTTGATGTCTTTGTACAACAGAGACATAGCAGTGTGCAAAGGTGTCACTTCCCATGGGAAGTGTTTCCTGATCACTCTTGGCTGTTAGTACTCTCTCCTTAAAATTATCTTATTCCTAGCTATGGGTAAATCTTGTAGACTGTAAGATCCTTGAGGTCAGGGACTGTTTGTCAGTTTGGGTTCTTGTATCCCTATGCCATAGCACAATATCTCTCACATACTAAATCATAGGTGGAGAGCTGAAGGAGACTTTACAAGCCACCTAGTCTAGCTCTTCCATTTTATAGATGAGGAAACTGAGGCCCATAAAGGTTAAATGACAACCAAAGTTACCCAGGTAATAAGTGACAGATTTGGGATTTTAACACAGGTCCTCTGATTCTAAATCCAGGACCATGTTGCCTCCCTTATTTTCACTAACCTCTAATTGAAATCTAGCATTTCCTTTAATTAATAAAAAAGAAATTAGGGCAGCTAGGTGGCACAGTGGATAGATCTCCGGCCTTGGAGTCAGGAGGACCTGAGTGCAAATCTGGTCTCAGACACTTGACATTTACTAGCTGTGTGACCCTGAGCAAGTGACTTAACCCCAATTGCCTCACCAAAAAGCAAAAACAAAAAAAAAGAAAAGGAAAAAAGGAAAAGAAATTATTCTGAGAATGAGCTCATAGGCTTCACTAAATTGCGAAAGGTATGCATGCATATATATATATGTATATGTATATATGTGTATATATATATGTATATGTATATATGTGTATATATATATATATATGATAGAAAAAAGTTTTAAAAACCCTAATCTAATCTAAACTATTCATTTTATTGAAGAAGAAACTGAGGCCCAGAGAGACGAAGTGATCTTCCCAAGCAAACAAATTATTTGACAAAACTGGGACTAGAAGTAACAAGCTTTTAACTCCAAGTCAAGTTTTGATTCTACTACATCATTTTGCCACCTAGACAGACATATATGTGTGTACATATACATATATGTATATATATGTGCATGAGTATATATTCGTATATATAGGTATACATTTGTATATATAGGTATACACATACATCCCTACCCATATTAGGTAACAGTTTTAGAGCTGGAAGGAACCTCACAGAAGACCTGGTACAATCTTGTCGCTCAACAGATGAGGAAAGTGAGTCCCAATAAGTGAAAGAGACCTGTTCAAAGTTTCATAACTAGTTAGTGGCAGAACCGTGACCAGAACCCAGGTTTTCTGACTCCCAGCCCACCTCTGTGTACATCTGTGACACTATTAATGCTCTATTAAAAGGGAACATCTTTGCAATTTTTTTTCTTCCAAATACTTCTTTCTTCCCATTCACACACATTCCCTGAAAGTCATCTCTATGCCATGAACACACTCTTATAAACTAACACATTTTAGGACATAGCTTTCCCATAAACAACAAAGGATTTAAAGCTGAAAAGCATCATAGAAATGTTCTAATGAAAACCCTCATATTACAAGTTAGGAAATGGAATCCTAGGTTTTGTCCGAGATTAAATAGGCAGCAAAGGAATAAAACCCAAGCTTCTCATTCTAAATCCAGTTATTTTTCTTTTATATTGTCCTTTATCAGTTCTATCTTTCCAATTTCCTCTCCTTTCTGTTGACATAGGCTCCGCCTTGGCCTAAAATCTTATTTGGATCATATGCAAGTTTAATTTACAGAATCACCGAATTCAAGAATTGAAAGCTATCTCAGCATCCATCAATTCCAATCTATACATAAAAGGAATCCCCACTATAACATCCCTGAAAATTGGTTGTCCAGTCTCTGCTTGAGGACCTACAAGAAGGAGGAGTCATTGCTTCTTTTTTTTTAATTTTTTTTAATAGTTTTTTCTTTTTTTTTTTTTGTCCCCTTCCCCCCCTATTTTCCTGTAGGGTAAGACAGATTTCCACACCCAATTGAGTGTGTATGTTATTCCCTGCTTAAGTCAAATCCTATGAGAATAAGATTCACTCATTCCCTCTCACCTTCCCCCATTTCCCCTCCACTGTAAGAGCCTTTTCTTTTCTGTTTTTTTTTTGTGGGATAATTTACCCCATTCTACCTCTCCCTTTCTCCTTCTCCTAGTATATTCCTCTCTCACCCCTTAATTTTATTCTCCAGATATGACCCCTTCATTTTCAACTCACCCTATGCCCTCTATCTATCTAGCTATATCTATATATACACACATATTTTTCCCCTCCAACTACCCTAATACTGACAAAGGTCTCATGAGTTACAAATATCATCTTTCCATGCAGGAATGTAAACAGTTCAACCTTAATAAGTCTCTTATGTTTTTCTCTTTCCTATTTACCTCTTCATGTTCCACTCGAGTCTTGTATTTGAAAATCAAATTTTCTATTCAACTCTGGTCTTTTCATCAACAATGCTTGAAAGTCCTCTATTTCACTGAATGACCATTTTTTCCCCTGCAGGATTATACTCAGTTTTGCTGGGTAGCTGATTCTTGGCTGTAATCCTATCTCCTTTGCTCTCCGGAATATTATATTCCATGCCCTGCGACCCCTTAATGTAGAAGCAGCTAAATCTTGTGTTATCCTGATTATGTTTCCACAATACTTGAATTGTTTCTTTCTGGCTGCTTGTAATATTTTCTCCTTGACCTGGGAACTCTGGCATTTGGCTACAATATTCCTAGGAGTTTTCCTTTGGGGATCTCTTTCAGGAGGAGATCGGTGGATTCTTTCAATTTCTATTTTGCCCTCTGGTTCTAAAATATCAGGGCAGTTTTCCTTGATCATTTCTTGAAAGATGATATCTAGGCTCTTTTTTTGATCATGGCTTTCAGATAGTCCAATAATTTTTAAATTCTCTCTCCTGGATCTATTTTCCAGGTCAGTTGTTTTTCCAATGAGATATTTCACATTGTTTTCTAATTTTTCATTCTTTTGGATTTGTTTTACAGTGTCTTGATTTCTCATAAAGTCACTAGCTTCCAATTGCTCTATTCTAATTTTGAAGGAAGTATTTTCTTCAGTAATCTTTTGGACTTCCTTTTCCATTTGGCCAATTTTGCTTTTTAGGGCATTCTTCTCCTCATTGGCTTTTTGGACCTCTTTTGCCATTTTAGTTAAGCTATTTTTTAAGGTGTTATTTTCTTCAGTATTTTTTTGGGTCTCCTTTAGCAAGCTGTTGACTTGTTTTTCAAGATTTTCTTGCATCACTCTCAGTTTTTCCTCTACTTCTCTTACTTGCTTCTTAAAATCCCTTTTGAGCTCTTCCAAGGCCTGGGACTGATTTATATTCTTCTTGGAGGCTTTGTATGTAGGAGCTTTGGCTTTGTTGTCTTCTTCTGGTTGTATGTTTTGATCTTCTTTGTCACCAAAGTAAGATAATATAGTCTGACTCTTTTTGCGCTGCTTACTCATGCCAATTACTTGAGTTTTAAACTCTTTGTTAAGGTAAAAGTCTGCTTCCAATGTGAAGAGTGTATTGTCCCAAGCTTCAGAGGTTTGTACAGCTGTTTTCAGAGGTACTTCTGGGGACCTGTAAATTTTCAGTTGTTCCAAGGTGGTATGATAAAGGGCTAGGTGTTTTCTCTCCACTGCCACAACAAGCTCCACCACACCAGCATTCCTCCTCGTCTCAGGACCACCCCTCAGAACTGTGACCCAGATCCAAGCATGGGCAAAGCAAGAGATTCCTGCCTCTGCACTGGCAAAGAGATCCTTGCAATCCCCCTCTGGTCAGCCACTCGATTCCCCCTCAGTCTGTGGGTCAGAAGCTCAGGAAAAAGCCGCGGCCCCGGGCCGAGCTCAAGACTTGTGGCTGAGACCTAGCTCCTCTCTCACAGCAGTCACAGACTTTTCCCACTGACCTTCCACATTGTCTTTGGCATTCCTGAGTTGAGAAGTCTGGAAACCACCACAGCTGCCGGTGATTCAGTCCTCTGAGGCCTGCTCCAGGGTCGCTGCGGCCTGCGCGCCCACACCAAACTGAGCTCCTCTTCCCACCCGGCATGATATACCTTTCCGATCAACCATCCTGGCTGTCTTTGGCTGGAAATTTGTTTCACTCTGTCTTTTTGTGAGTTCTGCTGCTTTAGAATTTGTTTAGAGCCATTTTTTTTAGGTATTTGGAGGGCTTTGGAAGAGAGCTCAAGACAGTCACTGCTTTCCCTCCCAATCTTTGCAGTTTTTACAGTACTGGTGTTGAATTTTCATTAATTGTCTGGCCTCCTTCATGACCTAGATGTAGCTTAAGGGTGAATTCTGTTATCTGAAGCTCATTGCTTCTTATAGGGGATCAAGCCCTAAACTTTATTTTAATTAGTGCTGCACTCCAAGACTATATGAAATAATAAGATACAGGAAAAATATTTTTAAAAGGATTTAGCATTCCTTATTTTATGTGATAGATGGACTCTTGAAGAATTAAATACGTCATGTTTTTCTAAACACATTTTACTCTATCAGGGAAGCTCACATTTCAAAACAACACTGTTATGAATCTTCTCTCCAAAATGAAGAATACTTTTGTAAAATGAGTGATTGTAGGATTTAGAGATGAAAGGGACCTTAGAAATTATACAGCCCCACCTCCTCATCCTACAAATGAAGAAACTAAGAACCAGAGAAAGGAAAGGGCTTAATTAAGGTCAGTCAGGCAGTAAATAGCTGGGAATCCAATTCAGAGTCTCCTGACTTCAGGTGTAATGATCTGTTTATTAAAATATACTCTCCTTGTCATCCTATAACCCAAATTGTCATCAACTTTGGATTTTCATGTAGACTTTAAAAAATGAGACATATTTCTAGTGGTTGGTTGGTTGTCCTTCATGCTTGAAGAGGACCAAAATGACATCACTATGTTAGGGTCAAGGAATAGTGTGTTTGACCAATGCAAGTTCAGAATGTTCTTCCATAGATCAGACACAAATAGTCCATATGAACATTTGGAGTGTAAATGTCGCTGAATTTATATATCTCACATTTCTTTTGAGCTATTGCAGTTCTGCTTTGCTTATAGAGCACAATGCTTTCTTTGATGTGGGCACACCATGCTGGGTGATCCTGTGCCAGTGTCTCCCGTGTCTCACAATCAATAGCAAAATTCTTCGGAGAGATTTTCAGAGTGTCCTTGTATAACTTCTACTGACCTGCAGTGCTAGCCTTGTGTGAGTTTTCCATAAAATAGTCTTTTAAGTAATTTTGGTGTTCAAACAATGTGACCAGCCTATCAGAGTAGCCTTCTCTGAAGTAGAGTTTGAATGCTTGGCAGTTCAGCTTGAGAAAGGACCTCATTGCCTAATACCTTATCTTGTCGGGTGATCTTCAGACATTTATTAAGACAATTCAAATGGAAATGATTCAGTTTTCTAGCATGGCGCTGATGGACTGTACAGGTTTCACAGGCATAAAACAATGAGGTCAGCTCAACAGCTCTGTAGACCTTCAGTTTAGTAGGCAGTCTCAAACCTTTCTTTGGAGCCTCCCAAATACTGAGCTAGCTTCGACAATGTGTACATCAACCTCATCATCGATGAGATTACATCCCTGGAAAGTATACTGCCAAGGTAAATGTACTTATCCACAGCATTCAATATTTCTCCATGTGCTATAACTGATAGTTCTTTGTATAGATGACGCATTGCTAGCTGATGGAGAACTTCTGTTTTCTTGCCATGAAGTATGAGGCTAGGGACCAGTTAAATTATAGAACATAGAATGGAAAAGACATAGAAAGAAGGAATCTTAGAAATACTGTAACTCAACTTCCTCAATGTAGAGATGAGAAAATGGACTGGGCAACAGGTCCAAGAGGATAATGGTTTGTACAAGGTCACTCTTGGGTTCACAGAAGGTACCTTTTCAAGTTGTGAAAGTGTTCAGAGAGAAGTGGAGGTGGTGTTAAATGGGGGGAGGGGGAAAGAACAAATGAGCTTTAGTTTCCTGTGTGCACACATTGAGCCTATCCAACTGGTTTGATTGAGCCCTAGTCATTGGAAACAACCTGGGGAATTATCCTCCTGTTTTAGGAATGTGGTGGTAAAAGTTTAACAACAAGATCTCAAAAAAAAGTATATATTGCATGTATTTAAGTTGAATCTGCATGTCACTAGCTGTGAGACATTTTTTCCATTGCTTTCTGAAGTTTATGCATTCAACAAGCCATGATTTGTAGTCTGCTGATTTCCAAGATGTAAATGTCCATACTGAAAATTCTCATTGATTCCAGTACACCCTTACCCTGACCCTATGGCTCCTGATAATCCAGGCTCTTAGGAAACCTAGGATCAGATCAACAGTTAGGAAAAGAGAGAGGAAAGCTACACAGATTCTTCACTTCTTCCCCTCTTCTATCTTTCCACCCCCAGTGCCATGCATGTGCCTCTTTCTACAATGCTAGCCATCATACCATTAGAAATCATGTCATCTTCCATATTTGATATGTATTTCCTAAGCTGGCAGTCCCTACTCTGATTCTGAGATCAGTGATTTCCAACCTTCTGAGGACTTGGACACCCTATTATTTTCTTTCAGTTAGATGAATAGTAGCTAGACTATTTGGACTTGGAAACCAGAAGAGCTAAGTTTGAATCCTACCTTAAACACTTACTACCCTTTTGACCTAAGGCAGATCACATAACCTCTCTTATGTCTCAATTGCCTCATCTGTAAAATGATGATAATAATAGCATCTATTAGGGCAGTTACATGGCACAGTAGATATAGTGCTGGACCTGAACTCAGGAAGACTCGTTCTATTGAGTTCAAATCCGGCCTCAGATACTTACTAGCTGTATAATCCTAGGCAAGTCACTTAACTCTGTTTGCCTCAATTCCTCATCTGTAAAATGAGCTGGAGAAGGAAATGGAAAACATCTCTAGTATCATTGCCAAGAAAACTCCAAATGGGGCACATGGACATGATTGAAGTAAACCAACAACAGCAACATAGGATTGAAGTGAAGATAAAATAAGGTATCATGTAAAGTACTCGATAAATTTTAAAGAATTATATAAATCCTAGGTATTATTACTATTTTATATTAACAAAGATTTGTTAGGTACCCACCTAACATACACCTTCTCAGTTAAAAGTACTATGTTAATACTTCAGTGAATACATTGATGGATCTGTGAGCTCATCAGTGTGGTTACTCACTCCAACAGTGCTCATTGAAACCAATCTATTCTGTCTCTTCTAGTGTGACTCTTGTCCATATCTTCATGTAAATCACCCACAAAGGATCTGTTTAACATACAGTGAACCTTTCTTTAGATCTCTTAATACTATATAGACACCAATGGAACAAATCAGTTGTTCATTGGTCAACAGTAGACAAGCATTTATTAAGCTTTTACTATGTGCCAGACATTGTTCTTAGTGCTGAAAACATAAATATGACTTTTTTAAAAGTCCCTGCCTGGAAAAAATTCATGTTCTAATAGGGGAAGACAACATATAAAAGCGAACTGAAAAACATCAATGGGAGATGGGAGTATGGAGAAGTCCAGACAGTCAGGAGAGCCAGGCGAGGAGGGGAGGAGTCAGCATGGCTGGACTAGGCCTTCCTCAAAATGGAGGTTCTAGGAATAATTAAGCAATAGGAAGTGGGGGGAAGAAGCAGAGAGGTCTTCCATGGTGATAAGTCTACGTGAAAGGGTTTTTCCTCTTTTTAGCTCCATACCTAGTACACTTTTTTTTTCCTGGTTAAACATCTCTCCTGATTTTATCCTTTACGTATCTTTTTCTACGTGATTTTTTCTTTATGGGTGTTATAATATAGACTACTTATGCCCAACCTTTGGGTGACCTTCAACTCACTACCATACAGAATCTCTAGAAGAATATAAGTACTAAAAAAATGCAATTTACCATAAGCCATCCACCCTAATCTTCCTATTCTATTCAATTCTCTGTCCATCCCTGTCTATCTACAATGTCTGTCACAGGTATGTGTAAATGGACCAGCTCTATTGGCTATCTATTCAATTGCATATCAGAGTCTGGGCAATAAATATACTTCATCTATTTTTCCCTATTTGTATTGTTAGTCTAATATATTTTGTGCGATTGTTGATATCATTTGGGGGTTCTATTGTTCTTGGGTTTGATATAATTAGATTAATGTCACCCATAAACAGGATCATCTGGAGGACCTCACTATTTGGAGGGAAACCCTTTTCTGTTTGGACTCCAGGCTGAACATCCTCCATGACAAAAGCAAACTCCTTCCGTGACCATGGCCTATCATTCCTTTTCCTAATTACTTTAGTTCTTTAAGCATCTATGCTTTTGTCATTGTGGGTGGGCACTCATTTAGCAAAGACAGATTGCAGTCCTATAAAATAGGAATTGGCATTTAAGAATAGTTGTAGCTAAAATTTTCTTTACCCTGTGCCTAGGCTGGAATCTTTCAAGCATTTTCTAATAATATTAAAGTAAAATTAATCTGTTTGAAGGATTTCTTTATTTCTGCCTAAGATACTTTGAGAAATTTTAAGGTTTTGTTTTTGTTTTTTTTTGCAAGACCAAGGTTGGTAGCAATTACTCTAGATTCAACTCTCCTCTTTTTCATTAGGAAGAAACTTTTGAAAATGCAGAAAATTACAAATGAACTCTTCCATGAACTTAGCAGGTTATTCTTACAACCATTTCTAGGGTGACTACAAGCCAAAGTCATATCTTATCAGCATTCAAACTATGTTCAATGAATTTGTGGAATGCAATTTCTAAGCCTAGTTAGTCTCCTATTAGAGGAAATCTCCTGTAACTACTTAGGCTTGATTGAGAAATCTAATTCCTGCTAAATCTTAGTATAGCATCATTCAATCCATTTCTACTAGAAAATTCCAGTTTCCCAAAGACGGTGTCATCAGGTCTGTTTGGATTAATTCTCCAACCAGAGAGGTCAGGGAGGAGGTGGTAATAAACCTTTGGAAGTAAGCCTTTTCTTCATGGATCTACTAGGAGGCAATTAATTCCATGGCAATATTTTCCCTACTAAATGAGTAAATTGATTGATCTGTGAGCTATCTAAGAATACACAGGAATTATTAGTCCTTCACTGAAAGAGTTCAAGCAATAGCTTCATATAATACTTCTATGTTACTGCTCTGAAACGTAGAGAGAAGGCTGTCTTTTCAGACAAAAACTCTATGGGAGAGAGTCTCAAAGAGGCCATGGATGAAGCTGCTTTTGCTGCCTTGAGTTAGAGGCCAGATAAATTAGAGACAATCTCATAGAGAAAACACTAGCATTAAGGGAGTCCAGGAAAGGCTTCTGGTAGAAGGTAAAATTTTAGGTGAGACTTGAAGGAAGCCAGGGAAGCCAAGAGGCAGAGACAAGGAGAGAGAGAGAATTCCAGTCATTGGAGACAGTTTATGAAAATACCCAGAGTTAAAAAAAAAAAAAAATGAAAGGTCTCATGTGAGGAATAGCAAGGAAGCTGAGTTTAATCAGAGTATGTGGAGGGGAGTAAGGTGTAAGAAGACTGGAAAGGTTACTAAGGGCTTTAAAAACCAAACACAACAATGTTTGACAATGCATTAGAGTAACAGCTTTCCCACATCCCTGCCAACATTTATCATTTTCCCTTTTTTGTCAGATTAGCCAATCTGATAGGTGTGAGGTGCTGCCTCAAAGTTGTTTTAATTTGCATTTCTCTGTTCTCTGTGCTTTAGAACATTTTTTCATATGACTATAGATAGCTTTCATTTCTTTGTCTGAAAACTGCCTGTTAATATCTTTTTATCATTTATCAATTGGGGAATGACTTGTATTTTTATAAATTTGACTCAGTTCTTCATATATTTGAAAAATGAAGCCTTCATCAGAGATATGTTTCAAAATTTCCCTCTATTTTTCTGCTTTCCTTTTAATTTTGGTTGCATTGATTTTGTGTTTGTGCAAACCCTTTTTAATTTTATATAATTAAAATTATCTACTTTACATTTTGTAATGGTTTCTGTATTTTCTTTGGTTCTAAATTATTCCTTTATCCATAGATCTGACAAATAAACTATAGCATGCTCTCCTAATTTGCTTATGGTATCAATCTTTATGTGTATACAATGAGGTGTTGGTCTATACTTAGTTTCTGCCATGATGTTTTCAAGTTTTCCCAGCAATTTTTGTCAAATAATGTGTTTTTATTCCAAAAGCTTGGATCTTTGAGTTTATCATATACTGCATTACTATGGTCATTTACTATAATGTAATTCTAAATCGTTATTAATTAGAGAAATGTACATTGAAACAACCCTGAGATACCATCTCATTCCTATCAGAAATGACAAATGGTGGAGGAGATAAGGGAAAATAAGTACACTAATGAATTATTGGGGAACAGTGAACTGGTCCAATCTCTCTGGAAAACAATTTGGAACTATGCCTCCATTACATATACATCTAAATCTGAGGGCACTTGTCTCATCACTCACTGCCTGATAGATTCACAGCCCTAGTCTTGGCACCGGCTGCTTCTGTAACCCTAGACAGTTAAGACAAGTATCACTTTGATGACAGTTTCCTTCAGGTAGAACAAATAATGATGAAATACATCTTCTCATTCCTTCTTCTCTTCTTGGTCTGTTTAGACAGGGCTGAGAGCCTCAGAGAACCCATATGTAGAGAACAAAACCTCAATACCTCAAGGAACTCTTCTGTGAACTCTCTCTCTGACAAATGATAATGGATTCAAATCCTGTCCCTGACAGTTACTACCGATGTGACCTAGGGCAAATTACTTACCCTCACTTAAATGAAGGAGTTAGTTAGACTGGATCAAGGATTCTTCACCTGGGGTGTGTGAACTTGGTTTTATAACACTTTGGTAAATGGATTTCATTGTGATTGGTTTCCTTTATAATCTTATATATTTTATTTGATGCGTCTAAAAACATGATTCTGAGAAGAGGTCCATACGCTTCACCAGACTACCTGCCAAAAGGATCCATGACACATATAAAGTTAAGAAACTTTGGACTAATTGGGCTCTGATATTCCTCCCAACTCTAAATCTATGATTCTACAACCTTATCATCCTATGATCCTCTTCTGCTGCTGCAACCTCTAGCCTTCCGATGCTGTAATCACCTGAACAGAGTTTTACCTGGGACACTATATCAGCAAAGGTTCCATGACATAAAAGCTACTTAGCATCCTGGGGACACTATATGGACAAGCTTCCGTCTAAAAGTAGACAGAATGCCTGATGGTGAACAAAACCCAACCTTCTGCTCCCATTATCATCTGCTTTGGCAAACATCTCTTTCCCATGCTCCTTGAGGGCAGGAAATGTATCATTTCTTTTTTTAATCTTGCCATTCCCTTCACCTAGCATAAAACTGTACAAATGACAGGTTTTTCCTCTGACCTTCATATCACTCCTATCCTTCATATCCTTCCCCAGCACCTAACGTCCTCTGCCTTACTTCTCCACGGTGCCTCATGCAATCCCTGCTCTGTTGTTAACAAACTCCCCTTCATCCTAGACCTTTTTCTTCCTACACTCTTACCATCCCCGAGTACTAATAGAAAATCGGTTGCCTTTCCCCCAAGAGATATATCTTTCCCCACCTTCTCTTCTGTTGGCCATTCATTTAATGTGTTCTGGCTCCTACAGCCCAACAGAGCAGCCAGCATATTCCTGGATCTTCACTAGGTTTGGCACACTTGCCCTGCCACTCACTGAATAATCTCCCTTCTTTGAAGTTAGTACTATCTGATTATAGCATCCGTTAAAACAAAACAAAAACTTTCTAGCTACCTTCTACTGGACTCCCACTCTCTAACCTTTCTCTATCCATTACTACCTGATTTACAGCTTTTACCTCTAGCCTAACTGTGGCCATCTTCCTTGGTGAATTCAATATTCCCAAAGATTCCTGCTAATTCAATCTACCCTGTTTTTCACTACTTTTATCTATTTGCATTTAACCATTTTAGAGTTATTCTGCATATGTACTTGTCATCTTCCTCATTATCATGTAAGCTTGACAGTGAGAATGGCTTCCTTCACTGTATTTGTATCCCCAGTGCCTAGCACAGTGCCTGACCTATTTATCTGAAGTCAGGAGGACCTGAGTTCAAATCCGACCTCAGACCAAACACTTGACACTTACTAGCTGTGTGACCCTGGGCAAGTCATTTAACCCTAATTGCCTAAAAAACAAAACAAAACAAAACAAAACTCAAAGAAATGCTTGCTGACTGAGTGTCAGAAAAGAACTAGAAACAAGTAGATTCCCGTTGATCAATGAATGGTTAGATGAACTGTGGTACATAAGAAAAAATGAATTTGAAGAATAGAGATAGGTATAGGAAGGCTTATATGGCTTGATGCAAAGGGAAGTAAGTAGAACCAGTAAGATAATATATATAATATCTATAATAATATAAAGAAAAAAGAATAATATTAACAAAAACTACCAAATTGAGTTTTGAATAATTATAATGACTTTATAATTATAATTAACTTGGAGGAAGAGATATGAGAATATACCTCCCTCTCTACTTTTGGTAAGGAAGGGACAGGGAGGGGGAGATATAGAAGTAGGAACACACTGCAAATACTCCCAGACTTCATTGATGGGTTGATTTGTTTTGCTGAACTGCTTTCCCCTCCACCTCTGTTATTCTTTATTATAAAGTATGACCTTCTATGCGGGTGAGGAGGTATACATTGAAAATGAAAGTAATATTAAAAGATATTGATGAAAATTAATGTTAAATATTCACACTGGTGAGCTTTCTAACATCCTGACCTCCCTGTTCACCTGTTTTCCTCAGATCTCATAGCCTCTCTCTCTCCTTTGGCTGGTCATAGTAATGGTCCCACCTTAGATCTCTTCATCACCTGAAACCTTAATCCTAAGATTCTGGATTCTGCTTCCCTTCTAGCCCCCATTCTAAGAAGATGAGCTCAGGTCCTACTTCATTGAGAAGATTAAGTTCATCCAAACTGAATTTCCATCTTTCCTCCTCTATATTTCAAGAATTCCCAACATTATCCTTTTTCCTTTCCTTTTTTTCTTCCTTCCTTCCTTCTTCTTCCTTCCTTCCTTATTCCCTGTGGTAGATAATGAAGCGGACCTCTTCATTCTCAAGACTAACCTCTCCACTTATGTCCTTGCTCTCTTCCTTCTATCTCTTCTCAGTTCTTGCTCTCTCTATCATTTCTTTCCTCTCTCTCTCCCATCTTTAATCTCTCCTTATCTGTCACCCCCTTTCTTTCAACTTAGAGGCATTTTCAGGTCTCCCCTACTCCCGAAGAGCCTCCCTTTGGCTTTTTCATCTGTCAAGCTGTTCCCCTATTTCTCTTCCTCCCACTTTTCACTGCTAAACTTCTAGAAACAGCGCTCTAAAATTGTGGCCTCTATTCTCCTACCTCTCACTCATTCTTCTGTCTTCTCCAACCGGGCTTTCATTCCACCCTTCTACTTATCTTGCTTTCTTCAAAGTCACCATTAGCATTCTAATTTCCAAATCAATGACTTTTTCTAAGACCTCATCCACAATAGCTTTTCATCATTTAATATTTTTGACCACCAACTCTTTCCTCCCTAAACTTCTATGACACTACTGTCCCCTAGTTTTCTTTCTCAAGCTCCTTCTCCACTTTATCTTCCTGACAACCAATAAGCAACCACCAAGGCTTTGCCATTGGTCTCTTCCTCTCTCCCTACTCCCTCTGTAATAACATACACTGGTTTCTTTGTATATGACACCCAAATCTATATTTCCAGTCCCATTCTGACCCCACCCTGACCAAGATCCCACACTACAATTTTCCTGCTGAATATCCTCTACCTGTACGTCTTACTGGCACTTAAAAATTAACATCCAAAATAGAACTCCTTATTATCCCTAGCAGAACCATCTCTTCTCAAAACACAATGATTTCTGTGGGTAAGGCTTCCTCACAGTCACACAGACTTGAATCTTTACCTTGGACTTTTCCCTCTCACCAATCAATTGGCTCTCTAACTGCTGTAGGAAAAAGTACAAATGCCTTATCTTGGCAGTCAAGGCCTTTCACAGTCTGGCTCTATCCTACCTTTCCAGCCATATTTTCACATTGAATTCATGCAAAATCTGACTATTAGCTGTTCCCTGAACTTAACATTTCCTCTCCCACTTCTTTATAGTTACATAAATCATCTCCCAGGCCTGGGACCTACTTCTTCCTCATCCCTGCCTGTAAGAATCCTTCTTTTCTTTCAAAACTCAATTCAGGTGACATCTTCTGAGGAAACCTGCCTTGACTCCTTTAATGCTAATGATCCCATCTTCAAATCTCTGCCTTTTATGTTGGTCTGTTTTAAAGTCCCCTCTTCTCCCCACCACCTCCAGTAGAATATAAGCTCCTTTAAGGTAGGGGCTGCTTAAGTTTTGCCTCTATACCTGCCCCAGCTCAGGGTCCTTGTACATAGCAGATACTTAATAGAGGTTTGCTCAGTTGAATCGGTGGTCCCTATTTTCCTTGCTGCTTACATGTTCGGGGCCATCTCCAGTCATCCTGATATTTATCTCTCCACTGGACCCAAATGGCTCCTAAGGAGAGAGTAACACTGATGACTTTGCACAGCCCTCCCTCACTTAAATCCAATTCACTTTCAAGCCATGACATCACCTTCCTGATGTCATGGTCCTCATGGAGAACAAAGTATAAGCAACAATGCCAATCAATTGTATAATCTTGTTGATTTTACCAATATACTATGAAACTGGTTTGTAAGATAAGCAGGAGTGAAATTATATAGGTCTTCACAAGTTGTGAAGCTCATACCTTGAATGGTGCTCAGAAATAGATCAGAAGACTCAGCCTTCCCCTTTTCTTCACTCTCACTGCCACCACCCAAACTCAAGTCCAGTCACTTTGTTTTTTAAATCCTAATTCACCTAGCTACCAAATAAAGCATATATTCAGTTATACACAGAGAAGGGAACCCCTTACTGCCTCAGAGAAGCCTTCCAACTCTCTTTTGAGAATCTCACTCTACTGTTGCGGAGTGACATATCCAACTCCATATTGCTGCCTTAATCTCTGGCTCCTCGCTGCTGCAATTACTGGAGCAGGGCTTCTCCTAGGAGACTGGATTGGCAAAGGTTCTATCATGTCAATATTCTAATTAGGGTATAGGGAAGATGTACTTAATATAACTTCCTGAAAACCATTAGTACCTCCTTACTCCTTAAAGGATGAAATCCAAGCTTCTTAACCTACTCTAGGATTTGGTTCCAACCTTCCTTTCTAGCTTTATTTCATATCTCTGATGTTCTAGCCATACCAAAACCACTAGCTATTCACCAATCCTGACCAACACTCTTTTACCTCCATGGATTTGCATAGATTACATTCCACATTTGGGATTTACTCTCTTCAAGTTTTCTCCTCTTCAAAGGCTCCTCTAAGAAGACTCTACTATCTCCTTTGTGAAGTCTTCCATGATTCTTTCCCCTCCACTTATTAGTACTCACTCTCTCTTCAAAATACCTTGTATTTTCTTATCCATGTATATATTTCTCCTCCTCCAGGAAGATGTAAGCTCTTTGAGGACAGGAAGTATTTCATTTTTGTCTCCTTCTACAGAGACAACTGTTTTCCCAGTTTAAGGGAAAAGAAACTACACAAATAGACTCTTTAGCTTGATGATTATTCACTCCAATAGAATCTATTTTCCCTTTTCAGTCAAACATGAAAGCCCTTCGAATAAAAAATTCAGTGTGAATCTATCCTCCCAAGACTTCACCTAGACAAGAAGAATGGAATGAGGATTGGGATATAAAAGAATTTAAAGGGGGAAGGATGGTTTGGAATGACAGTTTTCTTTTTTTCTTTTTTTATGTGTGTGTGTGTCTTATAGATACAGATTAGATTGATAGATAGTAGATAGATAGTTATAGGTAGGTGTAGATGATAGATGATAGATAGAGATAGATGAGTATAGCTATACATATCTCAGAGGTTTTTGTAATGAGTATTAAACAAAAAAGGAGAAAAGAATAAATAATAATAATAAATGTCTTGGGCTATCAAAAACTGTTAATTGGTTGGTATAGCACAGTGCCTCGAACAAAGTAACCCCTTAACATATGCCCATGTTGAACTGAATTGAATGTGAATTAACAAGTAGCATCTGACTCTAGCTTTCTGTGATCTACTTTGAGTCTTCTGATCTATTTCTAAGTGCCATTCAAGGTATGGGCTCCAATTTGTGAAGACCTATATAGTTTCACCCCTGCTTATCTTACAAACCAATTTCATTCCTATGTGCCCTGTGTGACTCTCAAAATAGATTCCTAGAATCAGAGTTTAGGGAACTGGAGACAGGGCATGTTCCTTTCAAATCTCACATCTCCTTTGGAATACTCTTTCAAAAATGATTGTCTAATCTACTTGTGTTAATAGAATCAGACACATTATTTAAAATAATTCTGCATTTTAAAACTTTTTTTTATTTTAACAAGTACAGTATAACATGGAAACAAAGAAAACAGGTATCTATATGTGATATTTTGTTTTTAGGATTCTAGGAGGAGAAAGTGTAAATAAGAACAAAACAAGCTTACCTTCCATTCAAATTATTTGCATTTACAAATTATAAATTTATCTATTACCTTAATTTGGGAGGGGTGGCATATTAGGCTATTAACTGGTATAGGGAGCTCCTGATGGGGAATTCCCTCTGCCAATGCAGATGGTCACTTTCTCTTCTGAAGTCTTAGGGAGTTGTTTGAGGCACTGAGAGACTGATTGAATTGCTCAGAATCACGCAGTCAGTAAGTGTCAGAGTTGGGACTTGACCCAAGTCTTTCTGACTCTGAAGCCAGCTCTCTATCCCCTGTGCCATATTGCTTCCAACTTAATATTTAACTTAAATTTAACAACAGGGATAACTGACATCCATTCTTAAACAAAATGTTCCATAGTTTCACCTTCCTGGGGACAGATACTAACAGTAGACTAAGTGTTAGCACTATCAGAGAAGTAGGCATCATCCCAGCTAAGAGTAGTTGAGGGCTTTGTCAACCCTAAAATAGAAAAAAGACAAAGCTGGGTTTCTTTACATTGTGGCCTTTCAGCAGTGAGTGAGAGCAGCATCACTCAGAATATATAAAAACTGTTGCCTATGGCCAGTAGATTAATCGAGCTAGTAAACCAGGTACTTACATATGGCTTCAACTGTTCATATAGAGCAAGAGTCAGACCTAAGAAAGCATCTGGGCTTGGAAATGGCTGTATTGACTGGGTTCCTCAGAATATATAATTGCATTTCCATGTCATTTCCTGGCATGCTAACTACCAGCAGTGTATACGGGGTGGGGCGGAACCCCTTGACATAGATTCCATTATGTCAGCCCCCTCTCATGAGTCATGGGCCACCTTTTCTCTCTCAGGGCTAGCTTTCTTACTCCAACCTATTCTCACACTGACAGGTCTAAGTTCCTAGAGAGGACCATCACCATGCAGTTATACTCAAATCTCTAGGGATAATAGGTGTAACACATTTTGGGGAGAAATATACTCTCTATACCCACCACTTTAGCTACTGAGCCCCCACCAATGTGATTCCATTAATAGAAACTAGCTACTCGCAATGATGATACTTCAAAGCTAAAATATAATATTTACTTTAAAATAATGCAAAATAAATAATTACAAACATCACAGGTTTCATATATTAAATAAAATACAGGAATAGTAAGTACATTACAATCCATATGCAAAACTGGGTTTGTATGCACTATCTCTGTGGGTGAGTACACACAGAAATCAGGAAGGGAAATAAATGAGGGAAGAAAACCATATGCTCAAGATAACTTACAACCTCAGGTTTTTATTTCAGTTATCCGTTCAGGGATATCTGTACCACATGAAAATTTCTTTCCTAACTGTTCCCCTTTTGATACTTGCTACTCTCTAGCAGGGAAAATCCTTTCCTCTTCTATCCTTAAATCAATGGAACACTGACAATCACTTTAACTCATAATCATCCTTAAAAGGGTGTTAGAAAAGTGTTACACAGTGAAATTGTCTAGAAGTTTTCTTTGATGTAGAGAATTTCAAAGTTCATCAAGATAGTTCTCTCTGGGCAATACAGACAAGGCTAGTCAGCTCTTCCCTCACCAGCACACTAAATCATCTAATTAGCTTGTAGCGAATACAACTCATAGCAAAGTAGCTAGTGTTGCCACTCTGGCCAAGGCAGACAGGTCTAGCCAGCTCTTCACTCTTGAGGATTCTGTATTTTCCAATTAGTTCTCAACATCCCTTCTTATACATCAAAGGATTCACAAAACCTGTCTTTCTCCTTTCTGCTTTTCTGTTTCAAACCAATGATGAAAGAAGAGAGCAATGGGAACTTCAGAGTGCCTCAAGGTGGAACTAAAAGATCAATAGCTAGAACTGAAACTCTCTTCCAATGAACTCCATTCTTTATTTGTCCAATCAGAAACTAGCATCAGAAGCTTTTTGTCAGCTCCTGCTTTTGGTTTCTTTACACATGGATGGACAGAGCTGCTTTTCTACTCACTGCCCCCTTTTCCTCTTCTCCCTTTCCATCCAAGCAGAGTCATTTGGTGTTCACAGACTCCCTTTTTGCTTATGAGTTGAAAACTCACTAAATCCCCTGTATGAAAACAACAGCTCTCTTTCCATCATCCTTTATTTACTAATAAGCTATAAAATTTTCATTTTTTTTGAGTTTTATCTTCTTAAGTTTTAGAACAGTTATAGTCCATTGTCAACTTTTCATAATATTCCTAGAAAACAGTGCAAAAGTAAAAAACACAAATGTTGATGCATTGAACCTACGGGAAATAGGGTATTAGGTTCCTACAACCACCAAAAACAGTAATCTTTTGTTAGAGATTGCTGAAAATACACTTTTTTGCATATAATTCTTTAAAATAAAACATCAATTATGATATTATGTACTTTTTCCCAACACAGTAACCTTGAAATGATCCATAAAATGCAGGGGAGAGGAAAGGCAACTCTGCATAGGAAGGGGAGAAGTCTGTGATATCAGAAGAACCCTGAGGTCAAAAAGGGGAAGGGGTAAACCTGCCATCTCCAATCTCCCTTGTAACTTTGGTTGAACTGTGCCCCTATGAAAAGCACATGTCTTGGGGTGAGTTCCCTTCCCAGGCTTGGAACTCCTACCTGGGGGCCACCTGCCCAAGCATGTTGAGGGAGGGGGGTGAACACCATGTCATTTATCCACAAACTTAGCTGCTTTTCTATTTTTTCAATTCCCTCAAGGCACACCTGAGAGGTTACTTTAACACTTTCTGGAACAGATTCTCAAACAACTTTTATGAATATTTTCTTCCTTCTTGCAGATATAAATATGCATGTGGTGCCTCTCATTTTTCTTAATGTGTGGGTTGCTGACCCCCAAGTGAAAACGAGGTTGCTAATGAAAATTAAACTTGCAAATGTTGAGGATTGACTGTCAATGCAAGCAAGGGCCGGGGTGGGAGGTGGGGGAAGAGAGGAACCACAATTCCCTACAGCTACAGTCATTTATCATTTCTCAAAATGTTCCTTTTCCAGATTGTGTTTCTGACAACTCTTATTTATACTCATATTTTATGTGTTTAAGAAACAAAAGTTAATTCCTTTTTTAATAAACAAAAGTTTATTCACTTTCTCTGTCTTTTCTAAACTATCAAATTATTTACATACAAAAGAGGCATCACTCTACATCCTTTATAAGATGATTTAAGCCTTTACATTGATTCCACAATTCATTTTCTTTCCTGGAATAGCTTATAGCCCACCTGAAAACTGTCTTTCTTTATACATGGATTTTAGTAGTTTTATTATACCCAAGTTCTTTCCTATTCTTCCACATCACCAAGCTGTTGATCTATGAAAGAGGAAACACCTTATATTGTTTTACCTCCTTTACCATTTAACTTAATTCTTTACTTTATGCAAATGTAATTTTTCTGCTTTTTTTTAAAGCACCAAATTGTTACATATGAAAAAGCAATACTTAAAGAGACAATACCTAACACATATTTTTATATACCTATATATGGTCATGCTATCAGATAGAACGCAAAATCTGTAAGGGCACTGACTGTTACCTTTTTTTTTTTTCCTTTGTATCCTCAAGGCTTAGCACAATGTGTATTATATATTAAGTGCTTAATACAAGTTTACTAATGAATTAATTGATTATTTCAGCATCACCACCTGCCATCTCAACTCTACTAGTCTAGGGAATAGTGGCACGAACTGCTTCCTGATCAGGATAGGCTGACAACTCTTTAGTTATAACCAGAACACGCAGCTAACACAAGTCAAGAAGAGTGCTCCCAGGATTAGAGTGCCTTTTCTTTTTGACAGGTATCATTGAACAAAAATCACAGATCTCTTACAAATAACTTCTACTTAGATTTCCCAAAAATCCTCTCTGGATCAATATGCATTTTGAGATAGAACAAAAGGTGAGGGAGGCTTTTTTCTGTACCTCTCTAGCCCAAATTTCTGCTTTTATTATGCATATATGTCAGCATCAAAGCCCTACTCCCTTAGTGGTGTGTTGTAGCCAGCAAAAATAGGAAAAACAATACTTGCACTGTCTATTTCACAGGACTATTGTGAAGAAAATGCTTTGTAAAATCTAAAGCACTGTAAGAACGTAGATTTTTGCTGTCATTGGCTTATTTGATCAGATTAAACTCTTAATCATTAGCCCAAGTTGGAAAGCAGACAGATATACTGTGATGGGGAGTCAGTCAAAAAACATTCATTAAATACCTATTATGTGCCAGACACTATGCTAAGCATTAGGGATAGGAAGAAAGGCAAAAAGAAAGTACCCTCAAAGACCTCACAATCTAATGGGAAAAATAACATGCAAACAACTATGTATAAACAGGCTCTATTCCAGGTAAATAAGAAGTAATTAAGAGAGGAAAGGCTTTGGAATTAGGAGGAATATCCAAAGGCTTCTTGAAATAGGTGGAATTTTAGATGGAATTTGAAGAAAGCCAGGAGGCAGAGATGCTAAGGGAGAGCATTCCAGGCATGGGGGACAATTAGAGAAAGTGGTGGGAGTCAGGAGATATAGTGACTTGTTTGAGGAACAGTAAGGAGACCAGTGTCATTGGATCAAAGAATGGTGGAGAGTAGGAAGAAAGGGAGGAAGGTGCAGGGAATAAGAAGACTGGAAAGGTAGAAGGAAGCTATGCTTTGAAAGTCAAACAGAACATTTTGTATTTGATCTTGGAGATGATGAGGAACCACTGGAGTTTACTGAGTAGGGTAATGATATGGTTGGGGGCAGCTAGGTGGCACAGTGGATAGAGTGACAGGCCTGGAATCAGGAAGACTCATCTTCCTGAGTTCAAAACTAGCCTCAGACACTTACTAGCTGTGTGATCCTGGGCAAGTCTCTTAACCCTGTTTGCCTCAGTTTCTTTATCTGTAAAATGAGCTGGAGAAGGAAATGGCAAACCATTCCAGTATGTTGGTCAAGAAAATCCCAAATGAAGTCACAAAGAGTTGGATACAAGAATAATGGTTGGACCTATGCTTTAGTAAAATCACTTTGGCTGTTGAATGGAGGGTAGAATAATGGGAAAAGACTTCAGGCAGGCAAACCTACCAGTAGTTTATTAAAATAGTCCAGGAGTGAGGAGATGAGGGAATGTACCAAGGTGATAGCAATATTAGAGGAGAGAATGGGGCATATTCAAGAGATGCTGCAAATATTAAATTGATTGGTTTTGGCAACAGATTGGATATAAAGTGTAAGCAATAGTGAAGACTCAGGGAGACACCTAGGTTTTGAGACTGAGGGATTGGGAGGATAGTGGCATCATTAATAGCAATACTGAAGTTTGGAAGTGGGGAGAATTTGGGGGACTTGAGAAAGGTCTCAAGTCTGGGATCTCAGTTGACTTGAACCATGATGAGGGATTTTGAGGATCCATGGGTAATCAGGAAGATTACACAGTCATCATATACCTAAGCCAAAAGGAAAGAAGGAGAAAGGAGATAACTGAAATGAGGCTAGGGGAAGGAAACAAAGGAAATTAATTTCATATTTGTGTCAGCTATTTCCTGGAAAGTCATTTGGATAAATCGTAAGATATTGCTTTTTCCAGGTACTGGGAAGTAATCTTATAATTAGTATATGACTTAGTGTTATCTCTCTGCCATCCAAGTCAGCAGGCCATTGGTAGAAAGAAAACCCCTGAGTACTTAGAAGAGATGGCTTTCAACCTGAAGCTGCCCTGTGTGACTTTAAGAGAGATTCTAGATTCTCCTCCCTTTCCTGAGAACATTAGCTTTTCCTCTTAGCTAGGAGGGAAGAGGAAAATGAGAAATGATGAAAACCATATCCTTCATCTGTAGCATAATAGAAAGTGTATTGAACTGGGGAGCTTGTGAATCTAATATTGACTCTGCCATAGCTAAGGCAAATCACTCTACATTTTTGAGCCTCAGTTTCCATGTCCTTAAATTTTTAGAACTTGAAGGGATCTTAGAAATGATCTTTTAGGAAGGGCAGATTGAAGGAGGTGGTGGTCAGAAACAAAACACTGGTGAGTAAGGACGGGGTGAAAGGAGAGAGAGAAAAAAGTATAAACAGGAAAAATAAGACAGAGGGAAATACACGGTTAGTAATCATAACTGAATGTGAAGAGGATAAACTCTCTGGTAAAACAAAGCAAATAGCAAAGTGTATTAAAAACCAGAGTGTATTAAAAACCAGAATCCTACATCCTACCAGAATCATACATCCTACAATCCTACAGAATCCTACAAATGTGTTTACAAGAAACACATTTGAAGCAGAGAGACACATGCAGAGTAGAGGTAAACGGCTGGAGCAGAATATGTTATGCTTCAACTGAAGTAAAAAAAAACAAGGGTAGGAATCCTGATTTCTGACAAAGAAAAACAAAAATAGATCTAATTAAAAGAAATAAGGAAGGAAACTACATCTCACCAAAAGGGACCATAGACAATGAAGTAATATCAATACTAAACATATAAGCACCAATGGTATAGTATCCAGATTTCTAAATGAGACATTAAATAAGTTACAGGAAGAAATAGATAGTAAAACTATACTAGTTGGGGACCTCAACCTCCCTCTCTCAGAGCTAGATTAAATCTAACCACAAAACAAACAAAAAAAGCTATGGAAGAAACAGAATTTCAGAAAAGTTAGATGCAATAGACTTCTAGAGAAAATTGAATGGAGGTAGGAAGGAACATACCTTCTTCTCAGCAGTGCATGTCACCTACACAAAAACTGACCATGTGTTAGGGCATAAAAATCCCACAATCCAATGTAGCAAGGCAGTAATATTAAATGCATCCTTTTCCGATCATGATGCAATAAAAATTACATGTAATAAGGAGCCATGGAGAGATAGATTAAAAATTAATTAGAAACTAAATAACCTAATCCTAAAGAACGAGTGGGTAAAACAACAAATCATGGAAACAATCAATAATTTCATCAAAGGGAATGACAATAATGAGACAACATATCAAAATTTATGGGATATAGCCAAAGCAGTCTTTATGGGAAATTTTATATCTCTAAATGTTTACATGAATAAAAGAAAGAAAGAGCAGATCAATGAATTGGGCATGCAATTTAAACAGCTAGAAAAAGAAAAATTAAAAATCCTTAATTAAATACCAAACTAGAAATTCTGAAAATCAAAGGAGAGATTAATAAATTTGAAAGTAACAAAACTATTGAACTAATAAATAAAACTAAGAGCTAGTTGTATGAAAAAACCTCAATAAAGTAGATAAACCTTTCATTAATTTGACTAAAAAAGAAAAAAAGAAAAAAGAAAACCAAATTACCAATATCAAAAATGAAAAGAGCGAATTCGCCACCAATAAAGAGGGAATTAAAACAATAAATAGGAGCTATTTTGCCTAACTGTATGCCAATAACTTTGACATTCTTAGCAAAATGGATAAATACTTACAAAAATACAAATTGCCCAGATTAACAGAAGAGGAAATAGAACACTTAAATAATCCCATTTCAGAAAAAGAAATTGAAAAAAGCCATCAATGAACTCCCTAAGAAAAAATCTCCAGGGCCAGATGGATTTACAAATGAATTCTACCAAACCTTTAAAGAACAATTAATTCCAATACTGTATAAACTATTTGGGAAAATAGGTAAAAAAGGAGTCCTATCAAATTCTTTTTATGATACAAATATGGTGCTGATACCTAAACCAGGAAGAACCAAAACAGAAAGAAAATTATTGACCAATTTCCCTAATGAATATAGATGCAAAAAATTTAAATAAAATATTAGCAAAGAGATTACTACAACTTATCTTGAGAATGGTACACTATGACCAAATAGGATTTATGCCAGGAATGCAGGTCTGGTTCAGTATTAGGAGAACTATAAACATAATTGACCATATCAATAACAAAACTAACAAATCATCTGATTATCTCAAAAGGTACAGAAAAAGCTTTGGACAAAATACAACACCCATTTCTATTAAAAAAACATTAGAGATCATAGGAATAAATGGAATTTTCCTTAAAATGATAAGTAGCATCTATCAAAAACCATACGCAAGCATTATATGTAATGGGGATAAGCCAGAATCATTTCCAACAAAATCAGGGGTGAAACAAGGATGTACATTATCACCACTGTTATTCAGTATTGTACTAGAAATGTTAGCTTTAGCAATAAGAGAAGAAAAAGAAACTGAAGGAATTAGCATATGCAAAGAAGAAACAAAGCTATCATTCTTTGCAGATGATTTAATGGTATACTTGGAGAATCCTGGAGAATCAAATAAAAAACTACTTGAAATGATAAATAAATTTAGCAAAGTTGCAGCATATAAAATAAGCCCACATAAATCATCAGCATTTCTATATATTACTAACATAGCCCAACGGCAAGAGATAGAGAAATTCCATTTAAAGTTACTGTAGACATTATGAAATATTTGAGAGTCTACCTGCCAAAACAAACCCAGGAACTATATGAACACAATTACAAAACACTTTTCACACAAATAAAGTCAGATCTAAATACTTGGAAAAATATCAGTTGCTCCTGAGTAGGCTGAGATAATATTATAAAAATGACAATACTACTTAAATTAACTTACTTATTCAGTGCCATACCAATCAAACTACCAAAAAATTCTTTATAGAGCTAGAAAAAATAATAACAAAATTCATCTGGAAGAACGAAAGGTCTAGAATATCAAGGGAAATAATGAAAAGAAATGCCAGGGAAGGTGGCCTAGTCACACCAGATCTTAAATTGTATTATAAAACAGCAATCATCAAAAGTACTTGGTATTGGCTAACAAATAGAATGGTGGATCAGTGGAATAGGTTAGGTACACAAGACACAATAGTCAATGACTATAGTAATCTACCATTTGATAAACCCAAAGACTACAGCTTCTGGGACAAGAACTCACTATTTGACAAAAATTGCTGGGAAAACTGGAAAACAATATGGCAGAAAGTAGGTATAGACCAACATTTATCCCATCTACCAAGATAAGGTCAAAATGGGTACACGATTTAGATATAAAGGCTGATACTATAACCAAACTAGGAGAGGAAGGAATAGTTTACCTGTCAGATTTATGGAAAACAATAGAATTTATGACCAAATAAGAGATAGAGAACATTATGAAATGTAAAATGGATAATTATGATTACATTAAATTGAAAAGGTTTTGCACAAAGCAAATGCAACCAAGATTAGAAAGGAAGCAGAAAGCTGGGAAACAATTTTTTACAGTCAGTGTCTCTGATAAAGGCCTCATTTCTAAAATACATAGAGAACTGAGTTAAATTTATAAGAATACAAGTCAATCCCCAATTGATAAATGGTCAAAGGATACGAACAGGCAGTTTTCAGATGAAGAAATTAAAGCTATCTATAGTCATATGAAAAAATGTTTTAAATCACTATTGATGAGAGAAATACAAATCAAAACAACTCTGAGGTACCACATCACACCTATCACATTGGCTAACATGACAGAACAGGAAAATGATAAATGTTGGAGAAGATGTGGGAAAATTAGAACACTAATGCATTGTTGGTGGAGTTGTGAATTGATTCAGCCATTCTGGAGAGCAATTTGTAACTATGCCCAAAGGGCTATAAAACTGTGCATATCCTTTGATCCAACTCTTTGATCTAGGGCTGTATCTCAAAGAGATAATAAAAATGGAGGAAAGACCCACATGTACAAAAATATTTATAGCAGCTCTTTTTGTGGTGGCAAAGAATTGGAAATTGAGGCGATGCCCATCAATTGAGGAATGGCTAAACAAATTGTAGTAGATGAATGTAATGGAATCATTATTGTATTGTATTGTATTGTATTGTATTGTATTGTATTGTATTGTACAAGAAATGATGAGCAGGCAGACTTCAGAAAAACCTGGAAAGACTTACATGAACTGATGCTGAGTGAAGTGAGCAGAACCAGGGGAACATTGTACACAGTAACAGTAACATTGTGTTATGATGAACTGTGATAGACTTAGCTGTTCTCAGCAGTACAATGATCCAAGACAATTCCAAAAAATTCATAATGGAAAATGCTATCTACATCCAAAGAAAGAACTATGGACTCTGAATGCAGATCTAAGTATACTATTTTCACTTTATTTTTTTTTGGGAGGGGGGCATTGTTCCGTTTCTTCTTTCACAACATGACTAATGTGGAAATAAGTTTAACGTGATTGCATATGTATAACCTATATAAGATTGTTTCCCATATTGGGAGGTGGGGGAGGGAGGTAGGAAGAAAAATTTGGAATTCAAAATCTTATAAAAATGAATCTTGAAAACAACTATAAAAATTATATACTATTGAAAAAAGAGGAATGATCTTCTAGATGTTCTTAACCTGGGGGTCCATGGACTTTTTTGGTTTTTCTTTAAATTGTTAGCATATTTTTCAATATAATTGATTTTCTTTGTAATGCTACATATTTCATTTTATGCATTTTAAGACATTATTCTGAGAAGGTACTCATGGGCTTCACCAGGCTGATGTAAAAAAAGTTAAGAAGTTATATCAACATTTTCCAGACAAAGAAATTGAACCCAAGAGAAGATCCGGGACTTTCACAGTGTTAGCGTTGGTAAGAAATTGGAGATCAGACTGAAGACCAAGCCTATTACTTGAGTTCTAGTGATCTTTCTACTACACAATACTGCCAATAAGGATAAGAAACTAAGTTTTAACTATCTCACCAGGTAGCGTCAGTTTAAAATAAGATAATCTACGTGAAAAGGCTTGGAAATATACAAAACACAAAATATTTTTAATAATAAGACATAATTTTTAAATGAAATCCAAGTTCATGGTGACAGCTGAGAATATGAAAAGGCAAGAAAACAATTATTTATGAAGCCTCTGCCACGTGTCAGGCCCTCCTTTAAGCTCTTTAAAAATATTATCTCGTTTGATCCTCGTGTCAACCCTGGAAGGTAGGATATTATTATTCTTGTTTTACAGAAGAGGAAAGAAACTGAAGCAAACAGAGGTTAGGTGACTTTCTGAGGGTCACATAGCTAGTAAGTGTTGGAGATTAAATCTGAACTCAGGCCTTCCTGTCTCCAGCACTCTGTCCACTGTACCACCTAGCTTCCCTGAAAGTGCTTTAGAATCTTCCATTCTTTGTGAACCCTAAGCGGGGACAGTCATTCCTAAACTTACTGCAAGGCCTGTAACTTGTGTAACTAAGCAAATTCATTCTTAAGACACAACCAAAGGAATTTCCCAAAGGAATGAGCATGAATTGGATACAAAAGCAAACTGGATGGTGAAATCTGCCTTACAACAGGCTATGATCATGGTGTAGCAGCACAGACCATTGCAACCCCCTTTCTTTCGATTGACACATCCTATCTACATAAAAGCCAGAGGTTTGAGCCACCCATGAGGTAGTAGCACACAGCATGCATTAGCAAATGTTTAGGTGAGAGATCAGAACTGTGGGGCACAATACCAATTAGATAAGACCAGTGGAGAGATATGGTTGTATCAGCTATGTTTAAAAGGGAGGGATTGAACATATAGGAAAGTACTTTTTTTATCTTTCATGTATTCAACTGGAGCTTATGTTGATATATGGTCTGAGTTACTGGTCTAAACCTAATTTCTGCCAGGCCACTTTTCAGTTTTCCTAGTAGTTTTTGTAAAATAGCAAGTCCTTTCCCCAGTAACTGGAGTCTTCTCTGTGTGTGTGTGTGTGTACGTGTGTGCGTGCGCGCACACATGTACTCCTAGGGGTTCTTTTTGCTTCTGTGTTCCTAATTGAAGACTTCAAAATATATTTTGATATTCCCTTAAATACTCTTACTTCCCAGTTTCTCCATCTATTCTACTCCCATGAACTACTCAGATGGGAATAATCAATGTTGGAGAGTTTGTTAAAAGACACACACACTGGTGGAGCTGTGATTTTGATCCAAACATTTTTAGAAAGTGATTTAGAATTACGGCAAATAAAATTACTAAAATGTTTATACTGGTTTTTTTTTTTTGTTAACCTGGAGATTTCATTTAGAGACATATGCCTCAGGTGGTCATTGATAAGAAAAAAAAAGACTTCATATAGATCAAAATAATTATAGCAGTACTTTTTGTCGTAGCAAAGAACTGGAAACAAAAAGAAGCCCATTGATTAGAGAATAGCTAAACAAATTGTGGTGCATGAATGTAATGGAATATTACTCTGTTGTAAGAAACACCAAACATATTGAATATAGAAAAAAAACATAGAGATGTGAATTGATACAAACTGAAGTAAGCAAAGCTAGGAAAATAGTGTACACAGGAATTATACCCATTTAAAGAGAAGGGGGAAAAAAACTTCAAAACACTTGAAACTAAACGTTGTGACTATAAAAAACAAGTATGATCCCAAAGAGGAGATGAGACCTCCCCTCAACCTTTTGCAAAGTTGGAGGTCAGGGGTGCACAAGTGTGGAACATTGCACATAACATCAGATTTTTGGTTAATAAGAGTTAATGATTTTTTCTTTTTCTTTAAAAAAATCTTTCTTATAAGAGATAGTTTTCTAGAAGGAGAAAGGGGAGGCTTGAGAGAGGGTAGGAAGAAAGGAAGAAATCTAGGCAAATTAAAAAAAGATGGAAGATAGCAATAAATTTGTTTCTAAATGTAAAAGGTCAAAATTATTGAAAAATTGAAAAAAATAATTTTAGTTCATAAAATATTACTATGATTTCTCTGAAACTTTTGAAATATGATCTTCAAAAGTCTAGGATATATGTCAGACTATATTCAGCTTTCTTCTCTTTCTGTGTCACAAATTCTGATTTGTGTTCATTTCACTTCCCAGATTCCTATCACTTCCATCCCCCAAACCAGGTTTTCTTTGTTCATGATAATTGCATCTAGAATATGATTTACCATCATTAGTTCCTCTGCCTTTTGAAGAATTGAATAATTATTATGGGAAATGGAGAAATTAACTGTTCAGTTTTAGGAGAGGCAGAGACAGAGACAAGGAGACAGAGAAAGAGAATCAGATACAGAGAGACAGAGATAGAGACAGAGACAGAAAGAGGTCAAGCAGATGAAAAGGACAGAACAAAAATGGCTAAAGGGAGCTGATATTAAGATAAGCAAAGAAGTAATAAGAAAGCAGGAAGATGCCTCAAAGGAATTCAATTCACCTGATTCAGATGAGCTATATCATAAGATAATGTCACAATTGGCACATGTTTGTAGAGCCATTGTCAGTTATTCTTTGTATGATCATGGAGAATTGGTGAGGAACAAATGTTCTATTTTTCAGAAAGACAATAGGACAGATTCTACAAACTCTTAGGTCAGTGACCATGATTTTGATTAAAAAGATGATAAGTGAATATCTGGAAAAGGAGGGGGTGACCCACAATTAGCATTTCTATATACTACTAACAAAACCCAGCGGGAAGAGATAGAAAGAGAAATTCCATTTAAAATAACTGCAAAAATATATAATATTTGGAATTTAAATGCCAACGGACTTTGTGAAAACAACTGCAAAACATTCTTCACACAAATAAAAACAGATCTAAACAATTGAAGAAATATCAATTGCTCATGGGTAGGTGAGCCAATGCAACAAAAATGACAAGTCTACATAAATTAATTTACTCATTCAATGCCATCCAATCAGTCTATCAAAGACTTATTTTATAGAACTAGAAAAAATGATAACAAAATTCATCTGGAAGAACAGAAGGTCAAGAATATCAAGGGAATCAATGAAAAAAAAATGTGAGGGAAGATGTCCTAACAGTTCCACATTTCAAACTACATTACAAAGTCATAATCATTAAAACAATTTAGTAGTACCTAAGAAATAGAGTGGTGAATCAATGGAATAGATTAGGTACAGTAATAAAGTACCATAGTAATCTAATCTTTGATTAATCTAAAGAGCCAGGCTTTGGGGGTAAGAATTCACCATTAAAAAGAAATTGCTGGGAAAACTAGAAAGTAGTTTGAATGAAAGTAGGCATAGACCAGCATCTCATACCATATACCAAAATAAGGTCAAAATGGGTGAATGATTTAGACATAAAGGATGATAACATAAGTAAATTAGAAGAACATCAGAAAATGTACCTGTCAGGTCTATGGATCAGGGAAGAGTTTTTGACCAAACAAGAGATAGAGAGGATCACAAGAAGCAAAAGGGATAATTTTGATTATGTAGAATTAAAAAGGTTTTGCACAAACAAAACTAATGCAGCCAAAATTAGAAGGAAAACAGGAAACTGGGGGAAAATTTTACCCCCAAGCAAGATTCTCTAATAAATGCATCATTTCTCAAATATATAGGGAACTGGGTTAAATTTATAAAAAAATGAAGGCCATTTCCCAATTGATAAATGTCAAAGGATATGCATAGGCAGTTTTCAGAAGAAGAAATCAAAGCTGAACTCAGGTTTTTCTGACACACTGCTAGTATGGATGGCTTAATCTTTACAGCATTATAGATATAAAAGACATGTTCATAACTTCACACTTAGAGGACAGAAGCTTAATTCAGAGAGACTGGGTTCCTTGTTTTGAATTAGTATGTGGGTAATTACACTAACATTCATGTCCATTCAATAAAAATTAGTTAGTCTTATCTACTTAGCTAAAATTTCAGGCATATTCTACTAAGAATTTATCCAAAAGGAAGCTTTGGAATGCCTAGCTATTAGACAGGTTTTCCAATACTAATGTTGCCATAGTCCCAGGGCATAGTGACAAGGAAAACCTTGAAAAAGTCTCTCAAGAAACTTTTAATCTCATTATTAAAAGTACATAAATATCTTATTGCTTGTGTGATATTATATAGTTACTTACTCAGTGCTTTTCCAAGATGACATTCACATTACTCAAAGTCCTGCCATGGCTTCCAGCCTAGATAATGTTGTTGTTAATGTTGAGTCATTTCAGTTGTGTCTTCATGACTTCATGACTCTTCATAACCGCATTGGGGGATTTCTTGGGTGAGGGAAATCTCCCAAAGGCTTAAAAAGAGATTGAAAGATACAGTGGGGAGGAAGCTTTTAACTTCTTGGCTGCAGGCCCTTTGTTCTTGTGCAAAATGCAATATCCATGTCAACTAGAGAACTCTGAAAGACAATGTGACCTTTCTCAAGCAACACACTGCAGCCTATTCTCTATCTCTCCCTCTCTGTCTCTCTCTCTCTGTCTCTGTCTCTGTCTCTCTCTCTCACACTTTCTCTGTCCCTCAATCTGTCTCTCTCATGCTCTCTCTCTGTGTGTTTCTGTCTCTTACTCTTTCTGCAACTCTGTCTCTGTTTGTGTCTCTCTCTCTCTCTTTACATACAAATGAAAAATTGAGGCCCAGAAATGGAATTCTGCCTAAAACCACCTAGGTGAAGTATAGTCCAGGTTATTTATTCAAATGTTTATTAAGTAGCAACTATGCAAGGCTTTGTACTAGACACTAGCGGTATAAAATAAATAAATAAATAAATAAATGAAACTGTTCCTACCCTCAAGAAACTTGCACATTAATGGGAGGGGAATGGGTGGGAATAACAGATATGTAGGTAAGTATAGGAGGTGGATCATGGGAGTTAGAAGATCAACTTGCTGAGCTTGCAAATGGTGGTCTTTTGTTGGGAATTTTAATTGTATTTTTCTAATGGTATGCATGGCTGTGCCCACTGACAACCTTGAGAGAACTGGGGGACATCTGCTGAGGCATTCTTTCCCCTAGAAGATAAGAACATATTAAGATTTACCTGCTGTGGTTGAATGGATGGGCTCAGACTGGATTAAGGGATAAATTGTTTGACTCTGCATCCCTTTGTGCAAGGCCTTTAAAAAAAAAAAGAGAGACTTTCTCATACATCTTGGCTCCCTTTGCCCCCTTCCCTTTCGTAAGTACAGCTCAGAACAAATCACTAAAATATTCATGACATACTACTCCTTCTCTAGGCTCTATTTGCCTTACCTATTTGTGTACTTGTGAAGCAATAGTCCCTGAAGGCAGGCATTGCCACAACTGAGCTTCCTCTCCTCTAGGTTAGCTGAATGAAATGTCTGGCAGTAAATGAAAAGGTGTGGGTGGACAGCTCATTAAGGATCATTTACCAAGGGTCTGACACCTACGGTTGTGATCCTCTAGACCAGGGATTCTTAACCTGAAGTTCAGTTCATGGGCCCCCAAGTGTGGATAGATTTTAGGGGGCTGGTGAACATAGATGGGAAAAATTACATCTTCTATAATTGGTTTCCTTTGTAATTCTATTTTATGCATTTTAAGTTGTGTTTCTAAGAAAGGGGTTAAGAGACTTCACCAGACTCCCAAAGAGGTCTGTGACACGTATACAAAAAGACTGAGAAGTCTTGCTCCAGCCACACTTTCTAGGTTGTATGTTATTGAATTTCCTGTTGAGGCCTCTTCTGTTTCTGGTCACACAGAAAAGTGAAACTGGAAAGTATGCTGTGAATTCAAATCTAAAAAATGAAAAAGGTCTTAACTGAGTTCTGTGCTTCCTTCTGTGATCTCTATTAAGTGATGGAGGTAGGTTAAAACATCTGCTTACACCTAGAGATGTTGAGTTCTTGTATCTAAAGTGCTTTGTGTGGCAGTCACCCCTAAATATATTGGGAATATTCCAAGTTCTTCCTACCAACAAGAGCCAATCTAATTTGGGATTCTGGCTTAGGTGCTATTTGAACCCAACTGTGAGATTCTATGCTTTCCATGTCACTAAGTATCACAAATGCTTGATTTAAATGCACTGCTGGGATACTCTAACATGTAGTAGATTTGGGTTCATATTCTGGCTCCACCACTGGCCTTGGGCAAGTCACTTTCTCTTGACTTTACTTTTCTCTTGTAAAATCAAGGGATTAGACTCAATGCTATTCTAAGGTCTTCTCTAGCTCTAGCATTCAGATACTCTAAACAGGTCATCCTAGACTAACTGTGCTTTCCCCTGAAGCCTCCCAAGAGTACTTTGCTACCCTGGAGCTATGAAATGCCCATGGCTTCTCTGTGGACGTGCTAATGCTGACCCAGACAATTCACCCCACCAGCTTATTTTAACAAGTAAAAATCCAGTTACCACATCACACCCATTCCTCATGTGAACTTGAATCCAACTATTTGTTTCTTGCCTGGGAAAGTGTATTCTAGCAGATCTATTTTTCTTGTGTGTAGTGCGTAATTCAAATATGCTTTGTGGCAAGTGTTTTCCTTTGACAAAGAAAAGAATGGATTACCCTTTCTCCCCAAATATTTACTCTGGTTTTCAAGTTTGGTCCATTGTAATCATTCCTACATTGGGAGAGGAGAAAATGAAGATGTTCTACGATTCACCTGCAAATTAAAAGATAAATTTATAATAGACTCAAAGGTTTAATCATGTTATATCAATAACTATATATATTTTATACTATGTGCTAAGTGCTGGGGCTATAAAGAAATACAAAAAATATGGTTTCTGCTCTCAAGGAAAGGCAACTAAGTGGCACAGTGGATAGAGTGCTGGGCCTGAAGTCAGAAAGACTCATCTTCCTGAGTTCAAATCTGGCCTCAGATACTTACTAGCTGTGTGACTCTGGGCAAGTCACTTAACCCTCTTTGCCTCAGTTTCCTCATCTGTAAAATGAGCTGGAGAAGGAAATGGCAAACAAACTTTTCTTTTCTTTATCAAGAAAACCCCCAATGGGGTCACAAAGAGTTGGACACGACTGAAATGACTGAACAACAACAGCAAAGCTCTCAAGGAGATTTCATTCTAATGGGAGACATGATATGCAAATAATTATGTACATAAAAGTTTTTGTTGTCGAGTCAGACGCTTTGTGACCCCATTGGGAGTTTTCTTGGCAAAGATGCTGGAGTGGTCTGCCATTTCCTTCTCCAGTCTAAAACCATGTGCAATGTGCAACACTTGTGGACTTCCCACCTCTGCAAAGGGGTTGGGTGGAGTTTTTTCTGTTTTTGAGCCGTGCTTGTTTTTTTATAATTTTGCAAGATTCATTTTTAATTTTTTTCCTATGTGTTGTTATTTCCACAATCATTGTGTGTATTATTTTCTTGGTTCTGTTAACTTCACTAGATCAGTTCATGTAGATCTTTCTATATTTCTTTGTATTTATGACATTCATCATTTCTTATAGCACAGTAATATTTTGTTACATTCATGTACCATAATTTGTTTAGCCATTTCCCAATCAATGGGCATCTACTTTGACTTCAATTCTTTGTTGATATGATATGATATGATAATAAAAAGTGTTGCTATGAATATTACAGTGAATGTGGACACATATTTTTCCTTGTTAATGGCTTCCTTAGGGTATAAAATTAGTCAAAGCCTGGTTTTGACTCTAGGAACAAAATGTTCCTCCCAGATTAAGTTTATCATTCCTAATCTTATCATCATTCTGCTAACTCAAGCCTTGAGTGACACCGCCTCCATTATCCTCTTCTCTCCTTGACTGGGAAGCCAGAGGGTGGAGTGAATGGGGTGCTCAGGAAGACTAGCATCTCTCGTGTGAGGGCTTGCCAAGCCTTTTTCAGAGCTGTTCATGTACCTTTGGTGTCCCAATTTCACCCAACTCTCACTGAAGCTCCAAGAAGCTCTAGCATACCCAGCAGCTATACCCCAGAAAACCCTCTCCACAGACAGGCTAAACCAAGGTGAGGGTAACCAAAAGGCCTCAAACCCATTGGTGAGTTAGTGGGATGTCTACCTCAAGCATGTGAATATTTCCCTCAGTGGAGTGGGTAGTTGAGAACAATTTGTTCCAACAGCCATGAAGGTGACTGAAGCAGGCTTGGTCTGACAGTGAAGACTCCAAGGTCATCCATTACATCCTGGGCCATTGCCAGTTGTCTTGACTTTTGTCCTGCCACTGGACTTCCATGACTCAGGTAGAGAGAGTGAGGCTGAGGACTTTGTCTAACTCTGCCTTACTTAAATCCAATTCACAGGCAAATCATCATCAGTGATGTTCTCTTCAAAAAAAGACAAACAACAATGGGTGGAATACCAAACTTCTCCCAAAGCCTTCCTTTATAGAGGGCAGAAACTGGACTTTTCAGGCTCACTCCACTCTGTATCTGTTGCTCTGCCTGGTTTCAAATCTACTGAACAAGATGCCCGTATGCTGGGCATACGTACAAAGGCTATTGTTGTAACTCAGTCATTTTTCAGTTGTGTCTACCTCTTCATGACTCCATTTGGGATTTTTTTGACAAAGGTATTAGAGTGGTTTGCCATTTCCTTCTGCAGCTGTTTTTACAGATGAGGAACTGAGGCAAATATGTGTTAAGTGACTTGCCCAGGGTCATGCAGCTAGTAAGTGTCTGAGGCTAGATTTGAACTAAGGTCTTCCTGACTCTAGATCCTGAGCTGTAACCACTGTGCAACCTACTTGCCCTAAGGACAGGTATGATCTTTCTTTTAATTTATTGTATCCCCAAGGCTAAGCACAGTGCCCTGGCACACAACAAGAATTTAATAAATATTTATTGGACTGGATACTGGATTGGATTGGAATCTCTGGGTCAAAGGGTTTGGACATTTTAGTCACTTTATTTGAACAATTCCAAATAATTTTGCAAAATGGCTATATTAATTCACAGATTCAACAATAATGCATGCATGTACTTGTCTTCCCACAATCCCTCCAACATTGACTATTGCCATCTTTTGTCATCTTTGCCAATTTGTAAGGTATGAGGTAAAACCTCAGGGTTCTGATTCGTATTTTTTAAAATACTAGTTATTTGGAAGATTTTTTCTTGTAGTTGTTAACAGTTTAAAATTCTTTTTTTTTTTGGAGAACAGTTCATATCTTTGATCACTTTAGTGGGGAATGGCTTTTGGTCATTGTGTATGTGTGTGTGTGTGTGTGCACGTGTGTGTGTGTGTATCTGTTAATAATTTATATATCTTGTCTATCAAAGCCTTTTCAGAAAAATTTAATGCAAAGATTTTTTCTCCATCCTTGTCTCATTCTAGGTTCATTAATTTTATCTGCACAGTTTTTCAGTTTCATGTAACCAAAGTTATTTACTTTATCTTTAGTAATTTCCTTTATCACCTGTTTGATTAAGAATACAAATGTCCGTAACTATGAGAAGTATGTGATCTGCTTCTCTTCTAATTTTTTTTATAGTATGATCTTTATTTTTAAGGTCACGTATTCATTTTAAATGTATTGTGGATTACAGTATATGGTCCTAGTCTAAGTCTCCTTTCCCTGAGTGTTTCCTAGCAGTTTTTTTTTATCAGATAAGGAGTTCTTTTCTAAGTAATTTATATTTTCCTTTAAGTTATGTATTATCTAACATTGGATTATTGAGTTGCATTGTTTTTGATTATACCCTGTCTAGTCTGTTTTATTGATCTATGTCTCTTATTTTTTTTTTAACTAATACAAGATAGATTGGATAACTGCTGCTATATAATATAGTTTGAAATCTAAAAGTGATATTTCTCCTTTGTCCCTACCTCTTTTCATCATCTCCCTTGATATTCTAGATCTTTTGTTTATTTTTCCAAATAATTTTTATTGTTTTTTAATATCAAGTTCTATAAGGTATCCCTTTGATAATTTGACTTGTATAGAATTAGAAGTGTATATCTAGGTCCAATTAGTGCAAATAATGAATCCCACAAAGTGGTCACAGACAATCCAGTTCACACTATAAAATATGGTAATTGGTTGCTGCCCATAAAAATATACAGCATGAATTAAAATAATGCAAGCATTTCACGGGAATTACTATTTGCACTAATAAGGACCTAGCTATAAATTAACTTTGGTGATATTGTCATGTTTATTGCATTGACACAGTCCAATAATGAGCACTGACTTCTTCTAGCTAGTTAAGCTGTTCTTTATTTCTTTAAGGAGTGCTTTGTGATTGAATCTATCAAAGTTTTTTTATATGCTGTGGTAGATTGATCCCAATATATTTTTGTAGTTATTTGAAATGAGATTTTCCTTTTTATTACTATCTCTTAGATTTTCTTATTATTATATAGAAATGCTATTGAATTTATTTTGAGAAATACTATTGAATTTTGAGGGTCTATTGTATAGCCTGCAACTTTGCTGAAGCTATTATCTTAATTATATTTTTGTTGATTTTCTAGGATTTTCCAAGTAAAACATGTCATCAGCAAATAGAGGTAGTTTTATCTTCTCTTTACCTAACTTCATGCTTTTAATTTTTTAAAATCTTGTGTTATTGCTTTTACTAGCATTTCCAGTACTGTATCAAATAGTAATGGAGAGAGTGCACATCCTTGCATTATTCCTGTATTTACCAGAAAAGGTTCTAATGCATTCTCATTGCATATGGTGCTTGCTTTTAGTTTTAAGTACTATTTTATGATTTAAAAAAAAAAAAGGTTCCTCTATGACTATACTTTTAGTATGATTAAGTATTGTACTTTGTTAGAGGCTTTTTTCTCATCTATTGAGATATTCATGTGGTTTTGGATTTTTAAAAAATATATAAATGATTAAGTATATTGTTTTCCTAATGTTGAACCATCCTTGAAACCCTGGTATAATGAATGATTTCTTACAAAAATCTCTACAGGTTGTTTGTTATTTCAAATCATTGAATTGATGTTCATTACTAACGTTGGACTGTAGTTCTACCTCTAATTTTTTATCCTTTCCTGATCTAGGCATTAGGCCTATGTTTTTCTCATAAAAGGAATTTGATAGAGTGGTTTATTTTTCACCTTTTGAGAATAATTCCTGTAGCATGGGTACTAATTGCCCTGATAGATTCATGACTGGGAGTCTTTTCTTTGGTAGTTCCTTGACAGCTAGTTCTATTTTCTCCTTTTCTGAAATTAAGTTATTTAAGATCTGTATTTGAGCTACTGTTAGTCTGAATATTTTATGTTTTTGAAGGTTTTCTTCTTTTGTGTATATGTTCTCAGTTTGTTAACACATAACTATGTATCCAAGGACCTAATTTTTCTTTGTATTTCTTCTGCCTTTGTTGTGATTTCTCCCTGTGGTTATCACAGTAATAATCATCTTTGAAGTTAGCTAGGCTAATCCTTAAACATCAGGAAAGGGGAAGAGAAGGCAATAAATATCTGCTATGTGCCAGGAACTATGCTAAGCACTTTATAAACATTATCTCATTTGATCCTCACAGTAAACCTGTGAGTTAGGTGCTATTTTTATCCACATTTTATAATTGAGAAAACTGAGGCAAACAGATTAGGTGACTTGCCCTGGGTCATACAAAGGTGTCTTAGGCTGGATTTGAACTAAGGTCTTCCTGACTCCAGGCCTAGTGCTCTATTCACTTTGTAACCTAGCATAAAGTTCATCACTAGGACCATACTTGAAGCACTCTATCTTGATAGAACTTGCTAGAGCTTGTAAGCCATTGGCATAGCCAATGCAGGGCTCTCCCTATGTCATAGTGGATGAGTATTTGAAGATAAAATACAAAAAGAATAAATGATGAGTCCTACATGGGGTCTAAAATAAATTTTATAAATACAGAGTTAGAGTGGCATAGCTTTGCAACTATTCATATGAAAAAGGTTTAACTGTTTTAGAATATTGCAAGTAAAACATGAATCAAGTATGACCCAGTATTTAAATAAACTAATCCAATTTAAGGTTACACTAACAGAAGCAGTGTCCTGTGTTAGGCCTCTTGCACCTGTCCTTGTTCAGGCTATATCTGAAACATCATGTTATCTTCTGGTTGAGACATTTTAGGAAGAATATTGACAAGCCAGAGTATGTTCAGTGGATGACAGCCAAGATACTGAAGGGACTAAAAACCATGACATAATTGACACAAATATATAATACCAAGAGTCATTCCCCAACAGATAAATGAAGGATAGGAATAGTTTTCTAAAAAACAAAGCAAAAAAACCTTGCAAACTGTCAATAATCAAATGATTTTTCAAAATTATTCATGATAATAAAAATTCAATTTAAAACAACTGTTGATATGCCCTTTCTTGGAAGGTTCTTAAGAACAGGTTAGATAACCCTTGTTGGGTATTTTATAGTAGAGATTCCTTTCATGGATGTATAGGACTAGATTGCTTTTGAGAGCCCTTCCAATTTTCAAATTCTGTGATTCTATTTCATTTCACATTCCTCAAAGTAGTAAAGATGATAAAAGATGGAAAAATATTGGCAGAACTGTGGGAAAACTAGAATCCTACTAAATTATTGGTGGAACAGTGAATTGATTCAATTGTTCTGGCAAATAATGTATAATTAGAAAAGTCACTGAACTGTTAATATTCCTTGTTTCAAAAATTAATGTTTTGGGTCATGGATACCAAAGAGGTCAAAGACTGAATGAAAGGTTTCTATGTTAAGTTAGTTTTAATGTTTGTGTGTGTGGGGGGGGGGGGCAGCAAAAAAGCTGACAAGAAAAGTAGAAAGCAGAAAAAAAAAGGTAGAAAAAAAGTAGAAAAAAGATGCATTGAAGAATGGTTGAATAAACTGTGTCATGTGCTTATAATGTCATAATTTTGCGTGAAAAGAAATGATGACAAGGAGGAATTCAGAAGAACATGGAAAGACTTGTTTGAATTGATGCAGAGTGAAAAAAGCAGAACCAGAATAACAAATAAAAATATAGACAAAATCAACACTAAAAGACAGTTGAATTCTAATTAGTAGGACGAACCAATCTCGGAACTAGACAACTAATTAAATACACTTTCTCTCCTCCAGTAGAGAGATCAGGATCACAAATGTATAATGTAGCTAGTGTTGTAGAAATCAATTACTATGTCTTTATATATAATTTATATATATATATATATAATTTTTTTATAATTTTATATATAATCTCTTTCTTATAAGAGAGGGTTGCATTTGGTGAAGGGTAAGGGAAAATGATGGAGGCATAAAAACAAAAGGCATCGATAAGCTTTAATATAAAAATCTTGCCATACGAGGACTAGTTGGAGGAACTGAAGAGAGGGGGCAACATGGTACAGTGGAAATAATACATCTATTTTCAGAAGAACTGGGTTCACATCCTGGCTCTGCTATTTACTACCTATGAGACCCTGGGCAAATCATTTAACCTCTTGGGTTTCCTCAACTGTAAAATGAAGGGGTTGGACCTCTGAGATGACTTGCAGCTGTGAAGGGAATATCTAGCCTGGAAAAGTAACAAAAAGTTACAGAGGTAGATTTTTAAGTCAACATAAAGTAAAACTTCCTCAAAATTAGAGCTATTCAAAAATGGAACAAGCTATTTGTTTCAGAAGATAAGAGAGTTTCATAGTACTGAAACTCTCATATATCAACTTCAATAGCACTCTAAGGATTGCCAAGCTCTGAATGTGTATTATCTCATTTGATTGTCACAACAACCCTATGGATTAGGAGCTACTGTTATGCCCATTTTACAGATAAGGAAACTAAGAAAGTTTAAGTGACTTGCCTTGCATCACACAGCTAGAAAGTGGCTGAGGCAGGATTTGAACTCATGTCATCCTGATTCTATTCACTGCATTACTAATTCAATAAACAATTATCATGTGTCTACTATACGTGAGGCACTGTGTTGGGCCCTGGGAATACAAAGACAAAATCAAATTTTTTTCTGGCCCCCATACAGCTTACATTCTACTGAGAGGAAACAAAAAAGGACACAGGTAGATACGAAAAGTACACAAAGTACAGCACAACTACATTGAACACAGCTGATCACCCTTTCCTGCTGTATACTTTCTCCTCTCTGGCTTTTCATGACACTTCTCTCTCTGGTCCTCCTTCTACACGTCAGCTCCTTTATTTGATCTTAATCAATTCCCTTCCATCAATAACCTTGGGCTTCCCCTAAAGATCTGTACTAGTCCCTCTTCTTTTCTCTCAGATCTTCTCAGTGATTTCATCAGTTCCCATGAGTTCAAATGTCATCTCCATGCAGATGAATTTCTTATTGGACATTTCTATTCTAATGTCCCATAGGCACCATCTCAGACTCAACCTGGCCAAAATGGAACTCATTATCCTCCCCCTTGAAATCCTTTTTCTAAATGCCCTTTCTATTTAGACACCACTTTTTTTCTTGGAGTCATCCCCAATTCTCCCTCATCACTCACATCCAATGAGCTGCCATGTCTTGCCCTCTCCTAATCTCCACTCACATAGCCAGCAGCCTAGTTTATTTTGGCCCTCATCACTTATTGCCTAATTAATTGCAAAAGCCTCCTAATGAGTCTCCCTGCTTCCAGTCTCTCCCTTTTCCAATTTATTCTCTATCCAGTTGTCAAAATAGTCTTCTTAAAACCCAAGTCTGACCATGTCATTTTCCTGAACCAGAAACTTCAGTAGCCTTGGTTTCTACAAAATTCATTCTTCTTAGATTGGTGTTTATAAATTTTTACAATTTGACTAGTGGTAGCAAAGTGTATAAGTGCTAGGCCTGGAGTTGGGGAAAACCTGAGTTTAAATTCAGTCTCAGATACTCACTAGCTGTGTGACCTGGCCTACTCACTTAACACTTTTTGCCTCAGTTTCCTCATCTGTAAAATGATCTGGAGAAGGAAATGGCAAATCACTTTAATATCTTTGCCAAGAAAACTCCAAACGGGGTCATGACATGGTTGAATTGACTGAACAACAGCACAAGTTGACTCTAATTTACCTTTCTAGACTTTCTGCATATTACATTCTCCTACTCTACTATAAAGCCAAACAGGCCAATTTTCCATCCCTCGAACTTGGTACTTCATCTCCTCCTCCATGTCTTTGCTTAGGTTGTCCCCCATACCTGGAATGCATTCTCTCCTCACTGCTGCCTTTCTACTCCTAGATCCTACGGGAAGCTTTTCTTCACCCCCTTAGTCAGTTCCTGCTCCCTTTCTCCTCCTCAAGTTACTCAAGTTATGATGTTTATTCTTATCTGTTTATATGTTCTCTCTAAGCACACACACACACAAATATTAAAGTCTTCAAAGATAAGGGATTTTTTTTTGTTTTGTCCCTATGTATTCAAGGTCTAGCAAAGTGCTTTGGACATAACAGATGTTTGAAAAAAAGTTTATTGGATTGTATTAAAAGGTATTTTGAATGAGGGAAAAGCACGAATAAATGGGAGGTTCAGGTAAAGCTTTTTGGAGGAGACAGCATCTAACCTGAATCTTAAAGGGAGGCCACCTCTGAAGGTGTAGATAGAGGAGAGGAAGAAATAAGTATTTATTCAGGTGTATGGGATGTCCAAGGAGAACTAGCCCCTCTGGTATCAGGGCTTGCTGAGCCCTTTTCAGGGCTACTCATCTGCCTCTGGTGTCCACCTTTCACCCAACTCTCACCTGTGGCTCCAAGAAGCTGTTGCATGTGCAGTGGCCACACCCAAGTAAACCATCTTGGTAGATGGGCTATACAAAGTTGAGGGTAACCAACAGATTTCAAATCCATTGGTGAGTTAGGGGAATGTCTACCCCAAACATATGAAGACTGCCTTCCATGGGCAGATGAGAACAATTTGTTCCAAAAGCCATGAAGGTGGCTGACACAGGTGCTGTGGAATACTTGGTCAGACATCGAAGGTGCCAAGGTCATCCACTGCATCCTAGGCCATCTCCAGTCATCCTGACTTTTGTCTTGACTCTGGACTTCAATGACTCTGGAAGAAAGAGTAAGGCTGATGATTTTGCACAATTCTGCCTCACTTAAATCCAATTCATTTGCAAGTGAAGACATCACCCATGATGGCATTAGTCCTTTTTAAAAACAAAGGACAAACAACACCATATGCCAAGCACTGTGCTAAGTGCTTTACAAATATTATCTTATTTAATAGATAGAATGCCAAGTCATGAAGGTAGTTTGGGGTGATGGTGAGCTCTAATGTGACTATCCTTATAGGAGGCTGAGATGGGGTGAAGATTAAAGTTACAAGAATTAAGGATGTTGATATATTAGGAAGTCAAGGTATTCAAGGGGGCATCAACACATACAGTGAATTTCCCAAACATTCTGGCATTATTGATGTGGAAAGAAAAACCATGAACCAGGTTCTAAACTCCTTGAGAAAGGAGGAAAAGTGACCTGAAGTCCAGTAGTTTACAGCAACAAAGATCTGGACTGAGTGATATAGATGGTAGGAATGTCAAAGGAGGATAGATTGCAGAGTGATGGTGGTAGCAAATGGAAGTGGGAATGGAGAAGAAGGCATATGCCTACTTCTGTTCTCCTGGATCAGTGTGTTTGGGGGACATGATAGAAGGAACACACAGTGTTACAGGGGGTAGTCAAAGATGAGATGTGTTATAGAGAGATTCAGATTTATGTGACTATAAAATGGGAAGCATATATGAGGAAGAAGAGATCTAGGATAAAAGACAATTTGTTTATAATACCACAAGACTTCCAGAGAGTACAATGTGAAAATAAGGCAAAGGAAGATAGGGGCTAAGGATAGGCAGGTCTGTGTTGAATAGTGTGGGAGCATTTTTTTTAATCTACTTTTTTAAGTTTCTCTAAAAATGTCACAAATGACTATTTCTCCAGCCTAAAACTTTTCCAGACTTTTATTTAGGAAAGGGGAAAGAAAAACATAATCTAAGACTTTTTCTTGAAATGGAATAAGGGTGATGACCAAATTTAATTCCTATCTAGATATGATCTTTACCTTCCCACCCACCTGGAGTGATTGGTGCCACGAACCATTTGGGAACAGTGCTTTCTCTTTTGAAATTCAAAGTTAAGATATTCATCTTGGAAAAGAACTCTTTAAGGAGAAGTAGTCCAGGAATGAACTGAGTGCTGACTATTGTTGTGCAGTTGTTTCAGATTCTTTGTGACCTCATTTGGAGTTTTCTTAGCATAGATACTGGAGTGGTTTGACGCTTCCTTCTCCAGACTCTTCCTTCTCCAGTCCAAAAAGCCAATGAGGAGAAGAATGCCCTAAAAAGCAAAATTGGCCAAATGGAAAAGGAAGTCCAAAAGATTACTGAAGAAAATACTTCCTTCAAAATTAGAATAGAGCAATTGGAAGCTAGTGACTTTATGAGAAATCAAGACACTGTAAAACAAATCCAAAAGAATGAAAAATTAGAAAACAATGTGAAATATCTCATTGGAAAAACAACTGACCTGGAAAATAGATCCAGGAGAGAGAATTTAAAAATTATTGGACTATCTGAAAGCCATGATCAAAAAAAAGAGCCTAGATATCATCTTTCAAGAAATGATCAAGGAAAACTGCCCTGATATTTTAGAACCAGAGGGCAAAATAGAAATTGAAAGAATCCACCGATCTCCTCCTGAAAGAGATCCCCAAAGGAAAACCCCTAGGAATATTGTAGCCAAATGCCAGAGTTCCCAGGTCAAGGAGAAAATATTACATGCAGCCAGAAAGAAACAATTTAAGTATTGTGGAAACACAATCAGGATAACACAAGATTTAGCTGCTTCTACATTAAGGGGCCACAGGGCATGGAATATAATATTCCAGAGAGCAAAGAAGATAGGATTACAACCAAGAATCAGTTACCCAGCAAAACTGAGTATAATCCTGCAGGGGAAAAAAATGGTCATTCAGTGAAATAGAGGACTTTCAAGTATTGTTGATGAAAGGACCAGAGTTGAATAGAAAATTTCATTTTCAAATACAAGACTCGAGTGGAACATGAAGAGATAAACAGGAAAGAGAAAAACATAAGAGACTTATTAAGGTTGAACTGTTTATATTCCTGCATGGAAAGATGATATTTGTAACTCATGAGACCTTTGTCAGTATTAGGGTAGTTGGAGGGGAAAAAATTATATGTACATATAAATAGATATAGATAGATAGATAGAGGGCACATGGTGAGTTGAAAATGAAGGGGTCATATTTGGAGAATAAAATTAAGGGGTGAGAGAGGATTATACTAGGAGAAGGAGAAAGGGAGAGGTAGAATGGGGTAAATTATCCCACAAAAAAAAACAGGAAAGAAAAGGCTCTTACAGTGGAGGGGAGACAGGGGAAAGTGAGAGGGAATGAGTGAATCTTATTCTCATAGGATTTGACTTAAGGAGGGAATAACATACACACTCAATTGGGTGTGGAAATCTGTCTTACCCTACAGGAAAATAGGGGGGGAAGGGGACAAGAGAGCAGAGGAATGAGAGAGAGGAGGGCAGATTGTGAAAGGGAGTAATCAGAAGCAAATACTTCTGAGGAGGGACAGGGTCAAAAGAAAGAATAGAATAAATGGGTGGGAGGGATAGGATTAAGGGAAATAAAGTTAGTTTTTCACAGCATGTCTACTATGGAAGTGTTTTGCATTACTGCACATGTATAACCTATATTTAGTTGCTTGCCTTATCAATGAGGGTGAGTGGGGAGGGAGGAAGGGAGAAAATTTGGAAACCAAAGTTTTAAAAACACATGTTTAAAAAAAATGTTTTCATATGCAACTGGGAAATAAGAAATACAGGAAATGGGGTACAGAAATCCATCCTGCCCTACAGGAAAATTGAAGGGGAAGGGGATAAGAGAAGGGGGGGAGAGATAGAAAGGAAGGCAGAGTAGGGGAAGGGATATTTAGAATGCATGCCATCTTGGGGTGGGGGGAGGGGCAAGATGGGGTGAAAATTTGAAACTCAAAATCTTGTGGAAGTAAATATTGAAAACAAAAAAAATTAAAAAAAATAAAGGAGGGGCATTCTCATCTCCTTTGCCATTGAACCCTATTGACCATAGGACTTTTCCATCTGACTAATTAAACTTTCCATATGCATTTTCTCCTCCATTAGAATGTGAGCTCCCTGAGAGCCCAGGGTGTCTTATGTTTCTACTTATATCCCCAGCTTTCAGCACAGTGCTTTGCACACATTAAATACTTAATAAATACTTTTTTCATTCATCCATTCAATGTCATAGCCTTGACAGTTATTCCTATCATAGTTAAGGCAATGAATAAAAGGAAGACACTAGATTGGAAGTCAAAAGACATGGATTCAAATCTTGACTCAGTCTTTTTACTCCCATGTTTAATGCTCTTTCTACTGTGCCTTGCTTCTTTTATGTTTTTCCTTTATTTCACAGTCTTAATTCTGAGTCCTATAAAATGCTGTACACATGAAGTTATTGTCTCCCTTTTACAAATGAGGAAACTGAGGAAAATAATTTGCCTGATGCTATTTCACTGCTAAGTGTTAGAAATGGAATTAGCTAAAGTTCAGAATTATGGCTAATGCTAAGGGATTCTTCAACATAACAACCAGTAATACAAGACTTCTTTCCTCACCTCTGTAAAAGCACCAAAGAGCAAAACAGGGGAA